>NC_048234.1:20341370-20681306 GCF_002007445.2 Ailuropoda melanoleuca | reverse complement strand
CCCCCCCAACCCTTACTCTCATTCCAGGTCTGTGTAGACAAGTCTGACGTAATTCTGATACCTTTGCCTTGATACGTGAGAAATTTCTTTGCCCCAGCCTCTTTCAATACTGTATCCTTGGATCTAATATTTGTGAATTGCACTATGACGTGACGTGGCATAGGTTTTCATGGTTGAGCATGGTGGAGCATGGTCCTCTCTGCCTCTTGGACACGAATGCTTGTTTCCTTTGCTAGATTAGGGAAGTTTTCAGCTACAATTTGTTCAAATATCTATTCTAGACCTCTGTTTTTCTCCACCCCCTTGGGGATGCTGATGATTCTGACATTGGAACGTTTCATTGAGTCAGTAATCTCCCGTAACCTACATTCTTGAGAGTGGATTTTTTTGAGCCCAGATTCTGTTTTAGCTTCTCTTCTACTAACCCATCCTCCAATTCGCTGATACGTTCTTCTGCCTCATTCACCCTGGCCGTCAGAGCCTCTAGTTTTGACTGCATTTGGCTCATAGAATTTTTAATTTCTGCCAGATTTGCTCTCATTTCTGCTCTTAGAAATTCTGTATTCTCATTAACATTTTCGTTAATAGTTTTTTCAAGTCTACACATCATCTTGACCTTCGTTACTCTGAATTCCATTTCTGATAATTTGGTTATAGCCATATCCATTAGCTCTGTGGCAGAGCCCACAGACTCATTGTCTTTTCTTTGCTGGGGGGGGGATTTCTCCTTCTCGTCCTTCTGATGAGGAGAGGTTGTGGGGTTGTCCAGAGCCCAAATTAGTGACCGGAACCCAGGCAGTGTGCACTCGTTTTATAGGGACCTCAGGGATGTGGGCTTCTTGATTTTTCAGCCTGCCTTCTGGGGGAGGGGCCTGCTGTGCCGATACTCAGGCAACACTGTTTGGGTAGAGTATCCATGTCCCCTGCAAGGGGGGATGGTGATGGGCACACTGTGAGCCAGTATTTCCAGGTTTTTGTTCTCTGGCGGCTTTCCCTGGAGGTTTGCTGTGCCTCTTCTGAGAGTTAGAGCAGCAGTAGCCGAATCTCAGCCTCTGTCTCAGAACAGAGGGATCGCAGACCATTTTCCACTTATGTTCTGGCCACTTTAACTCTGTTTCTGTTGGTGCTGCTCAACCCTGAAGCAGCCCAGGATGTGCGCCCCACAGCCAGCGTCCCAGCCCTCACTTCCAGGGCCGGCGCGTCTCTGTCCTTTGTGTTTCTAACACCGCCAGCCGCCAGCCGCCCCGCGCGCTCTGGAGCTCCCGGTCTCAGTCTGGTTCCAGTGAGCACACCGGAGCTCTGTTTCAGTCTGGTCATGCGTGTTCCCCGGCTCATGGTCTCAGTCTGCTCTCTCGCAGGTGCCGGTCCGCGAGTCCACCCGCTCCCCTGTGCAGGTGGCTACCGCTTCCCGGCGCCCGAACGCGGTGACTCCCTCCCCCTTCCGTTTATCTTCTGATATCTGTGCATGGTTTCGTGGCTCCCCGCTTCGTATCTCAATACTCAGTGCTGGAGATGTTCATTTGTATCTTCCTGCGTCTCATGCTGATTCTGTGGATGTTCAGGATGGTCTGGTACCTATCCAACTCGACTCAGGGGACCGGCTGAAAATGGGGGTCCCCTACTCCTCCGCCATCTTAACTCCCTCTGTTATCATTAAGTATTCTCTTTTTTTTTATTATATTGCTGATTCTTTTCATAGGAATAAAACAAAATTACTGAATTAAAAGAAATTAGTATTTGAAAGGCTAAGATCAAATGATAGGTTATTAATTTACTTTGGGGGAGAACTCAATGGAGACACTTTTTTCTTGCATCAGAATAATTGGGAAATCAAATTAATAGAAATTCTTTCAGGGAGCAGAGATCAATGCAAGTGGTGGCAGTCTTGAGGGATATTTCATCCAGGTCATGTGGAGTTCTGATACCTATGACTTCTTCAGTGGAATTGATGTCTTTACGCCAAAACATTCTGTCAAACAAACCTTATATATGCTGCAATTTAGAAAGCTCTTGGTTTGCACTGCAGTACTTACCATACTATAAAGCACTTTAAAACTCAACCTGTGCCCAGATCCCTCCCCACAACCAACCAATGGCTTCATTTGTCCCAGCTGAAAGGCCAGCTAACAGGCTATTGGTGGGGCTTTGCCTTCTCCAACGAGAATGTGCTGATGTAAATAACTAAGAGACCAAGACACGTTGGAGAAGTAAAGTTCACAAGGGGGATTTGAGCACGCTGCTTCATTTGAGACAGAATCACATGAAAAATACTGACGACAAGAAGGAGGTACTGATTGCTTAGATGTAGTTATGATAGATATTTTTACTGGTAAAAGACTGTAATTTTTATTCTTTCACGTTTTCCACCAATAACTGATTTACTATATACTTCTGACTCTTCCATCTTTCTTCTGACAGTTTGAATATGTTTTCTTTTCTCTTGGGAATTGGGAGAATTATATATGTATTTCTTAAGTTCTCTTTCACCCCAACCCATTGCCAAAGTAAGTTTGGAGTCAGATGTGAAGCCAAATTAAAATATATGTGGAAACTGAGCAAGAAACTGGCAAGGAAGAGAGTCTAGGGCTGTTTATAGCTGGAATATCCATGGTTGTCTTCATGGTTCAACATGGATGTGTCTACATGTCTTGAAAGGGACACAAGAAATGTAGGCACTCTGATGTGTAGCTCTTTGGAGGCTCAATTAGATTAATGAGCCCTCAACCACTCTTTTGGGAGTTTACAGGCTATGGGAGTGTCCCTCAACTAGATCTTAAAAAATGCATATAACAAAACCAATATTCAACAAGTCCAGAAGGGAACAGATACTTAATGACATGAGGAGTGCTCTGAATTCTGAATTCACTTGGTTGAAAACTGTGATTCATTCAATTCTTCAGCACACGTTAATTGAGCATCTACTACGTGGTGATACTAAACTTGACACTATGGATTTAGGGATGAACAGGACACACAAGATCTTTGTTCTTTTTTTGAATTTATATTATGATGGAGGGGACAGAAACTAAGCAAACCCAAAGGCACTACAATTCTGAGTAGTGATAAGTGCCAGAAAGAAAAATGAAGCAGTGTAAGGGGATGGAGAGTGATGGGGGTGCTACCTTAGTTGGGGGGTCCGACCTACTGAAGTAAGGGAGTAGAGCCATGAAAAGGCACAGAATAAGAGCTTCCCACGTAGGGGGGAACTACAAGGTCAAAGGTCCTGAGGCAGGAAGAAGTGGGGTGTGTTGGAATCATAGCACAAAGGCCATTCTGGTGGATAGAACAGAGAAAGAAAGGGATGGAATGCTAATAAATGAGCTCAAGGATATGGAGGAAACTGGCATCTTCTAAGCAATGGACAGAAATCTAGATTTTATCCTCATTGCCCTATAGAAAGCCCATGGAGGACTTGATCTGAAGAGTAACATAACCTGACATCCATCGGGAAAGTATCCCTCTGGCTGCCCTGTGCAGGAGCAGGAATTGAAGCAAGCCCACTGGTAGTCCTGGTGAGGACAGAGGGTGACTTGGACTGTGAGGACGGTAAGAGAGATGGCGAGTGGTCAACATGACGACAGGTTTTGAAAGAGTCAATAAAACGTGCTGAAGGTTGGATATGGGTTATGAAGGAAGAGTAAGAAGAGGATGAAGCACAGATGTTTTACTCCAGCAGCTGAGATAATGGTGACGGGATTCACTGAGAGCCCTAAGCGAAGAACAGGTAAAGGGTGGGAGGGAGTTAAAAGTTCTGTTTGGGCCGTGTTAAATTGAGCTGCCTATTAGACATATGGGGGGGACTTCTAGGCAGTAAAGGTGAGTTTAGAGTTCAGGAAAGATTGTCCCGGACAGAGGTAGAAATTTGTGAGCCATCAAAATATAGACGGTGCTCAAAGCCATGGGACTGTATGAGATGACTTATGGGGAGACTATGGGGCAAGAAGCAACAGGAGAGAAGCCAGGTGATTGGAAAGCCTGGCAGTGCACCAACATTTACTGGTCAACGAGAAGCACTGCTGGGATGTTGAGGAATACGGTAGCAAGAAGTGACCAGGGAAGTTTGCAAGACGGAGGTCATTGGTAGGATGATTTATAGCCCATGCGATTTGTAGTCCAAACCATGACTTTTTAAAGTTATTAATAATTCTTCCAACACAACACATGTAAACTGGGACTGTCATGGGCAAACAAGAACATATGGTCACCTCCAGGAGACTGGTTTCAATGGAGCTGCAGGGATGGCAGTCTGGTTGGTGTGGGCTGAGGAGAAATCAAGGAAGAAGAAATGAAAACAGGAAGCGCAGGTAACCTTTTGGAGAAGTTTCACAATAAAGAAGCCAGCAGAACAATGGAGCATGGCTAGAGGGGATATGAAATCAAGGAAAGGGTTGATTTTTTTTTTTTTTAATGGGAGATACTATAGCATGCTAATGTGAAGGATTTAGGAGAGAGAAAAAAACTTGGCAATGCAAGGGGAAAGGAATTGGAGCAGAAGCAGATGCTGCAAGTAGGAGAAGAAGAATGGATTCTGTGTACAAGGGGAGTGGCTAACGTTACAGGCGCATTAACACAATGGCGGGGAGGCAGCCTGTGTGGATCCAGGTATACACAGTTGCTAGGTGTGGCGGTGGGAAAAGGAGTTAGCTTCTCAGACAAAGCAAGAGAGGTTCCACTTTCTCCCCCTCCCACAAGAAGTCACAGTTTACCATTTGGGGGCAATTTTCTTCATAGGTGTTAAGCAGAGCTATGTGAGCTATTTCTTCTCTCAGGAAAATGCTCCAGTATGGAGCCTTGAAGAGTTTACCAGCAAATGTGGGAATTCTCTCAGGTCCAATTTAGATCTGGCAGAGAAGATGAATATTACAAGTCAGTCAGCAACTGCCTATAACAGATGTTTTTGTTGAATTGTGAACATTAGCAGTTCTATTTGGCCTTTTCAGAATTTGAATTAAGAAACAGAAAAAACAGCCAAGGGTACATTGAGAGTTGGGTAGACAAAAATCCTGTGGCCAGAGAGGCGAAATGTAACATCTCGTGAAAGCGTTAGCACCCAAGAGCCATGTGACTCTGGGGAAATCACGGTGCCTTGACTGATCCGTAAGGTGGAGGGGGAAAAAACCTTATGATTAGCAGAATTCAGGCGTCTGTGGATACGGATAGTTTTGTCAACCATTAGTAGGAATTTTAGGGAAATGTAAGTTTTTTGTGGGGGTAGCATAAAACAAACCAAGCAAATGAGTATTTCCAGTGATCTAATGTCTAGGAATAACTCGGTTCTGCTGATGAAGCAGAGAAAACCAGAATAAAATGGTTCAGATTCCAGATTATGTTCTCTCCAGACTCGAACCTCCTTGACTCTGTTCCAAGGCAGGGATAAGAGCAAAGACCATTTTCTCTCTCTCTCTCATATGAATTAAATTTCCATTTCCCTTTTTGGCCAGATAAAGTTACTGAAAGACGATTTACTCATCTGGAAAATGGTGAATAGTCATTTCCAGATGTGCCTCTGGTTTCTGCAGACATTGGTCCACGGCAATAGAATTATAATGTAAGTCACCTTTGGCCTTCTCCGTAACCATCGCACCCGCTAAGGTAACTGCAGGTAGGACCCAGGCCCGTTCACCAGGGAGACCCTGCTGCTCATACTGTGACCCTACCACCGATGCATGTTACTGCCATCGTGAGAAATCGACTGCATTTGGGCAAGATCAGTGCTCGGTAAATTACTGCATTACACGGTGAGACATGGAGTTCCTAAGAACAGGCTTTTGAAAAAGGCACAAATGTAGCAGTTCATGGTAGTTGAAAGAACTATGCACGGTTGCAAGACAGCTGCAAGACAGTTCAAAGAAGAGGCTAATAACGTTCTTCGTTATTGATTCTACAGACCATTCTATAATTCAGTGACTAAATTCAACCTCAGTGCACCTGCTATCCGTTGCATCCAAACGAACTTCCCCATTCACAGTGGGGTAAAGGCAACGCACATTTCATAAGCATTTGTAGATATAATCCGGCCATCATCCCATATGGATAACCACCAATTACAGAGAAACATTTACTTTGTGACCATGTACCATCAGTAGCGTTTGTGCTCATTGAAACATGTTCTTTAAACTTCCTTTTTTTTTTTTTTAAACTAACACAATGTTAACTGAAAAAAATAGCTTAACTAAAGAATGTAGTATTTCATGACAAGTTCTCATTTAAGGTTCCGGCTCAGATGCTTAGAAACCACTGCAATTGTAGCCGTATCCTATGGACGTTGACCTACCCTTTAGAATTCACCTGTGAGGTGCAGGGATAATGGTCAGACTGATGTGAACTACAATCGAGTACATAGATGAGGTTGTTTTCATCATTCCCAGGCTCTATGAACCCTTACTTTTGGAGGCCACCTGCCTTTTATTATGTATATTAAAATGCACCTACATTCCGCATTAAATGTAATATATAGAGAGAAGAACTGAGTTGAGTCGTCCTCAACTAGTTGACCTACTGCCACAATTTAGAGGTATTTAATTAAACACTTGTTCATCTCAATACTACAATCTTCCTTGCATATTGTGGAGCCAATAAAATATTTTTTATATTTCAAGTTTTTTTACAGAAGTTTAATTAAACATTTGCTAATTTTAATATTGCGATTTTCTTGTCTTGTTTCTGAGTAAATGATTTTGGAGGGGGGGTGGGTAATGTCTCAAACATTTTTATAGGCCCTTGGAAAACTCATGGACCCTGGACTAGGCACCTTCATGCTTAATGGATATAAGGGACCTGGATGTTCAAGGACCTTGGCCTTGAACAGTGTCTGAAACTTTAGCTATACAGAGTTACAGAAAAATTGGACTGGGATATAAATTCTTCACCTGGCATCCCACCTTCCAGTTATCAGATGCAATGGAATATTCTTTATAACTTTTCCATCCAGACTCAACTCTCCACCGACTCCTAAAGGCCTCTGTCACAACAAACTATCACAATGCATTTTTATTTTATCTCCCCACCTGAGGTTCTCCCTTCCTTCAACCGAGGGCCAACAAGTTGGGCTTGCTAAAATGACAGTCCACCAAACAATTTTAAGTATAATTCAACTAAACAACCAATTAATCCATTACATTGAATGACTTGGATGTTTTGTAGTAATGTACTATGTATTTTTTGCTGTTTAAACATAAATGTTTGGCTTTATCTAAAGTATCTTGTAACTTTCCAACAAAGTTTTTCTACTGACTTTTCTTTGAATATGCTTAACACATTTTTGCCCTTGTTTGTGCATTAATCCAGCCATTCAACTAATGCTATTAAGGACATACAGGGTCCCAGACATTGTAGTAGACACTGAGAATTCAGGGATGAGTATGACCAATCCCTGCCCTATTCTCGTGGAAGACAAATAGTAAAATACATCTACCTGAAATGCTCCAAAATGTTTTGACAGAGGTTCTCACTGGCTACAGTGAAAAGCACAAAGAAATCATGGCCAATTCGGCCTGAGGAGAGGGAATAGGAGTGGGTGGTTCAGGAAAAGCTTATTTCTGGAAAATCTATAACCATTTATCTGGTATACACCTGGACAACGGCATTCCACATGGAAATAGTAATAAGAACAAAGGCATTGAGGCAGGAAATAGATCTTGAAAATATTGTTGAATTGGCAAGTTTGTATTTATCAGAGCCAAGATAATAAAATTACAATAAATTGTGCTTGGGGTGTAATTAAAATATTTAAACTTAAAATAATGTTGTGAGTTTTAATATACCTGCTATTCAACTCATCAGTGTTTTTTTAAAGCTATCTTAATGGTCTAGAAAACCACCATCTAAATATACATAAAAACAAAACAAACAAAATGCATAAAGACATGTATCTAGGTACACACATTTTTACTTTTGTCTCAGACTCTAATATGGCTTAGCATGGAACAGTCAGAGCCTGTTTTTATTTAAAATTTTGATGTTTTGGGGGGTGCCTGGGTAGCTTAATCAGTTTAGTGTCTGCCTTCATCTCAGGTCATGTTCCCTGGGTCATGGGATCAAGACCTACAATGGCAGGGAGACTGCTTCTCCCTCCCCTGCTCCCCCTGCTTGTGCTCTCTCTCTCTCTCTGTCAAATAAATAAATAAAAGCTTAAAAAGAAAAAAAGTCTTCCATTTAAAAAAATAAAATTTTTAATTAAAAAATTTTTTTTCAATAAAACATTAGTTATCTTGATTACTGAGTTTTCTGACAGCCCCTTAAATTTTGCACCCAAGGTGAGTGCTTCACTTAACTCACCGTAATCCCAGCCCTGGAAAAAGCCAATAGATCTATATTTTAAAATCATTCTCTCACAGTGCCCAGTGGGAATTATTAAAGACCGTGGTGGTTAAGACTGGGAAAATAGGGGCAAACTCACAGTCTCTTATAATAATGTAGGTAGAAAATGATGAAAGCTTGAGCTAAGGCAACAAAGAGGGTAGAGTGCTAGAGCAGAGGGAGGCGGAATGAGGTGTCAGGAATGAAGAACAGAGAGAAATGAATAAAAACTGGATATATAGGAATATTCTCTATTATCAAAGCCCAACAGAGACCCCCTCCTCCAGAAAACCTTTGAAGGCCATTTCACACCATGGCAAATTCCTCCACCTCCATGTTTTTATTTCTGTAAGTAGATTATAATCTTTTGGGGGCCAAAGATGTTTCTCATTTGTTTCTCCTACAGTGTTATGCACGCAGTAGATGCTCAATGAGTGTCTGTTGGAAGAACTAGAATCACCAGGGCTTTTTAACATGGCTCCAAGGCAGTGCCCATAATAATTCAGCCAACAAAAGAAGAGTTTAAATCTTCTTCCTTGGATGTATCTTTTAAGGTTAGGATGCTCATTTATCTGTCCAAGATGGCATAAATGATTTCTTAGGGCCCTTTCCAATTACATGATTAACAGTCCTTTTCTGAGAAGAGTTTTATATATGTTACTGCTAATAGCAAGAGAACTTCTCCTGGGGCCTTTTTCCCTTTCATGTGATTACACTGATATTTTAGAGAAAATGAAATTACTGCATCCCAGCTGAGACGTCCTTTTGAATTTATAAAATGCAGAGATTGCTATAGAACTGTAAAGTTGAGGCACATCTCTTATCCAATCATCAATAGATAATTTCGTTTTTTTAATCATCTTTCTTACAAAAGTTCTACCGTGGTTACCAATGTCCAAATTTGACATTAGTGTTACCCTTGACAACTGAATCCGAGAGTTTCTCTGAAAATTACTCCAGTTATAGTAAGAAGATGATTATAATTGTAAAAAAATTTGAACTTCATATGTCTGAGTGTGGCTCTGTCAGATTTCCATTTGTGGTGATATCTTGATCCATTTTACCAGAAATTACTATTTGTTACTATTTATTATTACTACTATTATTTTGAACAAGGTGCTTTTAGTAAAGCTCCTTAGAGGGGACTAGATCAATCCTTTGTCCTCTGCCTCTCCCCTCCTGGATGATGGATAAAGTGCTCAATGTGAAGTGGCCACCTGGTGTGATGATGAAGCTGTCATATTAGCTCTGTATTACTTACATCTAGGCTTCTCATTTCTTTCTTTTTTTAAGATTTAATTTATTTATTTGTCAGAGAGTGAGAGAGCACAAGCAGGGGGACATGCAGGCAAAGGGAGAGGGAGAAGCAGGCTCCCCGCTGAGCAAGGAGCCCGATGCTGAACTCGATCCCAAGACCCCAGGATCATGACCTGAGCTGAAGGCAGACGCTTAACTGACTGAGACACCCAGGCATCCCAAGGATTCTCATTTCATGGGAGAAACAAAATCACTAATATGTTTATGCTACTGTTTTCCGATTTTCTTATGGTTCAGAGCTGAGTGTAACTTCTAACAGAATTTGGTACTTAAAAGTGGGATTTTTAGCAAACCTAAAATGTGGGATTGACTTGGTATGAGAAATGGGGTTTTGAGCAATAAGGACTTGGACACCTGCAGCTGTAAGGTTGGTGATCCTTGTCTTGGAGTGGCAGAACATTTGATGAAATCGTTGCCTGCTCTAGGTGGGATACAGGCAATGGCCTGAGGCTACACGATTAAGAGAAATGGTAGCAAACGTTATTATCGGCACGTGCTGTTTCCACCACTTTCAGCAAAATCCAACTGAAGAGATGACATCAGACTAGAGCTACACAGGCTACAAGCAGAGAAGGAAGGGAACGTTAGTTTTCCAAGGGAATCTTTCCCTGTCTGTGGTCTATGAGTTATGGTGAAGGGAGTCCCAAAGCCAACTACTTCTGTTCTTTGAACTTGAAGCAGTTATAAACAGTGGTGGACAAATGACAGCCGAAACACTAGCACCCGCTGGGAAAGGGAGCAAAGCCTACCACCACCGATGGGATCAAGGATGCTGACTTCCCACAGGAGCCTGCTGATTCTAACTGCCTCATGGCAGCAGTCATGGAGTCTAAGACATGGGAGATGGGTAGAACATAGAGACCTGTAATTAAAAGAGATTTCTCAGGCTTAAAATCTACATCTGGACAAGCCCTTTGGCTATTATTTCTTAAAGCTGGACTTTACCAGTAGCAGACAGAGCAAAACTATACTAAGTATAAAGGGAATGATATATCCAAAATACTTCCCTCCCTCCAGGACTGGCCTGAAACAGTCTATGGCTAGTAAACCCTTGACAGTCTATGGCCAGTAAGGGAGCCTAGTCCCTAAAATTACACCAGGAGGAGGGTGCCTGGTTGGCTCAGTCAATAGAGCATGTGACTCTTTCTCAGGGTCATGAGTTCAAGCCCCATGTTGGGTGTGGAGCCTACCGAAAGAAAGAAAGAAAGAAAGAAAGAAAGAAAGAAAGAAAGAGAAACAAACAAACAAACAAACAAACAAACAACACACACACACACTACACCAAGAGGAAGTTGGGTTTAAGAGCTCTGTAGCCCTGGGAAAGACATCTTTACCAAGCCACATCAGAGGGAGGAAGCAGCTATTGGGTAGACAGTTCTCTCCTCCTGGAGAGAATAACCAGGTTCAGCTAGATTGGCCAACCGAGGAACTCATTCCATGCCAAGACAGAGAGTCCTTGCTATTCCTGTCGAGTAGAATTGCTTAATTGCTATGGACAACTGATGGTTATATGTTTCCCACCCTCTCCTTTCTGAATAGGAAGTCATTATGGTAGTTATCCTGTTCCTCCTTCACTAATGTATTAGGGCACACCACTTGTCCTTTGATTTATACAGTGATAGACATATAACAAACCAGACAGACCAACAGCTTTCCCTCTGTATCTGATGGAAAGACTGCATTTCACCCAAAAAGCCTACACTTTGAGCTAGATGCAAGAAATGCAAGAGACTTTGAGGTTATATAGATGTTCTTTTTCTGGAAAGAAACAGATGTGTTGATAAATGTTTAACCACCAGCTGCGGTAGGGTTGAATATATTTACATATATACATAAGTTTATTATAAACTTTACTGATATAAAGGATTTGGAGCACATAATTTACTACTACTACTAACACTCTACTGTAAATTCCTTATAGTTAATGAATTCTCACAGAATGCTTTTTATGACAAAGCAATTGACAAGTGAGTGTTGTTCCAACATGAATGTTGGTTGATGAGTTTATGTTAACGAGTAAAATGAAAGTGCAGTGAGGAAGATAAATGTCAGAATTCCACTTGTTCATCAATGAGGTGAGCAACTCTCAAATACTAGAAGAGTATTTCCTCAATATTTTGTTAGTTACAGTGCAAGAACTATGATCACAACATGTTTTTAAGTTTAATTTGCATTTGTAACATTTTCTTCATCATTCTTAAGTCTAGACAGTCAACAAAACAATAAATCAAGCACTGATTTATTGTATATGCTGATTTCCATGGTGTAAATATTCCCACTGTGGCTGATTTTGAGATAACAATGTGGTGGTCCTGAGGGCAGAGCTGGGAACAGATATGCTATCTCCTACCATTTTACAGTATCTCCTCCATATAGATATGATAGATGTAAACTTCAAGAGCACAGACAATAGCAAACTGTAGAATAATAATTAGGGAGTGATGAATTTTGAGTATAAAATACCTTTGTTTTTAGTACAGTTTATTTAATTGCAAGTTATATAATTTCATTCTTTTTTTTGTCCTTTTTTTTTTTTTTTTGAAAGTAGGCTCCATGCCAAGCATAGAGCCCAATGCAGGGCTTGAACTCATGACCGTGATATCAAGACCTGGGCTGAGATCAAGAGTCAGATGCTTAACCAACTGAGTCACCCACATGCCCCTCTAATTTCCTTCTTAATAGTGACTATATCTAATCATGAACTCACAAAATTTCTGAAATTTAACAACTGGTTTTTGTGAGCTGGTATAAGTCTTACTTCCACACCACTGGAAATTTCCACAGAATCTGAATGACAGGTAACCCGAGGGACAGACTCTGGCAGACAACTGTCTACCCAATAGCTATCTATTTTCCCTTACTAACAAAATCTGATTTTATTAAAGGAAGTATGTCAAATTAAGAAATGACATTTCTTTGTCTTCCATGTAGATGGGGTGGCCCTAATATTCTAGGTAATAAGATAGAAGTGAACAACACTGAATGAGACTTAATAAAATCTCCTTACGAGTAGGCAGGAGGAAGCTGACTGTGCCTCTTGTCCTTTGCCCTTCCCATCGGTATTGGTCAGGTTAGGCTACATAATGCTCCAGCAACACTTTAATCCCCAAATACCAGAGGCTAACACAACCAAAGTTAATTTTTCACTTTATGCCCACTGCCGGTTTCTGGGGCAGCTCTGATCCACGGATCACTTGGGGACCCAGATAAATGACTCCACTACCCTACAGCTGTATGATCTGGAACACACAGGCTCCTCAGGGGACACAACTACGTTTCTGCATTTCAGCCCGGAAACGAAACACTTCATTTCTGCATCCAGCCTATTGGTCAGAATTATTCCCATGTTTCTGTCTAACTACAGGAGAGGCTAGGAGCATACCTTCATTAAGCAGGAAATATAAAACATCGAATTTGTTTAAGGCCATTATTTTTGGATTTCTGTTGTAATCAAATGCAATTCCTAAACAATACTATTGGTACCAATTATTGTAAGTTGACTACAGGTACAGTCAGTGGCATACAGAGTGTGTTATATTTTAATCCCGCTGGAAGCATATACAAGATCAGCAAGTGAAACAAAGTGGAGGGTATGGACCCCGCACTGGTCTTCTTCTGCCGGGAAGAGTGACCCATGTTCTATCAAGATACCAGCGTTCTTGTATACTCCTCAACCAGAGTGAGTCGTGAGGAATGCAGTTTTGCCATGAGAAAGCATTTTCAACCTTCATATGGTTTTCTCTTTTGCCTGTCTGAATAGAGGACCTTTGCCCTAATCTGCCCCGGGGAACCCATCTGTCTCAGAAGAGATTAGAAATTAAAGCGGAAAGTATGCAAAGAGAAAGAGGAGGTAGTATTCAGCTCTTGACGTTAGAAATCGGATGGAGGGGCGCCTGGGTGGCACGGCGGTTGAGCGTCTGCCTTCGGCTCAGGACGTGATCCCGGCGTTGTGGGATCGAGCCCCACATCAGGCTCCTCTGCTGTGAGCCTGCTTCTTCCTCTCCCACCCCCTGCTTGTGTTCCCTCTCTCGCTGGCTGTCTCTATCTCTGTCAAATAAATAAATAAAATCTTAAAAAAAAAAAAAAAGAAATCGGATGGAGCAACAAGACAATGCCCTTCGAGCCGGTTATTTTCCTGAGAATGTTTCCAAATTCCCGCATACCCCATTTAGCATCTCAAGGCCAAGCCCATCCTTAGGTCCGATCTGCAGTCAGAAAGAAAAATGATATGACATAAAACTAATTGAAAAACCCACCCATCTGGTCCCTGAAAATAGTAGGAAGACAGGGAAGGAAAGACAAGGGAGAGAGGGAGTGTTGTGACCAGACGTGAATACATGGTTTTGTCCTCTCCAGGCTTCTGCTGAAAGGCGAGGGCAGTGCACTAACTCAGTGATGACAGATCTGAAGGTAAAGCTGAGAAACATGACAAACAGGGCCAGAGAGGAGCACCTGTGGTCAGCGTTTCTGAGCTCTTCTAACTTCACCCGCAGTGTGGATAGCCAGTCGAAGCCAGGGGGCACTCCCACAGGTCTGCCGTGGCTGAGTGAGGTGCTGGGGGTGACCTGCCAAGGCAGAGGACGAGCCAGACGACACAGCTAAGGGCTCAGTGGGATCTGGAGCTGCAGGACCCGACTGAGAAGTTGAGGAGACGCCCAATACCACAGAGCATCGCTTGAGCCAAAAGAATGGATCCCAAGTCAAATCAGCCACAGAACACAGCACTTAAGACCGTGGGGCAAGGGTTACACATGTGGGCAGAGAACGTCCCCCAGGAGCCCCAGTGGATTCCAGCCAGCACACACCGAGGAGCAGCGTGTGTCTCTTCCTTCACCAGCCTCACACCCACGAACGCACACCAGCTCCCTGGCCCCTGAGTATGTGGATGTAATTTCAGAGAAAGGGACAAGAGAAAAGGTAGGCTCTTTGAGGACAATATCTTTGTTTTCCTAGAGAGACTTAAGTTTTACTGCAAAGGACCATTGAAATGATTGGATTGGACTAAACTGAATCTGGATCCGGTTAATTAATATGCCTTAGTCACCAGTTAATTTATATTGATCTTCAGAAGGAAGCACAGATAACTACAGACAAAATAACGCAACTAGCCTATTCTCGGCAGTGGGATGGGTTAAACGTTGTGAGCCCACCACGGAGTAGTTCTGCCGTCAGCATCTCACAGGGATATTTTACGAGGGCTGCTGCTGCTGCCGCTGCCCAGGGTAGAAAATGAGCAGATCGGCCCCCGGGGAGGCTGGCTGCCTCCTGGCAAAGATGTTCAGTTGGGCCTCACGCACAGGTAGTTTATAGGGTCAGTACCGTTCCTCCCTCCGTTTATGCTAATCATCTGGTGAATTACCTGGGCTGCACCAGTGAACAGCCACAATTTTGCTCTTAAGTGATGAATAGGGTAGGGACCCTCCTACTCCTAACACACATACACACCGAGTGTGTGCGTGTGTTTTGTTGGGGAATGCGTGGTGTAAAGATATTGTTTTTTATTATCTCACATCATTTGTAAGGGTTCAGATAGATCATGAGATGGCCTTTGTTTTTTTTTTAAATAACAGATTTTAGTCTAAGATATTGGTGAAGAACATGTGGACTCTGGTTCAAGTTTCCACTCACTAGCTGCGGAGTCATGGGTACATTCCTTTTTCTGAGCCTCAGCTCAGTCTGCAAAATGGGGATGCACACCTAACCACGGCCTTCCTAGGGAGAGTAAAATAAATGAGTTAATAAGATGGGAAGTGCCTGGAGCAAATTTTGCCATAGGGTGAGCATTACATATTTGTTAAAGTAAAAATTATGCAGGCTTTATTGTGTGAGAACTTAAACCTAGCTCCCTCTCCTATTCAGGTGGAGATATTCACCTTCTCCAGAAGGAACCATTTATGTCCAGAGGCTATCTGGGTCAAGAAAAACAGATTGATTTGGGAGTCTCCCAAGATGTTAATGGTTCGGAACAAAGCACTTCCTTTAGGGGAAGCAAATGATACTTTGCCCCTTACCACTCCCCCTCTGCACTGATGCTTCCCACTGTTTCTTGTTTTCTTTTTTTCAGATTTTATTTATTTGAGAGAGAGAGAGAACACGAGCAGGGGGAGAGGCAGGGGAAAAGCAGACTCCCGGCTGAGCAGGGAGCCCGACCCCATGGCTCAATCCCATGACCCTGAGATCAGGACCAGAGCTGAAGGCAGATGTTCAACGTCAACCACTCAACAGACTGAGCCACCCAGGCGCCCTGCCACCCAGGAGCCCTGCTTCGCGCTGTTCTTACACACAAGCGAAGCCATCAATGCCAGCACCACACCAATCCTAGCTGAACGCTGGGAAGGACCAGAGGACCACAGGGAAGGCCAAGCCAACAGATCCATAAACTCTTGAGTGATTCTGTTCCATCCTGGTGCAGGAGAATGCTGCCTACCTCCATAGTGTGGAATCTGGCCGAGTTAGGTCTCAGCATGTCTAGACGGGGGAGCAGACAGAGTCCATGGCCTGGGGTGGGGGGTGGACAGAGAGAGATTGAGAGCAAGAAGGACTGAGAGGGAGCGGAAATCGTACATGTACTGATGACGCGCACATGTGGAGCACAGATGACTGCCTTGCTCGGTCTTTATTTGGCTCATCAAGTATCCATTGATCCCACACAGTCAGCCTCAGGTTGGCATCTGGTGTCCTCATTTCTTGTCTCCTCCCTTCACCTTGCCTTGGGTCTTCAAAATCAACTTTAAAGGGACCCTGTTTCTCCTCAGCCTTCTTCTCCACAATAAAGAACCCATGAAACTGCGGTTTTGATGAGTTTTTTTCTCTAAAAATTATATTAAGAGACATATACAAATATTTAAACTTTTTTTTAAAGTGTGTCCATATTCCTCCAAAAATGCTCTCTTCAACCACAGGGGTTCTGTTCTACGAGCAGCTAGAGTCTACAAAGGTTACTGCAGCTAACTGGTGCCCTGAAGGGGGGAGCAAGCAGGACTACATGTCAGGTGACAGCCACTGTCTAGCAGGGGGAGGCTGGGCAGGTCGCTTCTCCCTTTTCTCCGTTAAGAAAGCAGATGGGCGAATGGCGGGGTGAGAGCTCAGTCAGGACTAAGAAGCTGTGGCAGGTGTTCTGGGTAGCAATGATAAATACATAATGACAACAAATACAGATGGGCTAAGTTATGTCTCACTACTGAACTAAAATCTCAGCAGCAACGGGAGAACCTCAGAAACCTTGACCTTCAGGGTCCCTTTGGTGGGGTCCGCACTGGGCAAGAAGCCCAGGGGGTGCACACGGGGTTGATGGATGCGGGAAAGCTGGAGAGCCTGTGGCTCACCGGGGGGTGTGGACCGCACTCGGGGAGAAGGAGCAGATGAGAACATCAATTAAATAAAGTAACACACACCTCTCTTCTTTCTCCGTAAGACAGTTTTTCCTAAAGTATATAGACCTTCCGTTCAATTCTAAATCCCCTCTTTAAAAAATAAAAGGACATCCCCACTTTTGACATAAGCTCCGAAATGCATAAGATCCTTGTAAAAATCTATAGTCCCTTGTAAAATTTACAGTCTGTTTGAATGGACATTTTTAAATATTTTCAATTACAGATTTACGGGAGAATTTTTCATAGGCCTGAATTGTCTGTTTAATATTAAAATGATTCTTGTAAGGAGCCATCTGTTATACGATCAGGCATGGAAATTCTTTATAGGGCTTTCCATCAGCACTTGCTCCAATGTTTGCCATGCTTCAAATACCCTCAGGCGCTCATGTCTCCATTTAGAGGAGCAAGGTGAGGGACTTAGAGGCAGGACAGGACGTCTTCCTGATTATTCAGTGGCTGTTACCGAAAACACTGTGTTTAGCATATGGTTTGCTAAATTGTCTTTTTCCCTAAACTACCTTCAACATTTTCCTTTACTATGACAAAACGATGCTTTGAAAAAGAGGACGTTTCCATAATATTTGAGTCTCCTGTCAGAACAAAGTTGGCTCATTGCATTAATTAACTCATTTTTTTCCTTCAAAACCATTGTTTTATCTTTTTAAAAAATAATATACTTCAGCTCACTTTTCCCCCGAGTGTTATTAGAATTTGAGCTCCTCCTATCTTACCGAGTAGGTCTCACTCCAAACGCTCACTCTGAATCACAGGGTGGGGAGCCGCCTGAACAGCGTGTTGGGAAAGATTCTGAGGCTGTCCTCTGGCCCAGTTGGAAAGAGCACCACGAATGATTACTTAAGTCTGCTATGGCTGTAGGAGAAATGAGCATAGGCTATGGGAGCCATTCGTTTGCCATCTCTGGCCTATTCTTTTTCTCTGTCCCCCTGCTACTGTGCTTATTAATAAGCATTGTGGAATGGCTGACCTTAGGCCAAGCACACAGAGTAAAATTAACTCCTCCATCTGGGAGCCGAACTTGAACGTGACACCAAAATAATATTAACAATGACAGTAACAGAAGCTCCACTTGTTGAGCATTTGCTCTGTTCTAGGCATCAGGTACTTTGCAATCATGAAATAATTCAGTCTCCATAAGCATTCCACAATATAGACATTCTTCCCCAATTTCAAAGACAACGAAAGCTCAAAGGGGTTAATAACTTTACTGAGCTCACCCTTTTGCTCAAAGCATCCTCATAAATTCCTTCACAGGGGCACCTGGGTAGCTCAGTCTTGTTTTCTGCTCAGGTGGGGATCTCAGGGTCGTGAGATCAAACCATGCCTCAGGCTTGGTGCTCAGCAAGGAGCCTGCTTGAGATTCTCTCTCCCTCCGCCCCTCCCCTGCTCACACATGCTCATACTCTCGCTCGTGCTCTCTCGCTAAAATAAATAAATACATCCCTAAAAATAAAATAAATTCCTTCACAGAGCTATTTCTCAGAAGACAATCTATGCAATTGTTCTTCAGTTTTACTGAGGTCTAACTGAAGCAGAGCACTGTTTCAGGCACACGCCATCACGATCATGTATCTATAATGCAATGATAACCACCGTCAGTTTAATTAACACCCATCACCTCACAAAGTTATCGTTTCTTTTCCTCGTACATAATTTTTTGAATTGAACAATTCAAAGAACGCTCTTACGTAGGAAAGTGGGAGGAAGTAAAAGTGTGGACTTCTATCCTTGCGGTTCTTTTTCCGAATGAAAAACCGAGAATCGGGCCCATTTCATCTCACCTCATGACTTCATAAGCGCATTCAAGAATTCAGTAAATAAGCATTCACTGAGTGTTTTTTACATTCCAACTCCTGGGGATTCAGATACACGCCAGAAAATCCTCCAGGTAATCCAACAGATGCTGTCTGTTCTTAGTAGAGGTCCACACACAGGATGGCTCCCTCCCGGAGACACTAGCGTCACCCCCAAATACCACACCTTTCTTACTTTTCTTCTTCCTCCGCAGCTGCTCTTTCTGCTCCTGTTGCTGGCATTTTGTCCTCTATCCTATCCTAGCCTAGCCATTGTCTCATCTCCATGTATATGCCCTAGTGCAGGTCTGTCCAATAGAAATATAATGCCAACCATGGACGTGATTCTAAATTTTCTAGCAGCCACATTAAGAAAAATTAAAAAAAAAAAAAAGTAAAATTAATCCTAACAACTTTTTTAAAAACCTTATATAACCACAGGGCGCCTGGGTGGCACAGTGGTTAAGTGTCTGCCTTCAGCTCAGGGCGTGATCCCGGCATTATGGGTTCGAGCCCCACATCAGGCTCCTCTGCTATGAGCCTGCTTCTTCCTCTCCCACTACCCCTGCTTGTGTTCCCTCTCTCGCTAGCTGTCTCTATCTCTGTCAAATAAATAAATAAAATCTTTTAAAAAAAATTAAAAAAAATAAAAACCTTATATAACCAAAACATTATTAATTCAAAATGTAATCAAAATATAAATTATTAGGGTAATATTTTACATTTTTTTCTAAATACTCAGGCTCCTGTATTTTCTACTTTGTACTTCCTGACTTAGATGCTAAATTTTTAATGGAAATACTTGGCTTGTATTTAGATTTCACAAAATTTACAGCAAGAAAAGTAGATTCGCATACCCAAGTTATTTCCAACATGTTTAGAAGATTGCCAATAGTTGAACTGAGTATTGTCTTTTGTAATTAAATCACTGAAAATTAAAGGTTCAGTTGCTCATTTACACAAACCACATTTCAAGTGCTTAATAGCCACATGTGGCTGCTGGCTACTATATTTGACGGAACCACTCCTGTTGCTGGCATAGCTGTTCATGGCTTCAATGCTTCATATGCTAATGACTCCAAAATTTGTGTCTTCTGAGTTCTGAATTGTGTACTTAAATACCAACCTGGATGTCTCAAAGGCACCTCAAATTTGATATCTCTAAAATGGAACTCCTGATTTCCCACCCCAAACCTGATCCTCTCTGGTTGCCTTAGGTTGGCTTTTCAGAAAAGACTCTGAAATGAAGATTTGCATGCAGGCGGTTTATCAGTGAGTATTCTCTAGGCCAACGCCTGTGAGGGAGTCAGAGGAGCAGGAACCCGCAGATGAGGAAGTTGACCTCTTTGGGAGTTGCAACGATGGCCTCACCCAATTCCATAAGAAGCTCCAGAATTGAAAGGGGCCTGTAGAGATGTCCCAACTTGAGATAAGGGGGCCAGGCTTTTGTACCCCTGCATCAACCAGTTGTTGGCTATGCGCTGTGCCTGAGAAAGGGGTTATCTCGGGTTAGGGCAAATCCCAGAAGGCAGTAAAGCTGTAAGCCCTTTGCAGTTGGAAGAATGAAGGCTACAGTTGCGCAGGGGGAACTGAGAGGTACCCCACAGCATCCACCACACCAGTGTTCCCCATCTCAGTAAGTAGTCTGATTTCCTGCTCAGAATCCTAGGAATCGTCCTTTACTTCCCATTCCCAAATATGTATAGAGTGAATGACTGAAACAACATTCAGTCTTCCCTACCTTAACCTCTTTGTATTTCTTATCCCTGCATCCTGGAATCCTCCAGCCCATCCCCATCTACCATCGTTCCTCTGCCCAGCCCCCACCTGCCCACCCTCCTTTCCAGGTTCCAAATGTCAGTGTCATTGCTAGATCCTTGGGAAGCCTTTACCTGGCTCCCTTATCCAAAGCACATCATTACAGTTTGCAATGATTTTATTGTTTGCTCACTGTATTCCCTCTCCCCCCACTAGAATTGTAAGCTTCATGAATATGGTTTTGTTTGTTTGTTTATGTAAGCCCAGCACCTAGAACCTTACTTAGAGCCTAGAGACTCACATAATGAGTTTATAGAATGAAGGGACTGAAAAAACAATTTAGTAGAACAGGCAGAGGAGAAAGACAATGATCATAAATGAACATGACCTGGTGAAGGTAGGCCAAGGTGTCGTGAGACCACAGGGCTGGAACCTGGAATTAAAGGATCAAGAAGAATGTCCTGTAGAGATAATGGATTAGCTGAGTATTAAGTGAGTAGTGGGGATCAGCTGGACAGAGAAGGGAAGATGTGAAGATGGGAGGTGGGCATCGATGGCAGAGAAAATAACTGCCTCATTCCTTCCTGTCTTTCCCAGATGAGCCCCTTTCTTATTGTTCTGGACACCGAGAGCCCCGTCCCTGCCTTCCCCACCTACGGGGTCATCTTCTTCATTGCATTTAAATCCCAGCACAGAGACTCCTTGCCAACGACTCCCGCTACAGAGCAAAGAGAAATTCCAGCCTCAGCTTGGCTCAGTTGACCACTCCCTGAGTTGTAATAAGCTCCTCTCTGGGGCTAGGAGATATTACCCCCATAGGATTCATTTTTGATAAGTCGGCCAAACCAGCTGCCGATTCAGTTCTGCTTAAATAATCCTTTTTTAATGATTTGGTCAATTGTCTGTGCTTTGAATTTAATTAAATTGTTATATCTCAATTGAGTGGTCAATTCAGAAGAGTTAGGAGATCCAATCTGAGCTTTTCAATAGTTGGTCCAAGTAAATAATCAATGCCATCTGCCTAATGGTCCTTCCATGAAAATTAGTTGTGATCTTAGTGGTGATAATATGGTGAAATAGCCTGATGATCATATCCCTCCGCAGAAGAGTGAATTAATAATAATTTTATTATTATTGTGAAGAGTGAAACAGTAAGAATTTTTAAAAGGTGGTTGTGCCCAGTTTCCTTGGGTAGTTCCTAATGCCAGGAGAGCAAAAACCTGGTGCTGTTCACCGCTGGCTTCAAAATCCTCCAATGCAGGTGTGAGTCAATCATAGAGTGATTTATAAACTTGAAAGTGGCCTCCATTTACATCTAGTCAGGAGCCAATAAGAGTTCACTTCTTCTAGGAAAAAAAATAGAAATATCAAAAGAAAATTGCCTTTATGGGCCAGAGAAGGATGGGATGAGTCGTGCACTATTGTTTATATGCAAATCAAATAACAGGAAAGAAAAAATAAGCCTAAATTAATACTTTAAGTTCTGTACCTGTGTCTGTTTTCAAGGCTGTTCTGGTTATTTTGCCTAAACAAAGCTTTTGTTTGCCTTTTTAAGGCTTGCTTTGTTTTCAGATGTTAGCACATGAAAGGGTTTGGAAAATGTGTCTCTCTGAAGCAAATTTTAAGAAGTGAGAAATTCAAACACTTGTAAAATGCAAAGATATTTGCTTTTACTAAAGTCCACTTCCAGCACTCATGTCTGTTGGTTCACCCCCTTTTATCCAACAGGTGCTTGGACAAAAGATGTGCGAACTGATCTAACTCACAACCTGACTCCTACATCCTCAGGACGGATACCTAATGTTTAAACTTCCGTGCTGACCTACCATTAATGATCAAGGAATCTAGTTTTCAAGTTTTCAATCATCTACTGTGTGTGTGTGTGTGTGTGTGTGTGTGTGTGTGTGTGAAAAGAAGGAAATGAGTGTAAAGAGGCTTGTACTACTGCTTTTCTCTCTTCCTCTGCTTTTCCCAGGATAAAACTATATGTATATATTTTTGTCTGTCCCTTTAGTGGTGAGTTTAAGTTCTACCACAATGACTTTGACTTGAGTTCTCCAGCTCACTGAAGATCTGGCATCTTTTCTTCATTTCCTGTTATCTAGCTTGATATAATTCTAATATTTTTTTTAAAGATTTTATTTATTTATTCGACAGAGACAGAGACAGCCAGCGAGAGGGAACACAAGCAGGGGGAGTGGGAGAGGAAGAAGCAGGCTCACAGCAGAGTAGCCTGATGTGGGGCTCGATCCCATAACGCTGGGATCACGCCCTGAGCCGAAGGCAGACGCTTAAACGCTGTGCCACCCAGGCGCCCCGAGCTTGATATAATTCTAAAAGCTTTCCTCTTTCTTCTCCTTTCAGTTCAAAAGAGTATATAATTCTCCTTCCAGGAACAAATCAAAGATGCTTAACACTGTCTCTTACCCTTCTGTGGCTTATTTCATGTACTTGGGTCCTTAGCAGGCCAGGGTCTTATTTTCATGTCTCACCAGAGTACTTTTCCCCTTTCTCTTCTGCCCAGACTCGTTTTCCACTTACCAACAAGCACGTCAAGTTCTTTCATCCTCTGCTCACATTCTGCTTCTTAGCCTATACAATCAAAGCATGTTGAAACAGAATTTCCCATCTTTCCTACCACTTGGATTGTGTCATCATTTTTGTAAAGATACCAGTGACATCTTCAATTGTTTCCACATGCAAGTCAAATTCTGGGTCTCAAAGTTCTCCCTACTGCCCCAGCCCCCAACACCTGACCCCCCAGCTCCCTCTGCCTGCTTCATTCTCCCCTTGACATTTCCACAACCAGACTGTTTCCCTGTACAGGGAGGGGGGGACATCATTCCCTCCAAATCACCTTGACCTCTCCCGGTATGCATTCTTGCTTACTTGCCAACTGGAACGCCATGAAAAAGATTTTACATGAATGGGGTCTCTCATTCTTTCCAAATTCTTCAAAGAACTCCTTATGCTTAAATAAGTTTTGAATTAGTTTAGTGTCCACCACCACTCAAAGATAGCCTTAGAATCTTTTAATCTATTTTTATCCCTAATTCTTTTCCATTAAAACCTTTGTATAATACGTTAGCAGACTTAGTACGTTTTCTTGACTTGATTTTCTATAGTACATGAAAGAATAGAGGCAGTTTCTCTGTCTTGGAGGAAGGTGGAACAATGTGTCCCTGTCATCTGAAAGTGAAGGAAGAGTCTGTAAATTTCTTCATCCGCTACACCATGTACCTGAAAAAAGCAAAAATAACCCTCCCCCCCGTAGTTCCACAGAAGAATGCCCCCTGTGTAATTAGCTCACATTCATGGACTTTAAATTAAGGAACAAACTCTTGGCTCATTCTCTACTTTTTGCTTCCTCCCTGCTCCCCACAACTGAAATCAGAATTATTTCATAGCTCACAATTCAGTTCATACTCCATCTAACCGACTTGATAACTCTCCTTGCTAATGCTGATAAATGGTCTTTCTTAACTCATCTTTGGTAACTCTTCCCATGGGGAGGTAAGGGTCAAGAGAGGGAATAAAAAAAACCTTCCAATGCTATCTTTTAGCAGTTTGGGGAAAAGGTTTGGTGATCCCAGTTCCACTCAAAAAAATTATGTGGGAAACATTTCCCTGTTGGCTGTTTTCAGCTAATCCTTTTAAGCTTTGTAGGGACATTTATCTATAGATTTCTTTATCTCTTATTTATCTCTCTTTTCAAAGACATTAGTTAGATAGTAAGATACCCTTTTGATCTCAAGACAAGTCATCTTCTGAGAATAAAATTAGAGAAAATCAATAACATTGTGGGACAATATTTTAAGACACAGAATGCTGTTCCTGCTATATTCAGTGGAAAATGTTATAAAGCAACGTATATTATGCAATCTCATTTTTCTATCTATCTATCGATCGATCTAATTTTTCACACACACGTACAAAGAAAGCCATATAAGGCAATATACAAAACCTTAGGGGGAAATAGAATTATTAGGGCTCATCTTTATGTCTTTTTTCCCCAAATTTTTTCCTGGAGAGGATGCATTGTTTGTATTAAAGTATTTTTTAGTAGGATTTTTAATATCTTAGCACATGCTGTGGATTGTTACCAGCAGAAACTATATTAGAAAGCTTCTATTACTAAAGACCGAATGATAAAGACTGTCCTTTATTCTATGCATCCTTTTAAAATTTTTTCCACTGGTGATTTACTAAAATCAACAAGGAAAACAGGCTAACAGAAGGACAAGAGAGAGTCATTTCACTTTTCAGAAAGCACTAAACAATTAGAGAACACATAGCTCTCAGCCAGCTGTCTGCTTTAGCAAGAGCGGCAGAGACATGGCTGTTCTGTTCCCGACATGAAGAGAAGGTACATCAGGGTTGGAGAGGATGAGAAGCCTCCTCCCCCATTGTTCTGGAGTCCCAGCCCCAGAAATGTGATAAAAAGCGAACATTTGTTGAGCTTACTATGTGTACGTACTGTTCCGAGAACTTTTTTATGTGCTAACTCATTTAATCCTATATGGTGGGAACTATTATTACCCTGCTTCTATAGATAAGGAAAGGAGGGCATCAAGACACAATAATTTGCCTGACATCTCAGCCAGTGAGCGGCAAATGTGAGGTCTGAATCGGGCAGTGTGGCTCCAGAGCTCAGGCTTCCAAGGGCT
This sequence comes from Ailuropoda melanoleuca, assembly GCF_002007445.2. NCBI lineage: Eukaryota > Metazoa > Chordata > Mammalia > Carnivora > Ursidae > Ailuropoda > Ailuropoda melanoleuca. Next base: position 20,656,082 of record NC_048234.1, on the reverse strand, counting down.
GCACCTTAGTGCCTCGCATTTGTTCCTACTGAATGGCATCTGGGCCCTCCAATAATAAGAAACCCTCCACCTGCAGTGATGGCCGATTCCACCATGAGACTCTCTCTGACCTAGAGTTTTCCTAAGATATATGGGTGCTCAGACAACAAGTAGAGAGATGACTCTGGTCGGATCCCCCAATCCGATCCTGGTTGGAGGACGTGGGTGCAGATAGTTTATCTGGAGGTGGTTTGGGGAAGGAGGAGTGAGGGAGTAAGAAATGTGAGGCCAGGAAGGAGGAAAAGCCAATAAAGGGAGCATTAAGTTCCTTCTGGGAAACTGAGTCTTGACTTCCCAGGATCCCCTGACACTTTACAAAGAACCTGTCTCAGACAGTTCTGCTCAAGGCTGGGGGAGCATGCATATGTATCCATCCACGGCATCCCTGGTTGGTCACGGATTGCTACGAGAGCTACAAATCCCCAGCGCTTCTGAGGTCCATGGGTTTGAGCGCGAAGCTGTCAGCATGGCAGAATTCCCCCGAGAACTCAGGCAGGCTGTGGGTTATGGGGAAGGGCCTTGACCGTGCTTCCACACTGCCCCATCCAACCAGTGCTGGCTATAGATTTCTTCAAATGTTGTTAGAGGAAAGGTGGAGGAGCTCTCGGGAGCTCTCAGAGTGGTCCCCAGGCCAGCTGCATCAGCATCACTTGCGAGCTTGTTAGACATGCTATAGAGTTGTGAGTCCTCCCCAGATGAATCAGACACCTGTGGAGAGTTGCCCAGAAAGCTGTGTTTTTAGAAGCCTCCAGATGATTCTGATGAACATGGAAACTCTGCAAACCACAGTTCTAAGGTAGAAACGGTCCCCATTCCTAAATTAATTTATCTTCCTAGGGAAGAAGGAGACTTAGAACTTTTCCAAAATGCCAAATAGCCACAACGCAGGTGTCCAAGCCCTAAGTTTCTCACAGTAATGACTGCAACACTCCCCACATGCCCTGTAGTGTCCTGTGTTAGGGCAGGTGTCAGGCTGATAGAACAAAAGAAACCAAAGACAATGGCTTAAACAAGATAGAAATGTATTTCTAGCGTACAGTCTAGCCCAGAGAGGCTGGTGGGGGCAGCTCTGCTCTGAGGAAATCATTCAGGGACCCAAGTTCTTTCCATATTAGCACTCTGCCCTCTCCTTGGGTGCTGTGTGCATCTGGGTAGGCAAAGCTAGGTTGCGGTCTTATCCAAATTCTGACAGACAGACACAAAGTCCAGAGCCAGAAGCTTATATTAGTTTGCAAGTGACACAGTAGTTGAACATGACATACCTTCAAATATTCTATTGTTCCAAATGGAGTCACATGACTACGTGTGACCACACACGGCGCTAGGCGACAGCTGGGCTCTGACGTCGGCAGCTTAGCAGCTTTGTTCCCAGGAGAAAGGGATCTGGAGGACGATCCACAGAAGGGTCACAGCGTGTGCCCCGGTGCAGGCCTTCCAACACGAACGGCGTTACTGCTCCTGTTGCTCTTTGGTTTGCTTCCTATTGTATTTATTTCCATCCCGCCGTGTTCCTGGAAGGTACTAAGGCACCTTCAGCAGGTGAGGTAAAGATCGCATTCAGATGGACTATTAAGCTGGGGAGCACCGTCCGCTAGGATCTTTTAAAGACATCTATGCGCAGGTATATGGGACCAGACATCTGTCGTCCAGTGAAGAGTAACTGCTGAGAATGGGACTCATATCAGAATTGTTCTGAAGAAAATAAACATTGACATTTCTAGATACAAGGGAGAGAGTGAGAGAGCAGAGAAGGGATGAACTTAAAGAGAATGATATTAGGGGAAGGCAAGCCTGTCCCTACCGCAATTTTGCCCAGACTTGGCAGGGTCCAGGGATGGATTTCTCTCTCTCTCATCTGTGGGTTCCAAATGCACCCCACCATGGCATTTGACCGGCAGGTTAGTTCCAAGGTTTGGCTTGCATGGGGCTGTCACTGGGGGAGCAGGGTGTCTAATCCATGGCGAGATTGGGAGGCACCCAGAGGCCAGGTCAAAGCCGACATACTATAGGACTCCGGGCATCCTTGGATCAGAGCGTAATGAACTGCAGCTGTAAAGGGGAAAAGTTTGTATTTTTTTTTTTTGAAAAAGAGCAAAAAACCAAGTAAAAGAATTGGAGGAATACAGCAGAATAAAATAAGGTGGAGAGCCAAGTGAGATGAGCCATTTCTGAGTATAGGGCCGGTTGGTGGCGTTTTCTGGCTGATGGCAAGTCCTGTGGGCGACGTGGGAGATCAGAAAGAACCAGGGCTGGTGTGGGAAAGGAAAGCATGGGAATAACGGTTTTCTGAACAGCGTTAACTCTCAGAGCCAAAGGCAAATCTCTATTATTTCTAAAGTAATATGTCACCTCAACACAGTCTGAGAATGGATTTAAAATAACAATTTTAAATAAATCATAATTAGAAAGCCAATTAACTGAAACGGAGCACAATAAAAGACATAGGCCTTGAATTGTGCCCCCGAAGCCCGCTAACTTGTGCTTTTGTATTTTTTTCCTCTAGGAGGAGGGCCTATAGATGATATCTAAATATATCTCAGTAAACCTAACAAGTAAACACGAGCACAATTAAGCCACGCGACATCAGGCAAAAAGCCTCGCCAACGTCAGCAAGCTGCAATGTCCTTTTAAATTTAAAGCTTCTATAAAGCCTAAAAGGAAATACCAATCAGCAACCCTTTTCCTTTTAATGAAGGCCAGCAGCTTCATTTTTTTTTTTAAGATTTTATTTATTTATTTATTTATTTGACAGAGACAGCCAGCAATTGAGGGAACACAAGCAGGGGGAGTGGGAGAGGAAGAAGCAGGCTCCTAGCGGAGGAGCCCGATGTGGGGCTCGATCCCAGAACGCTGGGATCATGCCCTGAGCCAAAGGCAGACGCTTAACAACTGCGCCACCCAGGCGCCCCAGCAGCTTCATATTTTTATCTCTTTGCTTTACNTGCCCTGAGCCAAAGGCAGATGCTTAACAACTGCGCCACCCAGGCGCCCCAGCAGCTTCATATTTTTATCTCTTTGCTTTACACTACACAGAAATAGCCTGATTATGTTGTCTTCTTTCTGCTCACCACAGAATTAGCAGAGAATTGTACACCCCAAACTATTCCTCTCTATTCCTTCATCATGTTCTCTAACAGACAAGAAGTCTTAGCAGCATTTACTGATGTTCACCTGCACGTATAAGGTGCTGAGTTTCAGCTATGCGAAAGAAACAGACTGGTCCTAGAACACCCTGGGGTTCTATTATCATGTACAGCTTCACCTCTACCAAGACCGCAAGATTGTCTCTTGTTCCTCTCTCCTCCTCTTCCCTGGACCTTGCCTCTTCTTCCACCCTCTGTCCTAGGTCACCATGCTCTCTCAGTGTGAAGGGCGTCCTGGAGCCATCCTGCCTGAGGCCACTCATAAATTGGTCGGCCGAGCCCCTGGAGCTCTCTGAAGTCGTTTCCTCATCTATAAAATGAGGACAAGCCTAATGGATTTGTAGGAGGATGAAGTCAGTTGGTAACTGAAAGCCCTGTAAAATAGTTCCTGGCACAGAGCAGGGACTCGGTACCTTAGATGCTTCTCCATCTCCGGTTGCTCAGATCATCCCCCATGGCACCCCACCCCTGCCTGAGCCATGACCGTGTTCCAGGCCTCAACTGTCTGATGGGGAGAGAGGATTGGGCATGGGTTGGAGCAGGGCTTCCCAACTGTGTCCATGTGAGTCACAGGGCTCCTTGTTGTAATGCTGGTTTGGACCGAGCTGGTCTCGGGTAGAGCCTGAGATCCTGCTCATTCTGCCGGTCCACGGATCACACTTTGGAATTCCAAGAGGCTGGTGTCATCGAAACTGGATTCTAATCCTCTCGAGAGTTTGGGCCCTGGGCTAGTGTCCCAGCTTTGGCCAGCCTGCCTAAGCTCAAAGGACCTCCATGGATCGATATGAGGGTTAAAGCAATTCATGGCTGTAAAGTGCTCTCACCAAGTGCCGGGTACACAGCAACATGCCCCCGATAACAGGTTGCTATTTAGTTGTTAAGAGTGGGTTAGTAGATATTAACCCCCCAGGGCATTTGCATTTTAAAAGGGGCGACTCACATCAGCTGAGCCCAACTGCTTTAATTCTGGCTGGTAATATCAAAGAAGGCGATGACACCACGCCCCCGACCCCTGGCGTGGCTACGACCAACCTCCAGGCCAAGGGCAACTGTCCACAAGGCAAGTTCTGGAATTCCTAACATGAGATTTCAGCTCTGCTACCCACAGCACAGAATCTCTAACTCTTTTTTTTTTTAAAGATTTTATTTATTTATTTGACAGAGATAGAGACAGCCAGCGAGAGGGGGGACACAAGCAGGGGAGTGGGAGAGGAAGAAGCAGGCTCATAGCAGAGGAGCCTGATGTGGGGCTCGATCCCATTAACGCTGGGATCACGCCCTGAGCTGAAGGCAGACGCTTAACCGCTGTGCCACCCAGGCGCCCCAGAATCTCTAACTCTTGACTCTCCTTTTGGCCAGCATTATGGAATTATTCCACTTCAACATTTCACCCGGTATTTCTGCTTCTGGCCAAAATGGAGTACCATAGACAGTTATTTCCCACCAGAAATGGCCAAACACACACACACACACACACACACACACACACACACACACACACGCAGGCAAATATATATAAGGCAAGGGTATTTGAGACACTAGAATCGGGCCATAAGAGAGACTAATTCTTGAAGGAAGGAAGTAATGAAGGGGTGCCCATGATGGCTCCAGCTTACTGACCACCTTGAGAGAACTTCCAGGCCGCTGTACAGGGAGCAAGAACCTGGGTAGAGCCCAGGAGACCCCCTCTTTCAGCAGCAGAGACAGAGCTAAGAATCCAAGGAGACTGTAGTGGCCCCAGAGAGGAGAGAGCTGCATAGAGAGATCTCAGGGCCTCTCTAGAGAATACAGATCAGTCTATATGAACCAGAATCAGATCAAGGAATAGAGGGAAAAAACGGATCACAAAGGAGCACGAGGGAACTTTGGGCCAAGACGGATCTGTTCATTGTCTTGACCATGGTATATACACAGGTCCAAGCTTTTCACTATGTGCACAATACATGTGGTTTCCTGAATGTCAATTATACCTCGATAAAACTTTCAAACGAAAAACCTGACCTGCAACCCTGGTTTCTCCTGGTCAGCCTTGTAGTTTGGGGTGCTGCAAAGATCATTCAGATTCGGACAGAAGTCACTCCATCCTCTTGATTCTCTAAGCTCTGTTCCTGAATCACGCCAAGTCTTTGAATCTGTCGTTTGAAAGCTACTCCAGACTTACCATTTCACTTTGTTTCTTTGCCTTCAGCCACAGGAAGGATGCCTAGCGTCTTTTAAGGAACTGTCATTAAGGAGCCCCACGGAGCACCCCCAGAGAGTGAATCTGGTTCTGGCAAAAAACCAACAAAAACTATATTCTTTCTGGCACCCTGGCAAGAGCGGGCCATCTAAAAGGCTTGAAACAAAATTAATATTGACATACAATACAGCAGGCCCTGGAGTTTCTTCTGCACCCTTGGGTCCCTATTATATGTACTTGCTACACCCCTGTGCCCTTCAGCCCTTAAAGATACTTCCCATTGCCTTGACCCATGAACTCTGCAGAGAGCCGAGTGAATTTGCTCCTAGAGTTTAAATGTTGGATAAAGTTTATCTCTAGATGAGAAGTTAACAGAAATGAAGGTGTTGTTATTTGATACTGAGAATTAGGGACCTACACGCATTGCCTTTTGCTTCCCTACACCATAAGCATCTGATTTAATTACATTTACTGCTACATTCCACTGCTTTCACCTTGATCCAAGCAACCATAACCATTCACCTGATTACCATAGCAGCTCCTTAACTAGTCTCTCTGCTTAGATGTTTGTTCCCCTCAGTCTGTTTGCGACACAGCTGCCAGAGCCATCCTTTAAAGATAAAAGCTAGATCATGTCATCCCTCTACTCAAAGCCCTGCTTTGACTCCCTTTTCACCTGGAACAAAACCCAAATTCTTCAGTCTATTCGGGGACCTTTCTAATCTGGTCCATTGTTACCTGTGACCTCTTGTCCTGCCATTTTCCTTATTCCCACCCTTATCAGCACTCCTGGCCTCTGCTCCACTTCTGGGACTTCCTGGGAACATTACTGCCACAGGGTCTTTGCACTTGCTATTCCTTTGCCAGTAAAGTTCTTCCCACAGTCAGTAGAGCAGTTTACTCCTCCACCTTCTGTAAGTTTTTGTCAGATGGTGCAGTCTAAATGAGGCCCATCCTAACCTTATTTTATTTTAATATTTTTAGAGGGGGGAGCAGAGGGAGAGAGAAAGAGAGAGAGAATCTTAAATAGGCTCCATGCTCAGTGCAGAGCCCAATGCAGGGCTCGATCTCACAACCCTGAGATCATGACCCTGAGATGAAATCAAGAGTCCGACGCTTAATCAACTGAGCCACCCAGGCACCCCTGACCTTCCTATTTTAAATTTCTACCCATGCCTCATTTAGTTTATTTATTATTGTTTATTGTCTGTCCACAAGGGTGGGATTTTGGTGTGTTTCGTTCTCTAATATATCCCAAGCTGCTAAAAAAGAGCCTGGCATGTGGGAGAAGCTTATTAAATATCTGTTGAATGAGTAACTGATTATGTATTCCTTGACCTAGACATGAATTAACACTTGAGTGATCTTGGCCTGCCTCTATGTACATATGCCAAGGTGGCCTTCCATTAGGAGGAGAGAAACTCTATTCTGATTTTAGGCAGGTTAGGGTGAGTACAGGTCACCTCTGGTTGTATTTCTAGCAAGTTGGGCAGCCAAGCTCTTAGTATTTAAACGATTCTCCTCGAATTGTGTTTACAGTTTTATTATTATGGCTACATGGCTTGTTCTGAGAGAGGCCCATCTGTCTCATACCTCCTCCCCACTCCATCTGTCTTCCCAAAGCATGCTCTCTCTCCCACTTTCTCTCTTTCTGACCTTATGATTTGAATAAGTGCAAAAAATCTTTGGCACTATCCAGAGTGAATGAAAAGCTCAAGGCTCTCTCTGTTGATACAACAAAGGGAAGCCAACTAAATCAATTAGAGGAATGGGGTGATATGGAGAGTGGGGTGAGAAGTTTGTTTGTTTATTTATTTATCTGTGTGTTTAAACTTCACTTCATTCTAAAAAAAGAATTTAAGCTGAGCCAAGGAGAGGGTTGGGTTTTTTTTTCTTCTTTTTTTAGTCTAAGTAAGGGAACTAATATTTTTAAACATCTACAAATTGTGAAAGGTGCTCTGCACACATACATACACATACATTAAAATATATGTCACGTCTATAATATAAACTAAAAATATTTTGAAGTTCAAAATTTTTTACATTATAAAGAATCTCAAATATACAGAAAATTAGAAAAATGAACAGCCAGCTACTCACTATCCATAATCACAATTTTAAGTAGTTGGGCATATTGGTTTTATCTACCTAGATAATTTTTGGCTGAGGGAATTAAAAAATTATAGACACCATAACACACCACCCATAAATATTTTAGCATCCATTTCTAAATTCCCTACATAACCCGAGACCATTATCACACCTAAAAATATAATTCCCTAATATCTTATCCATATTTAAGTATCTCTAATTGACCACTGATTATTATTCTTTCTGATGTTCTAATTGTCCCCAATTAGGCCTATGGGAGCCCTTTAAATCTGGCTCCTTTTGACATGATTCCATTAATCTTAAATACTTCATAGCTTTGAGGCTCACCATCTTTAATCCCTGCCACAGCTCAGAAATCACATGATTCTTAAAGGAGCTCTGATTCCTTCTAGGAGGAAAGAGTATTTAGAAACCAAAATCTGGTCACCAGGGATGCCTATCACTCCTGTGAAGTCATTGCTTCTAATCGAGGTACTTTCAGTGATCAGATCTAGGAAATGTATTTTTATTTTATTGTATTTTATTTTTTAAAGATTTTATTTACCTATTTGTCAGAGAGAGAGAGAAAGAGAGTGCACACAAGCAGTGGGAGCAGGAGGCAGAGGGAGAGGGAGAAGCAGACTCCCTGCTGAGCAAGGAGCCCCATGTGGGACTCGATCCCAGGTCTCTGGGATCCTGACCTGAGCCAAAGGCAGACACGTAACCAACTGAGCCACCCATGCATCCCATAGGAAATGTATTTTTAAATTAACATGTATCAATAATGATATTTTCTTTTTTATTTTAATGTTTTTTGTATTATATTATCTTAGTCACCATACAGTACATCCCTGGTTTCTGATGTAAAGTTCGATGATTCGTTAGTTGCGTATGACACCAAGTGCACCTTGCTATACGTGCCCTCCTTACTACCCATCACCGGTCTATCCCATTCCCCCACCCCCTCCCCTCTGAAGTCTTCAGTTTGTCTCATAGTCCATAGTCTCTCATGTTTCATTTCCCCTTCTGATTACCCCCCTTTCTTTATCCCTTTCTTCCCCTACCGATCTTCCTAGTTCTTATGTTCCATAGATAGGAGAAATCATATGATAATTATCTTTCTCTGCTTGACTTATTTCACTTAGCATTATCTCCTCCAGTGCCGTCCATGTTGCAACAAATGTTGAGAAATCATTTTCTGATAGCTGAGTAATATTCCATCGTATATATGGACCACAACTTCTTAATCCAGTCATCTGTTGAAGGGCGTCTCGGTTCCTTCCACGATTTAGATACTGTGGACAATGCTGCTATGAACATTGGGGTGCATATGGCCCTTCTCTTCACTACGTCTGTCTCTTTGGGGTAGATACCCACTAGTGCAATGGCTGGGTCATAGGGCAGCTCAATTTTTAACTTTTTAAGGGACTTCCACACTGTTTTCCAGAGTGGCTGTACCAACTTGCATTCCCACCAACAATGTAGGAGGGATCCCCTTTCTCCACATCCTCTCCAACAATTGTTGTTTCTTACCTTGTCAATTTTTGCCATTCTAAGTGGCATAAGGTGGTATCTCAGTGTGGTTTTGATTTGAATTTCCCTGATGGCTAATGATTTTGAATTTTTTCATGTGTCTGTTAGCCATTTGTATGTCATCATTGGAAAACTGTCTGTTCATATCTTCTGCCCATTTTATGATTTGTTTATTTGTTTCTCACGTATTGAGTCTGAGAAGTTCTTTGTAGATCTTGGATACCAGGCCCTTATCTGTAGTATCCTTAGCAAATATATTCTCCCATTCCGTGGGCTGCCTCTTAGTTTTTTTGACTGTTTCCTTGGCTGTGCAGAAGCTCTTTATCTTGATCAAGTCCCACAAGTTCATTTTATCTTTTGTTTCTCTTGCCTTTGGAGATGTGTCATGAAAAAGGTTGCTTTGGCCGATGTCGTAGAGGTTGCTGCCCATGTTCTCCTCTAGGATTTTGATGGATTCCTGTCTCACATCGAGGTCTTTCATCCATTTGGACTTTATCTTTGTGTATGGTGTGAGAAAGTGGTCAAGTTTCATTCTTTTGCATGTAGCTATCCAATTTTCCCAGCACCATTTATGGAAGAGAGTGTCTTTTTTCCACCAGATGTTTTTTCCTGCTTTATCAAAGATTAGTTGCCCAAAGAGCCGAGGGTCCATTTCTGGGTTCTCTATTCTGTTCCATTGGTCTATGGGTCTGTTTTTGTGCCAGTACCATGCTGTCTTTGTGATCACAGCTTTGTAGTACAGCTCGAAATCCGGCATTGTGATGCCCCCAGCTTTGTTTTTCCTTTTCAACAGTTCCTTGGAGATTCGGGGCCTTTTCTGGTTCCATACAAATTTAAGGACTATTTGTTCCAGTTCTTTGAAAAATGTCATCGGTATTTTTTTTTTTAAGATTTTATTTATTTATTTGACAGAGGTACAGACAGCCAGCGAGAGAGGGAACACAAGCAGGGGGAGTGGGAGAGGAAGAAGCAGGCTCATAGCAGAAGAGCCTGATGTGGGGCTCGATCCCACAACACTGGGACCACGCCGAGCCGAAGGCAGACGCTCAACCGCTGTGCCACTCAGGCGCCCCATCATCGGTATTTTGATCGGGATAGCATTGAAAGTGTAGATTGCTCTGGGTAGCATGGACATTTTAACTACGTTAATTCTTCCGATCCATGAGCGTGGAATATTTTTCCATCTTTTTGTGTCTTCTTCAATGTCTTTCAAGAGTGATTTATAGTTTCTAGAATATAGATCCTTTATGTCTCTGGTTAATTCCAAGGTAATGTATGGTTTTTAGTGCTACTGTAAATGGGATAGATTCCCTAATTTCTCTTTCTTCAGTCTCATTATTCGTGTATAGAAATGCAACTGATTTCTGAGCATTGATTTTGCTATCAGTGCCTTAGATTTTATCCAGAAAGAAAAATTCAAAAATCATATGATTCTTTCAATAGATGCAGAAAAAGCATTTGACAAAATACAGCATCCTTTCCTGATTAAAACCCTTCATAGTGTAGGGATAGAGGGTACGTTCCTCAACCTCATAAAAACCATCTATGAAAAGCCTACAGCAAATATCATTCTCAATGGGGAAAAGCTGGAAGCCTTTCCCTTAAGGTCAGGAACACAACAAGGATGTCCACTCTCACCACTATTATTCAACATAGTACTAGAGGTCCTTGCAACAGCAATCAGACAAAAAAAAGGGATAAAAGGTATCCAAATCGGCAAAGAAGAAGTCAAAATGTCTCTCCTTCGCAGATGACATGATACTCTATATGGAAAACCCAAAAGAATCCACCCCCAAACTATTAGAAGTTATAGAGCAATTCAGCAATGATATACAAAATAATGATATTTTCAATTCTCATTGCCAGTTTAGAGTTTTTGCTTAACTTACATGATTTTCTACCTTTTTTATTTAGAACATCTTGATTTTTAATAAATTATTTGCTTTATCTTATAATATTAATAAAATCGTCCCAAATTGCAATGTCAGTATTACTACAAATAATACAATTATTGAATAAAGTGCAAAATAATTTAGCAGTTTTATGTTTTGTTTTGGTTTTTTTTGTCCTTAGATATGAGGATACTAACACACTGGGAATTAAGTAACTTGCTCAGTTTTCAATCAGTAAGTGGCAGAGCAAAGGCTCTACATAGATTTACTTGACGATCACTTCTTCTCAGTCCCTGTCACCAAACTATTGGCAGAGCTGAAGAAAACAATCAGTTGAAGGAAATAGAGAAGAAGAAGAAGAAGAAAGAAGAAGGGGAGGGGGAGGAGGGGGAGGGGGAGGAGGAGGAGACGACGACGACGACTAAGAAAGCCAGAAAGGTACTTGAAATAGAAGATGGGCCTAGGGGTTGATGAAAAGTCTGACTGGGGTGGGTACGGTGAAAACACCCCCCCCTCCGGGATTACCAGATTACGTGCCCTTGCCCTAGGCTTTCCCTTTCCCTGTAACTATGGTCCCAGGTCAGCAGCCTCAGCAGCACCTGCGAACATGCTACAAATGCCAAACTATCAGGCCCCGTCCTAGACTTCCTTAATGAAATACTCTGGTGTGGGACCCAGAGATCTGTGTTTTCACAAGCCCTCGGGAGCGTCTGATTCACGCTGAAGTCTGACAGCCCATGCTCTCTACACCTTAAGATTTCCTTTCTGGAAAGTAAAATTCCCAGAAGCTTCCTAGGAGAAAAAGGGTTTTTATATTTTTGTCCCTACCCCCCCACCATGCATATAAATGTATCCATAAAAAATACATAGATTTTGTCTATGAGTATATTAAAAATGAATACCCATGCTATCATTCCATACATCTCATTCCATTTTTTACTTTTTTCACTCAGCACTATGTTCAATATACACGAGAGTAGGTATTTTGTCATAATAAAGGGACTGGAAATGTAAGATGAGGAGCAAAGAATAAAATAAAAGAGAAACGGACCTGGACCCCCAACGACCATGTGCCCCGGATTGAAGGCCATGACCATTCTGCAGCCCCCAGTCATGTTTCAGTTTGTAAAATCCCAGCGACACAGGTGCCTCCCCAACAATGTCATCAGTCAGTCCTAATACACCTAAAACTCCATTTTCCTATCTTTAAAATAGGAATAATTCCAGCCTGCCTCATGAGGTTGCTGAGAGAATCCTGTGAGAGTTTTGTGAGCTGCAAAGAGCTGTACAATTGTGAAGTATTACCAGGTCCTTTCCCTACGGACCGCCTAGGACTGTGAGAGCTGCAGGGCCTATAGACAAAGGCGGTGCTCCATGCCACGTCAGATCAAAGGACAGCAAAACTACAGCGTGCTCCTAATGCAGGAGGCTTCCCTCATGACAGGTACACCAACGATGACGTCAGTAACACACTAACGAGCATTGTGGTGGAAACCTCCCCTACTTGTTTTGTTCTTTCAAAGCACCTGCATTTTGTGTGTGTGTGATAAGAAGAAGGTTCTTATGAGTTACATCATCTCAGTTGATCCATATTTATGTTGCCATTCCGTGTTCTGCTTTCCCCATACTCAACAGCCATTGGCACTCAAAACAGCATGACTGGGGAGGAAGGAAGATACACACACTGAAAGTCTCAAATTTATTAGGCATTAAATGAACCCCCAATAAAAATCAGAAATTGCAAATTTTCTGTCTTCATTATGCTTCTCTATCTACTCTTTCTTTCTTTCTTTCTTTCTTTCTTTTTTTTTAGGAGCGAGGTCATTTAAAATCATTTGCAGAGTGACAACTGTCACGTCTGTGCCGATGATCCACAAGTTCACATCTCTTGTCCACACCTCCTCTTTAGACCTTAGACCCACATAGCTAACAGGTTTGTGGACATCTTTGAGTTCCAGGGATCCAGCAAACTTGATATATACAACACACACTATCACCTACCTTCCAGACCACCCCTCTCCCCCCATCCTCTGGTTTCATTATTTCTGCAACATTACTCTTCCCCTATCTGGCAAGGCTAGACGCTTCCGATTCCTCTTGGCTCACCAACTGGTGATGAAAGCATTTCCATTTTACCTTTAAAATGTCATTTGAATATAATCATTTTCATGCCTATAGTTTCTTTCTAAATTTAGCAATTGATTATCTTTTATCTAAACAATTGCTGTCACTTGATTTTTGCCTTGACTTCAATCTCTTTCTACCTTATTTTTTCTTCCAGAAAATATCCAACTATAATAACTTTCACTGAGTATTAAATTTTTACCAACACTGTTCCAAGCATTTTCTGTATATTGTCTCATTTAATCTGCACACAAGGCATGCATTAATATACCACCTCACTCCCCTACTCTGAAACCTTCAACAGCTCTCCATTACTTTCTCTATAAAATCCAAGGCTTTCATAGTGCTCCCAGTATAGACCATCAGACAGATTTCTTACCATCCTTTTCCAGATTCACTATGTTCCAACCAAACTGAATTGCCTATCATTTCCCTAACGCGTCATGTGCTCATGGCTCTGCTTTCACCCATGCTATCACTCAGCCTTTTCCATCCCTACCACTGCTTACCTTTTAAACTCTAGCTTAGTACTATCTCCTCCACCAGACTTGCTCTAGCTCTTAAAGTAACTCTCATTATTGCTTTCTTTCTTCTCATTATTGCTTTCTTTCTTCTTCATTTCAGAAATATGTATTCCCTTCATTATTCTTTCAACAAAAGTTTTATTTTACTGCTAGGCACCCATGCCGCCATTGTAGCTAACATCTCTGGTACGTTCCTTAGAAATCTGTCTTAGACAACCGACGGAATGGGAAAAGATATTTGTAAATGACATATCAGATAAAGAGCTAGGATCCAAAATCTACAAAGAACTTATCAAACTCAACACCTAAAGGACAAATAATCTAATCAAGAAATGGGCAGAAGACATGAACAGATATTTCTCCAAAGAAGACAACCAAATGGCCAACAGACACATGAAAAAATGTTCCACATCACTTGGCAGCAGGAAAATACAAATCAAGACACAATGAGACACCACTTCACACCAGTCAGAATGGATAAAACGAACAAGTCAGAGACCACAGATGTTGACAAGGATGCAGAGAAAGGGGAACCCTCTTACACTGTTGGTGGGAATGCAAGCTGGTGCAGCCACTCTGGAACACAGTATGAAGGGTCCTCAAGAAGCTGAAAATAGAGCTACCCCACGACCCAGCAATTACACTACCGGGTATTTACCCCAAAGATAGAAATAGAGTGCTCCAAAGGGGCACCTGCACCCCAATGTTTATAGCAGCAATGTCCACAATAGCCAAACTGTGGAAAGAGCCAAGATGTCCCGAGACATGAATGGATGAAGAAGATGTGCTATATATATATATACAATGGAATATTACACAGCCATCAAAAATTGAAATCTTGCCATTTGCAATGATGTGGATGGAATAGAGGGTATTATGTTAAGCAAAGTAAGTCAATCAGAGAAAGACAATTATATGGTTTCACTCATATGTGGAATATAAGAAACAGCTCGAAGGATTATAGGGAAGGGAGGGAAAACTGAATGGGAGGAAATCAGAGAGGGAGAAAAATCATGAGAGACTCTTTATCATAGAAAACAAACTGAGGGTTGCTGGAGGGGAGGGGGTTGGGGGGATGGTGTAACTGGGTGATAGACATTAAGGAGGGCACGTGATGTAATGAGCACTGGGTGTTATATAAGACTGATGAATCACTGACCTCTACCTCTGAAACCAATAATACATTATATGTTAATTAGCTGAATCTGAATTTTTAAAGTGGGGGAAAAAAGAGAAATTTGTCTTAGAGTGCAAGTAAGGTTAACATGTCTGTTTCTTCCTCATGACTAATCTGTTTGAGGATAAAGGCCATCTCTTCATTTTTGTAGCTCAATGTACCACCCCTTTGACACAGGGCTTAGGATTCATATATGCAAATGTTCATTCACTCTTTAAAAAAAAAAAAAAGTTCCTGGGGCGCCTGGGTGGCACAGCGGTTAAGCGTCTGTCTTCGGCTCAGGGCGTGATCCCGGCGTTATGGGATCGAGCCCCACGTCAGGCTCCTCTGCTATGAGCCTGCTTCTTCCTCTCCCACTCCCCCTGCTTGTGTTCCCTCTCTCGCTGGCTGTCTCTATCTCTGTCGAATAAATAAATAAAATCTTAAAAAAAAAAAAAAAAAGTTCCAAACCAGTTTCCGGAACTGGCACCGAACAACAAATAACACAGTGACTGCCCTTTGGAGTTTATAGTCTGGAGGCTTATAAACATCTGTTTACAAATAATTAAAATGCAACATGGCATATGAAGGAAACGTAGCAATTAATCATGCCCCCTCAGAGCAAAGGCAGGTGACAAAGGGCATTTGAGCCAGGTCTTTAAGGATGAATAAGAGTTCACTAAGGGAGAAAGACAATCCAGAAAAAAACAAAGAGTATGTCAAGGAATACAGCTATGAAACAGCATGAAGCAGAGGTCAGTAATTCTGAATTACCAGAGCTCAAGTGGCCGGTGGAAGGAGATCCAGCAGACCAGTAGATGTCAATCAGCTTCTGGAAGTCCTTAGATACCATGCCAAGTGGACATCATTGTAGGAAATTTAAGGAAACATTGAATAAATATTCACTGGATATCCAATGAATGCTTTCTCCCATTTGTGTGGTTCTAGAATCTTATACCACATTGGGAACCGTTTTCTTTTATCTACTTGCATTTGGGGTTAAACCCAAATTTTGCAACATCTTTTTTGGTTCTACAGTGTTCACCTGCACAATTCACAGGCACTAGCAAAAACTGTCATGAAATGAAGTGGTCGTTCTGAGAGGGGAAGAGATATGTGATATGCATGGACTAGGAAAAGGACCGTCCCAGCCCAGAAGATTCTGAAGCAGTCCTCTAAGGAAGAGCAATGTAACTCATGTCACCTTTCTATGTGTAAGGCCTTGGTTGTTTGGGTGTTTGTTTTAACGTAAGAAGAGTTTGTTTTCAGATTTGTTGGATTGTCAGTAAAATTATTAATTTCCATTAGCAGAGTAATAGGCAAGAAATCTAAGCCTCTGCTAATCTGCTTAGGTCAGCATTATTTTTTTCACATCAATGCTTTGACCCCCAAACCTGCCCTTTGAAGAAGAAAATCTAGGATCGGTCATTTGATGTACACCCACGCCCCTTGCTCCACCACACACCCACACATAATGTCCAAGCACCCCAAAGGCTTTTTTAGACAAAGGAAAGACTTAAAAGTCTTTTAGTTTCTAGGTAGACCAGGTTTTAGCCAGGTCTACACAGTGTGCCACTGAACCCTGGTCCCACCACGTCCAGAGGATGCTCGGTCCACCCCCGTGGAGATGCTCTTGCTTTGACCTTACTGTGGGCTCCACAGCGAGGGCTAGCTCCCACATCTGAGCTGGGGCTCCCCACATCACAGCCCTATAACCAGACCCAGAACAACCGTAGGTTGTAGCCCAAACATATGACAGAACCAATCCTCCTTAGCCCCCATGTTGAGCTCCTTGGGCTAAATAACCTGCCCAAGTTTGCACAGCTAGAGAGAGCATGGTTTAGACACAAAGTCAAGTCTTTAGGTTCCCAGCGCTTTCCCCAGGAAGCTCCACACGCGGGTAAGAAGTTTGTGTTGGTTCAAGGGATTAGGAATGGGACACGGGTTTTATGAGATACCTGAGCCTTTGGGATTATCAACACTCAATGACTAAGAACTCATATCGTGTCCAGCAGATCTTTTAGAGGAAGGATTCCTTGAGTCTGGGTGGTTGGACTCATGCTTCGTTGGGTGACTTAGAGCACGTGACCTTGTGTTTGAAGGCATTTTGGACGTGTCTCCCAATGCTTTATGCAAAGCTACTGTTCTGACTCAGTGGCCTGCTGGCATTATGCAGGGAGAGCCTTTTTAATGCCACCGTTTGTTCAATCAAAATACAAACTTGATATAAACATGAGGGATGAGCAGACTTCAAATATGACAGAAAGATTTCAGAATGCATCACGTCAGGATAAAAAGTCTTAGGAAACGTGTTAAACTATTGACACATGTAACATATAAATCCATGGTTTTTGTCCTTCATCCAGAGTGTAACACACACCACAATCATACCAATAATCATATTATGACAAAACTTTCAAATTATGTTATATGTATAACAGAACTCTTCATCAAAACAGATAATGAAATAATAAACATAGATTTTGAAATGAAGACACCTTCTCTCATCTAAAAAAGATACTTTAAGAATGATAAAAATAAATGCATCTCCAAGTTGGGCTGTTTTTCAAGTTCCTACCAACGTTTCATTATATCCCCTCCCCCACACTCACTTTTAATTAGACAGTTTACTCTCTATTCCCACGGGAGATGTGGTCCGCTCCGCAAAGACACGGCACGTTCACGGTGCCCCGACAAAGGCAAAGTGGCGCAACGTGAGTGAGGACGGGCTAGGGCCCGAGATCCTGGCGCTTAGGTCCGTGACGGAAATGCCACCCACTTCCGGGTTTCAGTTTGCTCATTTGCAAATGGAGCAGGTGGCAGAAGGTGAGGACGCCCTCAGATGCCTGTCCTGAAGACCCCACCATTTTCTCACGGGAGTGTTCACGTCTACACAAGCCCCTCTAAGCCCCGTGAAGAGAGAAGGCTGGCTACTCACAGGGCTTGAAACCAACATTTGGAATATATAGTATTTCTCATTTCAAAATGTTTATTTAGTTATTTTTTTTTAAAGAAATTAAGGCATTCTCTAGTATGTGGTGATTCAAAGGGGGTAGGGGAGAGGAAATAAATTTAACAATTCCTTAACAATTCCAACACCCTGGGTATACCAATCTCAGAGATGTAAATGTTATCTCCAGTTCACCCAACAAAGACTTAAAAGCCAATGGATTTGGTCCACACACGACAGGCTAACTTGTCTTAACAGTATAAAGTGATTAATATTTTACCTGATGGTAACTGTCTGGTAGGTTCCCTTACGGGTGAGTACAAATAGCCACTTGGCATCAGCACTTTGTAACAGGATGCCTGGGTGGCACCAAAAATGTCTACCCTCCCCCTCCGCCTTATCTCTCACAGTAACAAATTTCTTTCCTTTTCTGCAAGCTCACAAAATGCGGCATGCTTTCTGGCTCTCAGGTACCACACGCTGGTCACCCACAGCTGTTGACAAAAATGCAGACTTTCTGCCGCATAAGAGAGTATTTCAGCTGGGATTCAGGAGTTACAGACAAGTGATCACTCTAAACCCTGATTTTAAATTTGGGTTACATAAGAAGATTGATTTACTCTTCCTAACTCTCCCAAAAAACAATACTAAATACATCCCTAATCTGAGAGAAAGTTACAAACCTTACTTTCTGAATTCCTTGGTGTTCCCTAAATAAGACCTGCCGCGTCTAAGGGGCCATCGCACAGATATAACGTGGATGCAGACACATTTCTTAACCTGTGGACATCACCAATACTGATGTGTTAAGAGGGATATCGATGTGCCAAGCCTCTAATGCATGTGTAATGTACAGGAAACAGGCACTTCTGGGGGGGAAAACCCTCTGCCTCACTTGGGAGAGAGGAGCGATCCGGGGGCTCGCCTGCAAAGGAGTCTGTGGCTCTAGCTGCATTTCAATGCAGTGCTTAGTTTATTCACCAGGGGTCATCAAAGGTCTGGATTTTCTTTGTCTACTTGTTGATTCTTACATGTACACTGTATGCTCAGGCCCCCCTGAGTTCTTCAGACTTGTCTATCAGGAAATGTGGCTCTGCTGCTCCCTCTCCCCACTGCTCCAGAGCCTCCCCCACGACTCAGCTCTGAACCGCTCCTCCTTCTAGACCTCTACCAACACTTGACTGGGAAAGAGTTGCTGAGACGCAGGAGGAAAATGCCTTTCCTAACTAACTCAACCAGCTTATTAAAAAGGAGAAAGGAAACATGGTATCGGAGTTTTGTTTTTTTTTTTTTTAAATAATCATTGCTTCCATTTTTCAAAGTCGGAAAATGTAAGGCTTACCTAGCTACCGTTTTCTAGATCCGTGAACTGAATCGTGTGCTTGGAAGGCGGTGAGTCACGACTCCCACTTGTTCAATTTCGTTCGGTGAGTAGGTTCCTAGAGGGCCAGAACGGGTCACCAGAAGAGCACGTTAAAAATGAGTCCCTGAGACCTTTTCAGCCCCTGTGAACAAGTAACTAAAGGAAAGCTTCAAAGAATATTTTGGCCCCAGAATGGGGGACAAGGATTCCACAGGTCTTGGTGGGCCTGATGATGCCTCAACTGAATGCCTCCTTTCCAGCAGCTCAAACTACTTACTTCAGTTTTTCTGTGATGACATCCTTTAAGTGTCTTTAGCATGAAGCCAATTTCTTTCTTACCTGTGCCCTTTGAATAAACCAAATTGCATCATTGAAAAGCTCAAAAGTGAGACAGGCCTTGGCCACAATGAGGAGTGGATTCAGCTTATAGAATTCTCCTCCACGGCGGCTCAGCTCCCACATAAGAATCAATGGTGGCTCCATTTACCCTTTCTCCTGCCCCCGAACAGGCAGAAAACCAGCCTTGTTATTCAAGTGGGAATGTTTGACCTGTTTTCCTTTTATGCTCTATTTTAAATGCAATAGTAGGGGACACTTGGGTGGGTTAGGCGTCTGCCCTCAGCTCAGGTCATGACCTCAGGGTCGTGGGATTGAGTCCCGCATCGGGCTCCCTGCACGGCGGGGAGTCTGCTTCTCCCTCTCCCACTGATGCTCCCCCCTGCTTGTGTTCTCTCACTCTCTCTCTCTGACAAATAAATAAATTAAATCTTTCTAAAAATGCAGTATTAGGGTCAAAGTCACCCAATCGTTGAATGTGAAGGCTGGATGACCTGAAAATCTCATCCAATCCTTTTATCTCACATGTTTGCAAACTGAGCCTCAGAGGTGAATATCACATCACGCCATCTGGTGACAAAAATGGACCTATTCACTTCATCCTGTTGCATTCTGCCTCTCTCCAACTAAAATGTGGAGAAGACTTTCAACACAAAATATATAAGGGAATAGTGTTGAAAGAGGCAATCAAGGGACACCTGGGTGGCTCAGTCGGTTGAGCGTCTGCCTTCTGCTCTGGTCATGATCTCAGGGTCGTGGGATGGAGTCCCACGTTGGGCTTCCTGCTCAGCGGGGAGGTGCTTGTCTCTCTCCCTCTGTGTCCTGCCCACCCCCTGCTTGTGTTCTCTTACTCTGTCTCTCCCTTTCTCTAGAATAAACAAAATCGAAAGAAAGAAAGAAAGAAAGAAAAAGAAAGAAAGAAAGNTTGTGTTCTCTTACTCTGTCTCTCCCTTTCTCTAGAATAAACAAAATCGAAAGAAAGAAAGAAAGAAAGAAAGAAAAGAAAAGAAAAGAGAAAAGAAAAGAAAAGAAAAGAAAAGAAAAGAAAAGAAAAGAAAAGAAAGAAAAGAAAAGACAAGACCTCAACACCATGGAACGAAGGAGGGGGCCAAGTGTGGCAAGAAAAGAAAAGAAAAGAAAAGAAAAGAAAAGAAAAGAAAAGAAAAGAAAAGAAAAGAAAGAAAAGAAAAGAAAAGACAAGACCTCAACACCATGGAACGAAGGAGGGGGCCAAGTGTGGCAGACGGCACGGTTGATAACACTATTTCTGAGCGCTCTGAGGGGACCCAGATTGCAAGGTCGCACTCGAGACCCTCGACTCTCCAGGCTGCAGGCCGTCTTCTTATGGGTTTGTCAACGACGAAATAAAAAGACTATGGGACACATGGGGACCACAGTGGTGTCAACAAAAGACAATGATTTGCTAAGGCTTGTCAGAGATTTGAGAGCCAATACAAGGTGAGAGAACCTGGTTCGGCATAGCCCACCGAGAATCCAGAAGCTCTGGAAATCTTCACACCCATCTGCAACACACATTTTGGCAAAATGTCCAACACCACAGTGCCTGATTTTTAAGTTACAAAACCACCACCTATGACTTCTTAATTTC
This sequence comes from Ailuropoda melanoleuca, assembly GCF_002007445.2. Lineage (NCBI taxonomy): Eukaryota > Metazoa > Chordata > Mammalia > Carnivora > Ursidae > Ailuropoda > Ailuropoda melanoleuca. The sequence continues at coordinate 20,635,143 of NC_048234.1, read as the reverse complement.
TTGACAGAATATGGATTTACGATCATGAAGATGCAGGGGTGGGGAAGATAGAGGCCCAAGGTAAGGCCAGTTGCGGTGTATTTTCTCTTGGCACGAAGTCTAGCTTAAGAGATTAACTAGGAAACCCTTAAGGAGCAGGACTTGTTCACTGGCCCCTCTGCTGTTTTATGTGGAATCCTATAAACCAACATCAACTGCTGCAAAAGTACTACTTTTTCAGCATCCTCCAACGAAATAGCAGGGGGCAGTTATTTATACTGTTGATGGGTAAGTGATGGCTGAAGGGTAAGATAATGATCAACGGATTTAATCCCAGGACCAAGGGGAGGCAGATATCTGTGAAAAAGATAAGAGAGCCCAGAGCTGCCCATGGCTTCTTATATTTAGACAAAGGAAAAATACTGCAAGCACTAAAGGCCTTACTAGTGTGTGTGTGTGTGTGTGTGTGTGTGTGTGTGTGTGTGTATTTCAGGAGGAATAAGAAACTACTGGCTTAGTCCAATATTTCTTATTTGTTTCTCCATCATGCCCTCCAATGACGGTTGATTTCCTTGTCCTCAGATACACGGTGATGCACCCCTCTCCCCACCTCCAGAAAATTATCAGTCAGTCAACAAGTATTTTATTGAGCCCAACAGGTCACAGACACTATGGGGCATGTGATCTATTTTTAAAACCCACAGGTCCATCTCATTTCAAAGGTCTACCCTCTCTCTACCCAAGTTGTTGTTTATTTGCTTGTTTGTTTTTGCTTCGGAGGGTGTTTCCCTGCCTCTTATTTGATAGAGATTAAAGGTTTATAAGGGTCTTCAAGGCAAGATGAAGAAAGGCCGGTAAGCTTCTGTTTTGTGAGGGGAAGCCTGCATTGTAACTGTCCACTATAACGAGTATAATTATAGCAGATGATGACCTCTGTTTCCTGTAAGGCACAGCATGATGAAATGGGTTTCTGCAAAGAGGACTGCTGACAATTCAGGACGCATCAATGAGCAAACAGGAAGGAGGGTGAGGGGCTACCAACTACCTCAAAAGAAGAGTAATCAAAAGAGCCGGGGATGTTTAGCCTAAAACTGGGAAGATGTTAAAGCAACATACTAGCTTTCTTTAAGAACCCAACGGGCTCCTAAGAAGCAGTTCGGCTCTGTAGAACCATAACCTAGTAGGTAGAAGTTCCGGATGGGCAGGTTCGAAATTAACACAGGGCTTCTTTCCCATCCATTGCACAGGCTGCCTTATGCCTTCAGGGCTCTCTTACCAGAGTGCTTTTCCAGCGGCTGGATGACCATTTCACAGGGAGGTTATGAAGGGGACTCCTGAAATAAATAGAGGCTATATTAGATAATCACAAGGGCTCTTCCTGCTCAAACACCGTAGACTCAACATTAACAACATCAGATGTGAATAACCCACAAAGGCAGCCTACTGAGTACATTTCTACTCAGAGCTAACTCTGATAAGAAACAACGAAATAGGACTGCCTTGCTTTTTGTAATTTTACCAAACATGGAACCTGAGACTTTTGCCCAATATCATCATAGTCTAAAGTGATGTGTAAAAATGCACTTCAAGTATCAATAACAGATTTCCAGCAAATATCAGAGGGTATAATTAGATAGAATTCTGATGCATATACAGAAAACCTCCAGGTGAAATAGTTTTAATGGGATAATTATGTGTCTGTCATGTAAAAAAATTAAAAAACAGACATTTTGGGATTGGTATGGGAGCTCCATGGTCATGTCAGGGACCCAGAGGTCTAACTTTCTATCGCACCATCCTCAGTATATGGCTTCACCTCGTGGCCCAAAATGGCTGCTGGAACTCCTACCCCCATCCCAGACAGCTGAAAGGAGGAATAAAAGAAAAAAGCATACCGCCCGCATTTTATGCAGCTTTACTGGAATTCTCACAAAACATTTTCACTACATCTCATCCACCAGATATAGATTCAAAGAAGTCAGGAAAACATATTTATCTGGACAGCACTGGCCCAGGCTTCTGTAACTGTGGGAAGAGAAAAGAATCAGAAAGCAGTTGTCAGTTTCTCCTGAACAGAGTTTAGGTATTGTACAAAACAACATAATATCATTTGTCTTGATTTCTGTTTTCCTCAGTATTTTAAAGTGAATTCACGCATACCAGAGACCCACGTTTTCAAAGTAAATGGTGGAGGGAAAGTTTCAAGTGCAATATTACCTTGAAAAATGATACTAAAATTCTGAAAATATATTTATCTTTATAATTAATAAGATTTAAATTATAATATCAAGTATTCATTTCTTTTTCCAAAAGTGGAGTAAATGTTATTTCATCTGATGTCATTAAAAAAATTTTTTTAAAGCTTTTACTTATTTATTTGACAGTGAAAGAGAGAGAGCACAAGCAGTGGGAGTGGCAGGCAGAAGGAGAGGGAGAAGCAGGCTCCCCGCTGAGCACGGAGCTCAAAGCAGGATTCCTTCCCAAGACCTTAGCATCATGACCTGAGCTGAAGGTAGACACTCAACCGACTGAGCCACCCAGGTGCCCCTCATCTGATGTCATTTCAATGAGAAACTAATTTGATCTAACCATAGGGCAGTCTTTGTTTCCATTTGTCTTTTCTACATGATCATGGAGAGAATCTCTGTGTGAAAATATATGTTGCTTTTACCAAGAGTTTCTCTTAGGCCTTTGATATTCAAGCCATTCTTTTGAAGAGCATATCTTAGCATCCAAATTCCAGATGTTCACTTTGAAATTTTCACTGGTCGCCTTCTGCCAGACTGTTATTTGTCAGGGAATTTGAGTGTGACATGATTACTTTTCAACATCGCTTTAATTAACGTCATGAAACCTTGTTCCCCTTGCAGGATCTGCAGCCTCAATTTATAACGGTTATTACCAGGCATTCACAACGTGCAATCTGGTAAAGAGTCATCTACAGATCCTTAGATAGGTGGGTAGAAACAGACACTACCTTTAGCGGGGAGAGATGTCTGAGTGAGTGTTAAAATTCTAAGTGGACACTTCATGGATAAATAGTTTTACATTACGAAGACTTTTGTTTCCACTGACAATCTGACGAAGACAGGATTTTAGATGAAAGTTGTGAATAATGAGGACTTTTTTTTTTTTTTTTTACTCAGTGTGTTGTACTTCAGTTAGGAACTCAGAAAATATTACATACATATACATACATATATAGAAGCATTTTGCATGTTATCTCATGTAATGCTCACGGTCTATAGCATAAAGTCTTAATTCCCACTTACAGATCAGAAAACTTGGGGTACCTGGGTGGCTCCATTGGTTAAGCATCTGCCTTCAGCTCAGGTCATGACCCTGGGGTCCTGGGATTGAGCCCCACATCGGGCTCCCTGCCCAGCTGGGAGCCTGCTTCTCCCTCTGCCTCTACCCCTCCACCCCACTTGTACTATCTCCCTCCCTAATAAAATCTTTAAAAAAAAGAGAGAAAACTTAGCAAATCTGAGAAATTTCTAAGCGCAGACAGCACTGAGGAGCTCTAAGTCCAAGACTGTCTGCCTGCATGGCCTGTGCTCTTAACCCTAAAAATACCTTATGTTTTAAGATTCTGATCAACTTGCTTTTAAAGATTCCCACTGTTGATGGAAAGGACAGGCAGGATAGAATGTTTCTTTCTGGATAGCTTCATAGAAATCAGGCTTGGAACTTGGAAGGCAAGAGGCCTTAATATCTTTATGGGTTTCACAGCACCTATGCATATAAATTAGGATGTTTCCAGCTGCAAATAATTGAAACTCTTGCTGAAATTGCCTTTTAGAGCAGTGATGATCAAAGTAGGATCTCCTGGCCCGCAGTATCGGCAGAACCTGACCTTGTTAGAAATTAGAAATGCAGATTCTCACTTTTACCCCAGATACATGGAATCAAAACCCCAGGGATGGGGCCCAGCAATCTGTGTTTTAACAAACCCTCCAGGTGACTCTGCTGAATGTTCACATGGGAGGGTTACAGTTCTGGACAATAAAGACATTAATTTTCTCACTGAGCAGGAAGTACCCAGAGTATCTCTGGGTGCAGCAGGACCCCGCCCAGCTCAGGTCCTCTCTGATTCCCTTCTCTCCTTTGCCTCAGGGCCACTTCATATAGAGACAGAAAGTGAGCCACCTCCTCCTTTGTCTTTTTCAAAGAGCCCAGACAGACAGCATTTCTAAAAGTCCTCCTGACGGTCTTGTCCTCGTGCTTCGAAGGCCAGAATTCTGTCACCTGACCAAACCTTCAGCCCATTATTGATAAGTTGAATGGGACCAACACGATTGGATGAAAGCAACCCAGACGCACTCCCTGCCTTCTGGCCACACAGAGGAGGAGGCATACTGAAATAAAAGTGAGATTCTTGGGGCACCTGGGTGGTGTAACAGGTTAAGCCTTCAACTCTTGGTTTCGGCTCAGGTCTGATCTCAGGGTCGTGAGATTGAGCCCCAAGTTGGCTCCACGCTCAGCATGGCGTCTGCTTGGGTTTCTCTCTCCTCTGCCCCTCGCCCCACCTCTCTCTCAAATAAATACATTTTTTTTTTTTTAAATGAGGTTCTTGAGGGGGAGAGCAGAGCAAGGAGGTGGTACGCAGCCATACAGACTTGCACAGGCTACCAAGAGAGTCGGCTGCCATCATGAGCTTGGTTAACTCTCCGCAGCAAGTTCTTAGCGACGTAAGGACATCAACCTGGAACCTATAAATTTGTCTCAACAACCTGATCATCCTAATTTGTTAGCCTTTTAAAATTTTAGGTCAAAAAGAGCAACCTAGAGATCACATTTTTAAGTTTTGGTGATTAGAGTCTGACATTTAGAATCAGCTAGGCGTAATAATATACTAAACTAAAGAGTCCTTTAGTAACATCATTTAGAGATCTGTTTCACCCATGTTACCCGAATGTTTTATATTTTTATAGCAGAGCTCTGAGATAATTATAATTGAGAGGACACCCAATGATGATTAAAATATGTATTTTCCTTCTACAGTCTTTGAACTTCTTCAAATGGCAGGTGTTTCTTAAGAAAGGAAATTCTACTCATTGCACTTTCTTCTATAGCAAGAATAAATTTTAAATAATGACTTTTTAAAAGCGGCAATCTGAAATGATGAGCAGCCTGCTTTGATCCCTGCGCTTTGCTGAACAACACAGGCAGTTGTTCGGGGGCAGGTAGGAATCCAACAAACAGTTCATTTTTGCTCCGTTCACAGATGAAGCGATCAGTCGGGATGACGAGTAATTACCAAATCCTCGACTCAATCGCACATGAATGCCACGGAGCTCTGCAGTTGCTTAGCTGGAATATGGAATTGATCTCAGCAGATGCAGTAAACGAGTTCATACCCATGACAGTCTAACAGCCTGCATTTCACTGTTGCTCTGTCCCTCCGCCCTCCCTGGCCCTCCCACTGCTTGCGTTTTTCAATTAAGTGCTTTCCTCATTTATATTCCACATCTAATCAAATACCAAAAAATGTGGATTAGTCACATTCCTACATAAATTTAAACATTATGTAACAAGTATCCCGCAGTTTGGGAAGGACCCTCCATATTGCAAAAATCCCTGGGCTGGCCCTCAATGGCTCCTAACCCCCACGTCTGCCACCGACCTGCCCGGTGCCTCGGGGTGATTCAGTGCACACTTCTGGGCCTTCGATCTCAGCAGGGAAGTGGGAGATTGTCTCCAAAGCCCCTGTCAGTTCTACCGTCGGCTGGAGAAAGATCGGAGGAGAGGTCGCTTGGCGTGGTGTGAGAAAACCTTGGGTTCAAATCTCAGCTCGGCTACTTATTAACCGTGTGACCTTGGGCAAATTATTTAAAATCTCCCAGAGTGTTTTCTCATGGGTAGAACAGAGATAGTATCAGCCCCCACCTCTCAGGCTGTTATGACACATTGAGAAAAATATGTAGGCCGTGGCTGGCATTGTTGAGGCCATTGTGCTCGTCACTATTAAGGTTTGAAGGAAGAGGAAGAATGCCACCTTATTTTTTCCCCTATTCTTCAGGGCTAAGATTCCTGCACCCACACCCCCTCCCCCCAAAAAACCCACCAGAAAGCAGGTGGAGCCAACATCTCCACTTTCTTCCCACCCACACATTCATTAACCCCTTACTGTCAAAACATTGACACCTTGGATTGATACAATGTTACATGTGCATTATATCTCAATAAAACTGGAAAAAAGAAAAGTCTGGTTATGTCAGAGCATACCTTGAAATGCTATGCCTCTAAGAAAAATCTGGAAAGGGCTCTATTTGCTTTGTCTATTTAAAAAAAAAAGAAAGAAAGAAAAAGAAAGAAATTGACAGCTGGGCATGTTTTTCTTTTTTGCCGTCTACCTGAAGGTGCTTCAGCGTCACCTGTGAGGCTTACTACCCTTCAGATCGGTGGGTCCCTGGCTCAGGAGGCCTGAGAATCTGGATTTCCTGCATGGTAGCAGGTGCTGCTGGTCTGCAGACCACACTCTGAGAACCCTGGAACCGGTCCACACCAGGCTGATCATCAGACTTGAAGTTCACAAAAGAATACAAACTTCTAGACCCACCCTTGGAGGTTCTCACTCAGTAGGGCTGGGCCAGGTCTTAGAAATCGGTATTCTTTAAAGCCCCTCAGGCGACGTTCATGGGTAGCAGCTGTGGGGGAGCTGCTCTATCAGTTTCTAGCTCCGTGAACACGTTTCCCAAACCTGTCTGGTGGTTTGTTGACATGGTACTTTCCTCCAAAGATCCTTCACCCTTCTGGGCCTCTCCTCCAGTTTCGCTAGCCACTTGCCATCATTCACCCCAACTTTTCTTGATTTCTAGATGAAGGCAGTTTCTCCTCATTTTGATCTCTGCTGCTACTGGAAGCTGGAAGTCCTAATGCCTTATCATATGGTGTTTCTGCCTCTCAGGACATTTATCTTTCTACTTCTCATATACGCATTGTTCATTTTTCCTCACCCCAGTTCCTCTTTCCAACAGAACTAAGAATTCTTGGTCCTTCGGGGCAATGACTATGTCCTACTCAAACCATGCCCTAACATAAAGCTTTGCAAGTATTAGGCGATCAAAACAAAGGTGTTGAAACAAGTTGATCACCTAAGGAAGCCAGTCGCCACCTCCTCCCCTACCATTATCATAAATCCATATTTTCCCCCGAATGTTTCAGTAGTAAGAGCTAACATTTATTAAGCTAATTTTGTGGACTGTTCTAAGTACTTCGTCTGCATCAAATCCTGTAATTCATTTGATTAGCTCAAGACATCTTGCAATCGTTGTCATTTTGTTCCCCCTTAAACCAGCGTCGGAAGGTCAGAGTAGCCACAACTGTCTCTAGCAGGCGAGAAAAACTGAAGGGACTAGAAGAAAGATAAATGAGGAAAAGCCCGAAGTCCTAGTGGGACACAGACGCTATATCCCTCTGCTGTGTGTGAGCAAAGCCTACCTTTCACAACACTGATTCACCACCCTGAACACAGTCTGCAAAGACGACCACGCTGATGGCAACAAATCTTGATTTTGTTATAAACATGAGCATGGGGGCAAGATCCTAAGCCAAGTACCAGAAGACATGGGTCAACACCATTAATTATGATATATGTGAATCACTGAACATCGATGGGCCTATTTCCTTATGGGCAAAAATGAAAATAATAGGATCCCTTATTGTGATGATCCAGTGAGATGATATCCCTAGAAAGATCCATTTTATAACTTACTGCACAAAACTGGTAAAATTCAGGAGTTGCGGCACTGGGAGGACTGGGTTAGGAAGTTCGCAGGGGCTTTGTTTTATCACAACGATTTTGGACACCTATGATCTGAGGAGCATTCAGCTGGTTGGAATCAGAAACGCCAAACGTCCAGCGATGAGCTGCAGACAGCCCTGTACATTTGTCTTGGCTCCACTGAATTTTCTCATCACAGACTTGTCAATTCAAGAAGCCAGACATTTGTGTAAGTGAAAAACTTGTTTATAATAACCAGAGTGTCGATCCTTACTTGGGTTAACATATAAACACCAACTAGTTTTGCATGGGTGGAATGTGCACGGAGATTTCCCAGATGAAAATTACCATGTAAATTGAGGAAATACGGAATTTAGTTTTGTTCAAACTTCTCCAAGGATTGCTTGCCATTTTGAAATTCCTATCAGCACTGCTGTGATTGTGGTTTGGGTCACAGATACCACGCATGTGTTTCAGTTTGTGCTTGTAGCTACAGTACCACAGTGCTTTATACCCGTATACACAGGCATATGCACCCATATGCATCTGTGTATGTACACACACATATGTATTTACATATCCTTTACGTTAAAATGTGGGGAAAGTGTAAGTAGGACAAGACTAGCTAAATATTATTTTAATTTCAAACATGAATTTTAAGTAGGTGCAAGCATCCGACTACTTCATGATTCTCTTAAGTGTCACTGAACCCAAGCATTTACATGTCAAAACATGTATTATTTCATTATCATTTCCTCCTCTCATCAGTGGCCTTTCTACAAAGTTAGAGCATTACATTGATGTTTTTGAAACTGTGCTTGTAGGTAAGCTATTTTACCGATGAATTTAATTTCAGAAGAGTGAAAAGGCAATATGAAAATATAGGCTTGATAAAGACAGAGCCCGGACTGAGTAGGTTGAGGACTAGTACACTGAGAACTGTGGACGACTGCTGTTTGTCCTTGGTTTTGCACAGGAGACTGACTGAAGTAGAATCAACTGGGGGTAGATGGTCTTCTGCTCTTTACGATGTCAAGGCCGTTCTATTAGGCTTCTCCCTGCTTGCTTCGTTTGTCCTCTAGTGTATGTCCATTAGTTATGGTTTGCGAGAGTCATCTATGGGCAGATCACAGACAGTTTTCTGGAAGATAAGTCAGCTGTGGGTGTGAGACGTAATCCTAAGAACAATGGCCGCTGGCACAGCTGGACCCTTAATTTGATACCCACACGTGCATTTGTGCCTGGGGGCTTAATGAGAATGCCAGAGTGTCTTTTGTCAGCGGCTCTGCTAAGTGCCAATTACACCATTTATTTTAATGCAGTTATATCCTGGGCTGTGTTTAAATTATTATTCTGCTTCTAACCACTTACTGAGAAACCCTTTTCCCTTAAATGTGTCAGGATGTCAAAATGCGTCCGGAACATCTGAGGAGAGCGAAGAAGACTTAAACCAAAGTCAAGAGTGAGACTCACTTCCCAACCCTAGCCCGTGGGCTAAGGCACTTCCACAAATAATACCACCCTGGATCTGTGGACTGTGAACTATCACCTCAATTTACACTTGAGAAAACAGAAATAAGCAATAACGGGCACATGTAGGGCTCATGGATAAGTAGAAAATTTGGGAATCAAACCCGCACTGTCTGATTCCAAAGTTGATAAAGTCTTTCCAAGATATTTCTCTACTCTGTATCCAAGGCCTTCACAAATTTATTTGGTTTATCCAAATCATCTTTGAGCCCAGACTGTGGGAAGGACATAACAATGGGTATGGGGTTGGCTTTGCCTTTTGAGAATCTCACAGAATTATGGGTAGGCAGATCTATAATAGAAGGAGGAAACTGGGACTGAGGGTACGTAGCTGGCTATCCATAAAGATGGCTGCCATCAGTTCATGCTTCCCTTTCCGGGCATGCCACCCCTTCCACCAAGACGGGAAGTGCATCTCCCCTCCCCTGGAATCTAGGCTGCCCTTTGTGATTTGTTTTGGCCTACAACATACAGTGAAGTTCAGTACCTAGGCTTTCAGATACCTGACGGCTTCCAATTTCACTCTTTTGGAGCCCTGAGCTACTCTGAAAAGAAGTCCCACTACCCTTCTGGAAAGTGAGACTGGGCCATCCTCCAAATACCTCAGCCACTGCAGCTGAGGTACCCAACATGGGATGAAGCCTTTGGGTCTTCCCCAGCCAATACCACACAGAGCAGAGATGGGCCATCTCTGCTGAGCCCACTCAAATTCCCGACCAACAGAAGAAGGGGCTGTGAAAAGTTTTGGCTTTAAACCACTATTCTGGGGACAGTCTATTATATGGAAATAGACATCAGAGACAGAAACACCACAGAACACCTGAAGAGAAAGAAGAGACGACTGGGGGACTTTGAGCAGGACACACAGATGTAGAATTTGAGTTGCACCTTGCAGGGATGAGTGGACCTTCAGGGAAAACATACTACACCTTAACCCCCGGAGCACCTGTTCTATCTTGGAAGCAAAACACAACAAAATGACAAGTTAGGAATACAGGAAAAAGGCTCAAATGATCAGTTTTTGCCTTTGAGAAGAACGCCTCCCCTCTGCAGCAATCAGAACGAGACCATTGAGGGGTAAAGATCTTATTCCACACATGTGTTGAGAGAAACTCCTGCCACGTGGCACTCCCAGCTCCATGTTCATTTTCAAGCCTTCCCCTGCGTTGAGATCTAGCCTCTATTTCTCTTCAAAGATTTCCCCCTCGACCTTACCAAGTTACTTTATTTGCAGCCATAAAAACATGCTAAGATTTTTTCCCCTAGTTTCTTAATTTTTATGACTTCCAAAGGAAGCACTTTCCAGTGACTTTTCCCCAGTAGGTGCTCTTGAAACGGGTGTGGAATTATATGGTACTGAGTATGCAATTAATTTGTCATAAAGAAAAAAAATTTTTTTTGCACAGGAAGCTATAAAATCCAATGACTTTTGCTAAACTTCTTCTCCCAATTTCTAATGAGTCAACATGTGTTGAGAAGAAGAAATTAGTCAGAGAAGAATGTATCCTATTAAACAGCCTCTCTTTTGCGAGGGTGAGTCAGAGATTCCCCTGTTGTAGTGTTCTGGGCACCTGGCTGGGATGAGTAGGGTTAGGGGTGAAAGAGAAACTCTTTCTTAACAGACTTAAAAGGAAATGCTAGCAGAGAATCTTTCAGAGTTCAACTGAGAAAAAGCAAATCGTAGCCAGACTTTGGTTCTAGGACCCTGGAAAAATGTATGACATTGTTTTCCCGTAGCCTGTAAATCATCTCAGCTTCAAACTGGCCTGGGCAAAGCCACTGCCCCACCACACAAGACAAACAGAAGCAAGATAAGCCTTCAATGTGGGGATCTCGCAGAAGACCTGACTAGATAAACGGCTGCTTTTAACCAGAATATTCCACATGTGCTTTGTTTGAGAAGCCACTGTGGGCAAAGCACTGAGCTAGGGCGAGGGAGCCCCAGATGAGCAAAGCCTTCTGAGGCATTGATACTTCAGTGGAAGGGATGAACACACCGATAATACAACAGTGGGAGCGAGGGGGGCAAGAGGGCATGAATTTGTGGAACGCAGTCTGCGAATGGAATTTGCCAGCTTGTGCTGCTTCCAAACTGAACTGGAAGAGTTTTTTATTGGAGATGCTTTTTCTTTTTTAATTGAAGTAGACACAGAATGTTATGTTAGTTTCCGGGGTGCCACACAGTGATTGGACAAGTCCATACGTTACATGAGGCTCAGCCCATCGGTCACTGTAAAACCCAATTATAATACCACTGACTCTATTCCCTAGGCTGTACCTTTGTTCCATGACTTAGTCATTCCCTAACCAGAAGCCTGTACCTCCCACTGCCCTTGTTGGAGATGCTTTTAAACGCCACCCTGGGAATGGGAGTTGAGGGCAAGAGAAAGGAACTCGGGCTACCTTCTTGTATTTGGACAGCCACACTTACAGTATACATATTTCTGGAACCCAAGATGGGAAACTATGATCTCATACATTCTGACAAGACAAAATCTTTGAGGTATGTGTCATGGACTGAATATTTATGTTCCCCCCAAACCTGTCATGTGGAAATCCCGATGTGATGGTATTTGGAGGTGGGGCCTTGGGGAGGTGATTAGGTCATGAGAGTGGAGCCTCAGGAATGGGACAAAGTGCCCTTAGGAGAAGAGGCCAGAGAGCTAGCTCTCTCTTTCCACCATGTGAGGATACAGGAAGTCTGCAACTCAGAAAAGGGTTCTCACCAGAGCCCCACCGTGCTGGCACCCAGATCTGGAACTTACAGCCTCCAGACCTGTGAGAAGTAAATTTCTGTTGTTTAGAGACCAGCCAGTCGAGGGCACTTTTATTTTTTAAGCAGCCAAAACTAAGAGAGTGAAAGATCCAGGGTTATAGTAGCCAGAGCACAATGAGGTAGAAAGAAGGGTTTGCCTCAAGGCCGAGTTCAAGACTCTTGCCCACCTTTGTGTTACTGCCCACCATTGAAAATGCTTCTTACAAATCATATGTATCTCTCCAGGAGCTAATAATATTAGGGCAAGGATGTCAGTGTGTTTAAATGGTGCTCCCCCCCCAAATCTTAATTATTTTTAATTGTACTAGTAACTGGAAGGAGCAACATATGGGAGGGCACAGAAGTGGTAAGCAATTATTTTTAAGTTGGATATATTCAAGCCTCACTTCGGCAAGGACCCAACCAGTAAACAGCGCTGTGGGAACGCTAACATGGAAACTGGTTTCAGCTTTGTTTATTTCGTATTTAATAAACATTGATGGGGAAGCTGTGTGCAGGGTATTGGGCCTCCTACAGACCTGCTCTTCCATCTGCCTGGTCAACCTTTCCTCAGAGAGAGGCTGCCAGGACGGCGAGCTCCGCAGGTCCCCAACGAAACTCATCTGGCCCCAAACCTGTTCCTCCGCCTGTGTTTCTCATCTCCATAAATGACATCACCATCCTCCCAAATGTTCAGGCCCCCACCTTCCAAATCATCCCCGCTTCCTCCTCCTCTTCCCTCCCCATTCCCCACATATCACGTCAACTGTCAAATCCAACCAGATTTCCCAGCCATCCCCTTCTGTCCATTTAATTTTTCTGCAACTTCTCGTCTGATCTAAATGGTCTGTCCATCGTAATGGGCAGCTTGTCATTTTCGCCATCCATCATCTATTTTCTTTTCTTTTCTTTTCTTTTCTTTTACTTTTCCCCATAGCAGTGTAGCTGGGGGGAGAGAGAAACTCTGTTCTTGTGGATTTGAAGAAGAGAGTACGAAAGTTCTGGAGCTGCTCCTGTGCCCTTACGCCACAGCAGAAGAGCCTCATCTGACAAGGAGTTAATGCAAACTCCACTTGGTCCCTGTCCTCTGGTAAGGCTCCAAGATGCTCGTATACCTACTTTTTTCTCTTCCCCTTCCCAGCTGATCCCTACGTCCCAGCCTATTAATGACTCTATCATAAAGCTCTAGTCACGCCTCTGCATGAAACCTAGAGTGACTCCCTATCAGCTAAAGAATAAATTCCAAACTTTTTAGCATTACGTAAAACCCCTTTACGATCCGGCCCTCATCTTGATTTTCTGCCACTTTTTAATTGTCTTCAAAGATATTTGAAGCATCTTCTACCAACATCAGGCCTTCAAATAGCCTCTTGACTCTCATGCTTCTGTCATTTTCTTCTCAGGCTTTTCTCTGTATTTGTAATGTCCTTTCTCCCCTATTTCTATTTGCCAAACTCCTAGTCAAGCTGTGAAGCCCATCTCAATTGTACTACCAACAGGAAGCCTGCTTTGCTCCCACCTGCCATTCTCAACTAATAGTTTCCTCCTCTGTGTGTATCAACCATGACAGCACTGATCATGCTGTTTAGTGTTGCTGGTCCATGTACCCACCTTTCCCCTTAAGTAGAGGGGAGAAATCAGGTCTATTTTCTTAAAGATTTTGTTTATTTGTCAGAGAGAGAGAGCACAAGCAGGGGGAAGAGCAGAGGCAGAGACAGAATCAGGCTCCCTGCCGAGCAAGGAGTGAGAAGTGGGGCTCAATCACAGGACCCTGGGATCATGACTTGAGCGGACGGCAGATGCTTAACTGACTAAGCAACCCAGGAGCCCCGCTCTCGCTCTTTCTTTTTAGAAAAATAACTTGATTTTATTAAATCCTTCCAAAGCTTCCAATGTATACTTTAAACAACAACAACAAATCATATTTCATGTTTACAAAACATCTAATTAAACTGCACGATTATAGTAAAGGTACAAATGCCGCAAATAATTTTGGAAATACACAAACTAAGCAAAACGCTCAAATGGGGGGGAAGTACACAGACCTATTAGAGAGCTGCCTAGCCCCAGCCCTGCGAGCCTTGGGTAGTCTATAGTTTTCAGATGAACCAAAGAGTATTAATTAATTGGGGACATTAGCAAAGAGACTTGCTAATGCATTTGCAAGGTACCCCAAAGTTCTAACACGTAGTAATCTGGAGTTTTATTTCACACAGTCACTTGGATAAAGTGGCTATTAAAACTTTGTTTCTTTGTGGAAAAATGGCCTTTGTGAATGACACTGATGATAAAAGCCAGGTAATAGCTCTACAAATTACTTTAATCTTAAATACTAGATCATAAGGGAAAGCATTTAAATTTTTCTCAGTGTAATTTCATTGTGTTTTATAGACAAAAATAATGTCATTATGATATCTGACAATCTAGCCATATGCCCCAAATTCCCAGTACCGAAGTTTTAGTTGGTATATCTATAGGCACACTTTTGTCTATCTGAATAATATTCAACGACCCAGAAATAACATTTTTTTTTTGAGAGAGCGAGAGTACAAGCAGGAGGGGCAGAGGGAGAGGGAGAGAGAATTTCAAGCCGACTCCACGCTGAACGTGGAGACCAACATGGGCCTTGATCTCACAACCCTGAGATCATGGCCTGCGTTGAAACCAAGAGTCGCTTAACTGACTGCACCCCCCAGGTGCCCCTCATCTGTCTTTGTTTGTATTTTTCAAACACGCAGGAAAGCAAGATGTCATCATAATACTTTAAAATAAGACTTGCATAGATTTCTATATGACTGAAATCTATTTTTAGCAGTTTTAAGCATACATACTTTCAATAATATCTATTGAATTAAAAATGGTCTATCTGTTCTAAGTATCTTGTAAGTATTACGTATTACCTCATTTAATAGGGATACGAATGCACAGCATAAGGAACGTAGTTAATAATCGTAGCAACTTTGTATGGTGCCAAACAGGAGCTAGATTGGTCATGGTGATCACTTCCTAATGTATATAAACGTTGAATCCCTATGTTGTACACATGTCCATCACGATGGTCAGAGTTCAGAGCCCCTTCCTTACAACTGGTGTAAACTACAAAATCTCAGGCCAAAAGGTCTTTTCTCCTTTCCAAATGAGTAACACGCTCTGCTTCTTCAGCTTGATTGGTATCAGATACCTGTTTTGAGGAAGGCCTCGGGGCTTCTCGTCATTTGCTCGATCATCTCCAAAGACTTATAATTTCATAAGGAGAGAGATGCAAGGTCTGTTGAAAACCTGGCTGAGCGCCCCCCCACCCAAGACTGGGTCTGCTGAGCCCAACAGCAGCCCCTGGAAGTGGAGGACCCCACAGGAAAGCCCGTGTCTGATCCCCTTGTGGCAGGTCCCACAGGTTCCACTCAACCCTGGGTGGCCTCTGTGTCCCTCTGGCTGCTCCATCCTTGCCCAGCCTTGCTGGGCAGAGAGCTGGCCAGGACACGGGTCCCAGGAGCAGCAGGTCCCAGGAGCAGCAGTTCCTCAGCACTCGAAACCTGGTCTC
Organism: Ailuropoda melanoleuca; assembly: GCF_002007445.2. Classification (NCBI taxonomy): domain Eukaryota; kingdom Metazoa; phylum Chordata; class Mammalia; order Carnivora; family Ursidae; genus Ailuropoda; species Ailuropoda melanoleuca. Next base: position 20,619,612 of record NC_048234.1, on the reverse strand, counting down.
TCTTCCTTTCAGGTCTCATAGTCCTTCAGATGTTTGTTGACTTGATCAATCAATGAATAAATTGTTCGATAACCCTGATTTTCTCCCAACATATAAGCATTCTAATCTTTTTAAATGTTTAAATTTGAGAACCGTTGAGACACGATGTTAAGCTAGTTTCAGGTGTACAACACAGTGACTTGTGACAGGTCTATGGGTTATGCAGTGCTCTCCACAACGTAGCTGCCATGTCACCATACAATGCTATTACAGGATCACCAGCTATATGCCCTAGGCTGTGCCTTTTGTCCCTGTGACATTCCTCCCATTATTGGACACTTGTGTCTCTCATTCCCCTGCTCCCATTTTGCCCATCCCCCGCTCCCTTCCCTGTGGCAACCGTCAGTCAGTTTGTTCTCTGTATTTATGGGTCTGATTCTATGCATTCTCATCTTGAGCAACACCTGATCCCGGACATTCTTTTGCTTTTCTCATAATAACAATGACGAGCACATACAGTACTCATTATGTGGCAGGTGCTGCTCTAAATGCTTTATGTTTATCAAGTCACTTAATCATTGCAATAATTTGATGAGGTTGAGCGTTATTATCACCCAATTTGACAGATGTGAAAAATGAAGCACAGAGGGGTGCCTCAGGAGCGCAGTTGGTTAAGTGTGTGACTCTTGGTTTCGGTTCAGGTCATGATCTCATGGGTTGTGAGACTGAGCCCTGTGTTGGGCTCCATGCTAAACGTGGAGTCTGCTTGAGATTCTCCCTCTCTCTGCCCCTCCCCCTGCTCACTCTCTCTCTCTCTCTCTCCCTCCTTCTCTCTAAAGTAAATAATAAATAAATCTTTAAAAAATAGTTTAAACAAATGAAGCACAGAAAGTTAAGTAACTTTCACACGAGCTGAGACGTGAACCCAAACTAAATCCAAAGTCTACATTCCTACCACTACACAACCCCGCCACTCATGAGCCTTTGAGGGAACTGGCTCGCTTTTATCCAAGGCAGAATAATTAAAATTGGGAAGATCATTTGATAAATCCATTTTTAACAACCTGATGAGTCCAAGTGTTGGTGAGGAAGTACCATGATGGGAACATCATTTGCTACTGGTGGTACTGTAAATTAGAATGGCCACTTTGGAAGACTCTTCGGCATATGGAGTAAGGATGAAGATAAATAAAATTTAGGATCCATCAATTCCACTGTCAGCCACTGATACCCTGGATGTACTGGGGCTCATGTGCATCAGGATAAAGGGCACAAGACTATTCACCCCTGCATTGTTTGTGATAACCCAAACAGCCCGGATGGCCTTCAGCAGGACAACGGATGAATGTGTTGTGCTATACTCACACCATGGAATGCAACATGGCAACAGCAATAAATGAGCTCCTGTCTCACCCAACCACACAGGTGGAATGCTGAATGAAAGAAGCCAGGTATGAATAAATCCACACCGTATGATTTCATTTCAAAATTCAAAAACTGGCAAAACTAACCTATACTGTTTATAGATTCATCTTTCGGTGGAAATTAGCAAGAGTAATTACTGGAGACATCAGGCTACTGCTTACCCAGGGGAAGGAGAGAACTGCAGTCAGGATGGGGTATGACAGGAACTTACGGGTGCTGGCAAAGGACTATTTCTTGACTCAGATGGTGGTTATATGTGTTCATTTAAAAATGCTTGGTTAAACTTTAAATATAGCACTTCTCTGCATGTCAATTAAATTTCATTATAAATAATTACTTTAATAAATTTAAATGGAAGAAAACCAGAGAGAGGGAGAAAGAAAGAGAATGGGAGAACAGGAATTGGGGGTATTAGATATCTCTTGTTCCCTCGTCTCCGGGTCACACGGAAGATACGAAGTCCCAGGACAGAGCACCCTACAGGGTCAGCCTATGCCATGTGCCCGAAACTGCCAGGGCAGGTATAAGGAAGATCTGGGTGACAGTGTGGGGTCCCCCAGAAGGCAAGCTAGGGTATTAAAAGAAGGGGGATTGGAATGACAGAAGACTCCTAAACCAATAATATACTGTAGAGGTTCTAGAATTTTGGTTTTTTTTTCCCCCACCTGTTAAATGGAGGTTGGGAAGGATGGGGATGTGATAGGTTATGTCCTTATTATCTCATCTTAGTGAGACAGAAGCCCCCAAATCACTCTGCAAGTCGGAAAGCTCTGCATGAAACATGCAAGACTTTATTCCTAACGGCAACCCAGAGAGGCCTCGCCAAAGATGTGCTGAATTATATTTAATGGCAAACCCTTGAGAGGGCTAACCCCATTTCTAGAAACAAGGGTGGGTTGTGGCCAAGTTGGATGAACACACTGACTGGAAATCAACTGTGAAAACAAGCAAGAAAATTAAAAAAAAAAAAAGAAAGAAAGAAAAGAAAAAGAAAAAGAAAAAAAAAAAACAAGCAAAGCTCATTTCATTCTTTCTGTTCCTCTTTAACAGAGAACAATGAAGCCACAGGCTGGTGAGTTCTGGCAACTCTGCCACAGACCAAACCTCAGGACACGTCGCCCTGTAACGCACACGATTATGGTGGTGGTTGTTTTGAAAGCTGAAACCTGCTGTAACATTCGTTTCAAAATGCATTTAGGGCTTTTACTTGTTTTGTTCTCCCTTTCAACAGGAAAATCAAGGAATAACAAAATTCCACAAATTCTTTCATATAAATTATTGACCAGCTTTTAGGGTAACCTTTGTTATGCTAGAGTTATCTGGTACAAATGCACTTCCTGGAAGCAGAATAGAAAGAAATCAAGCTCCCATAGTCACAACTTTGGGATAGGCACAGTCCCCAGTCCTCCAGGTGGCTGGAGACTGGAGGCTTCTCCTTCCATTTATTCTACTAAAAAGGACATAACGTTGATTCAGTAGACCCCTATGGAGATCAAGATTGGCTTGCGATTTTTAAAGACTTTTTAATTACCACATTGAGATACCACCTTACGCCAGTTAGAATGGCAAAAATGGACAAGGCAAGAAACAACAATTGTTGGAGAGGGTGGAGAAAGGGGATCCCTCCTACATTGTTGGTGGGAATGCAAGTTGGTACAGCCACTCTGGAAAACAGTGTGGAGGTCCCTTAAAAAGTTAAAAATAGAGCTACCCTATGACCCAGCCATTGCACTACTGGGTATTTACCCCAAAGATACAGCTGTAGTGAAAAGAAGGGCCACATGCAACCCAATGTTCATAGCAGCACTGTTCACAATAGCTAAATCGTTGAAGGAGCCGAGATGCCCTTCAACAGATGACTGGATTAAGAAGATGTGGTCCATATATACAATGGAATATTACTCAGCCATCAAAAAGAACGATTTCACAAAATTTGCAGCAACCTGGACGGGACTGGAGGAGATAATGCTAAGTGAAATAAGTCAAGCAGAGAAAGACAATTATCATATGGTTTCTCTCATTTATGGAACATAAGAAGTAGGAAGATCGGTAGGAGAAGAAAGGGAAGAAGGAAGGGGGGGATAAACAGAAGGGGGAATGAACCATGAGAGACTATGGACTCTGGGAAACAAACCGAGGGCTTTAGAGGAGAGGGGGCTGGGGGATTGGGATAGGCTGGTGATGGGTATTAAGGAGGACACGTATTGCATGGTGCACTGGGTGTTATACGCAAATAATGAATCGTGGAACACTACGTCAAAAACCAGGGATGTACTGTATGGTGACTAACATAATAAAAAATTATTATAAAAAATAAAATAAAAAAATAAAGACTTTTTAATTGCTTCACTTTTTCTTCATTTCTTCTTTACTCATTTTGTTCTCCTGTCTTGGGTAAATTCAGCAAGACCTGGCTGTATGAAAGAATGAACACTAAGGCAAGGTCATTACCCTACTTAGAAGGAATGTGATGAGGGAGAATGTACAAGGATGGGAGTTTATGAAGCTTATGCTTTTCAGACTGTATCACAAAATAGATACAATGATTTTACAATAAATAATATCCCTCATTGGACAAATAGGTACAGTTTAGATAGAATAGCGTAACAATCTTTAAATGATGACAGGTATTATTATGGGAAGAATAGAGATGCATGTCAGTGCTGTGGGTTAGTTGTATTTAAAATGTTTTTTTTATTTGTTTGCTTGTATTATAAAAAATGTGTGCACATTGAGGAATTAGAAAAATATAGAAAAAGAAAAAAGCACATATGAGAATAAAAAAATCACTTATTACCCTACTACCCAGATAAGCACATAATACTGTGATATACTTCTCTTCCACAGTATTTATTCTTTCCTGTTTCAAATTGTGTTCATCTATTTTGTTGGTACCTCACCAGAAGTTTCAAAATATGCCTAAATAAAAATTGAAGAAGTCCCAAATGTGAATACACTAACTCATCCCATTATAAACTTCACAGAGAGTTTCAGAAATGAAGCCTTCAATCTAGTTTATAACAAGTCAGTCAGACCCCTGAGATCCCCCTCCTCAATTTCTCATTCTGCTCTGTGTCAGCCAGTGAGTTCTCATTTGTGGCCCAATAAGATCAGAGCTCCACCAGACTGTATCCTGGTCTGTCTTCCAATGGAATGGGCTAAACTCTGCCAGCAGCTCCCAGTTGTCAACCCCCTGGATTCATGTGTTCATAAAATGCAGGTTCACAACGAGATACCACCTCACACCGGTCAGAATGGCTAAAATGAACAACTCAGGAGACAACAGATGTTGGCAAGGGTGCAGAGAAAGGGAAACACTCCTATACTGTCGGTGGGAAAGCAAACTGGTGCAGCCACTCTGGAAAACAGTATGGAGGTTCCTCAAAAAGTTGAAAATAGAGCAACCCTATGATCCAGCAATTTCACTACTGGGTATTTATCAAAAGGATACAAACACAGTGATTCAAAGATGCACATGCACCCCAGTGTTTATAGCATCAATGTACACAATAGCCCAAATATGGAAAGAGACCAGATGTCCATCTACAGATGAATGGATAAAGAGAAAGCGGTACATATATACAATGGAATATTACTCAGCCATCAGAAGAATGAAACTTTGTCATTTGCAATGACATGGATGGAACCAGAGGGTATTATGCTAAGTGAAATTAGTCAGAGAAAGACAACTATCATATGATTTCACTCATATGTGGAATTTAAGAACCAAAATAAATGAACATAGGGAAGGAAAAATATAATAAGACAAAAACAAAGAGGGAGAAAAACCACAAGAGACTTTTTTTTTTTTAAAGATTTTATTTATTTATTTGACAGAGATAGAGACAGCCAGCGAGAGAGGGAACACAAGCAGGGGGAGTGGGAGAGGAAGAAGCAGACTCATAACGGAGGAGCCTGATGTGGGGCTCGATCCCATAACGCCGGGATCACGCCCTGAGCCGAAGGCAGACGCTTAACCGCTGTGCCACCCAGGCGCCCCCACAAGAGACTCTTAACTCTAGGAAACAAACTGAGGGTTGCTGGAGGGGAGGTGGGTGGGGGATGGGGTAACTGGGTGATGGGCATTAAGGAGGGCACGTGATGGAATGAGCACTGGGTGTTATATGCAACTGATGAATCACTGTATTCTACCTCTGAAGCTAATAATACAGTATAGGTTACTTAAATTGAATTTAAATAAAAATTTTTAAAAATGCATGTTAATCCTCTACCACTCCAGCAATTAACCTAAACAAAATGATCCCCCCTACCCACATCGTGTGCTCAGTTTGGATCACACCAGACACTGCTGCCATTTGGGGGGAACGGAGGTACAGTTTTTACAAATATGCCCCTCATTATATTGCTTCCTTTTTCATCTGGCTCATACTGTTTTGGGAATCATAACTTGTTTTGTTGTTGGTATTGTTTTAGGCATATATAATTAAATCTATAGCTATTTTGCTCTGTGATTTTATTCCATTGCTTCAGGTTTTTTGTATTTAATTTTTAGGCAAGTTGGAAAACACTTATGTCAGGGGAGTTGTTAATCATACCTCAGCCCAGATGTTTCCAGCTATTCAGTTTGGTGCCCTCATCACCCTCAATGTAGGGAGCCAATTCACTCTCACCTCCTTAGCCCAGGCACAATTTCTTGTGACACTGTAAGGAGTAGGTATCCATACCAAGTAGTGTAGCAGGGACCAAGCCTAGGCTCATGGACACAGATGGGCACAAGCCCTGATGCTCAGGCAGCTGGTGAGCCCAGTGGGGACCACCTGCACCCACTGGGGAATTTACTGCCATGGGCCCCTATTCTGGCAATCGAAGATTCTCGATCTTTGGGTCTGAGCAGTTGGCAAGTGAACACTAGGCTCTCCTTAGCTTTTGAGTATTGTCCCTCCAAGTGGCCCTTCTCCAAGTCGGCTAGCCTATCTTTTTATTTGTTCATATTTTTGTGGTTACCTTCCCACAATCAGCTCCTAGAATTATGGGAATCTTTCCAGTGACTCTCCTGCTTGCTCCTTCTGGCCCCAACACTCCATTCCCAATTCTCACCTCCCATTCAGAGCAGAGAAACAGATTATTGCATCATCATGAAACCTTCAAAGGGAATCATGAGCAACAGGAAAGCTGCGTCTCCTCTGCTCTCCTCATCTCTACACCCCTTGGGGGGAATATCTGTAGGCCAATTTACCAGGAGTGCTGTCCCCTCCCAGAACTGAAATGGGTTAGGGTCTCCTAATGTTGTAAAGGAGAGAAAAAGAAAAGCAATGTAGGCTCATTTCCATATTGAAATCAGTTAAAGAAAAATAAAAAACTCACCTACATGGTGGGGCTGCACGTGTACAGGACTTGTTTCTAAAGTCAGGGTTACAAATCCTTTAGATCACTCCAAGGAGAGTTTCCTTCCATGAAACACACTAAAGGTTGAAATTTATTTTGTAGACTAAAGGAAGGAAGTAAAGGATCATCTATCTGCAGTTGTATAGTCATTCAAAGTCTTTACAATAATAATGAAATCCCTAACAATAGACTGGGGAGACGAGAGGGAATTCCAAAGTGTTTCTCCCTCCCTCAGAGTTCATTCTACTCTATTTGGATACTAAACCTTGTAACCCTGATCCATGTGAATAGATGTGTTTTTTTCTCTGAAAATTGAGTGAGAAATAGTCGTAGTTTACTAGGAATAAAATTACCAAATAAACAAGTAAATTATCTATCTATCTATCTATCACTCTCTATAGAGAGATTAGATAGACATACTGACTCTACTGAAATCCTAACAGAATGTAACTACTGTTAATATATTAGTGTTTTCTTCCCAGATTTTTACTCACACACAGAGTACACATTGCAATGAACCTCCTGAACTAAATATCTTCACACTCCCTGATTATTTCTCAGGTTCTTTATCTTCGGAATTTTTATATTTTTGGAATACATAAGGTTTTTCCTTCATCAAAGGTTTTAAGTTCATGCCATTTCTCTTTGTGCAATGTTTTTAAAAATGTCTTTGCACAGGAAAATAAAATTAATATCAACATGTACTTTTCCCCATTAATTTATCATATCATGTGTTTTTCCTTGTATAACCCAGCTTTCTTTTGGTAGGAGATGTGTGGTAGGGAATCAAGCCTCCCCCCCAAAATGTTAGTTGATTTTATCATTATTATTTATTTAATAATCTATTTTTTCTACACAAATATATTTAAATGCCCATTATAAAGCAAATTCTTTTTTTTTTTTAATATTTATATATTTGAGAGAGAGTGAGTGGGGGAGGAGCTGAGGGAGAGGAAGAGAATCTCAAGCAGTCTCCTCACTGAGCTCGGAGCCCATGCAGGGCTCAATCCCAGGACCTGAGATCATGACCTGAGCTGAAATCAAGAGTCGGTCAATGCTCAACCAACTGAGCCACCCAGGCGCCCCTAAAAGTAAATTCTTATTCTATTCTTAGAGTTTTATGACATTCTAGATTTCTGTCTATTCCTACACTGGATCACATTTTTAAAATAGAGTTTTATAATACATTTTATTATCTAGAAAATATATTTGTCTTTCCTGTCTAAATATTTTTCCTTGGGTTATAAACTCTTTAAAAACAAGGACTATGTAATTTAAGTACCATATTTATTGAACCTGTACATAGGCCCAACACAGTGTTAGGTAATAAAAATACTTTTTACATGTAGGCTATTTGGTTTTCAAAGTTTTCTTCATATATTTTTCATGAGTTCTTCTATATCCTAATTCCCTTGCCAGTACAAAAAAAGTTAGACCAAATGGTTGAAAGCTCCTTTATGCCTCAAATACAGGCACACAGTCGGTTCTCAGAGAATTCTCCTTGGTTTCCACACTGCCTTTTGTTCTATTCGAGAAGGACAGGTTGAAAAACAAGCATGATTAACACCCAGTGACTTAACACTTTGGTGGAGTGAAGTGTAAAAGAAGTTCCATCCTGAGCCTAAAAAAATTAGAAACCTCCTGAGATTCCGCTGGAATTGCTTGGAACTGAGATTGCCCTGAACCATTGGCATGGCGAGCACGATGTCTGCAAAGCATCATAAAGACACCAGGATGAGTGTATCAGTATCTTACAGCTGCTGTAACAGAATTCCACCAATCTGGTGGCTCAAAGCAATGCACAGTTATTCTCTATGGTTCTGGACATCAGAAGTCTGAAATCCATTTCACTGGGCTGAAGTCAAGGGCCATATACTCTCCTGAGGCTCTAGGGGAGAATCCATTTCTTCGCCTTCATTCCTTTCTCTAGAGCTGCACTGTTTGCTTTCTTAACACCCAGCCTCTTCCCCATTTCCAAAGCCAGCAGAGCAGGATCTTGCTTTCACTGTTCTATTGGTGGCTTCTTCTGTGGTTAAATTTCCCTCCTTTTTATAAGGATACTTGTGATTAAATTAAGGGCCTACAGCAGATAATCCAGGATAATTTCATTTTAAAAATCCTTATTTTGCTCACATCTGCACAGTCCCTTTTGCTTTATGAGGTAACATTCGCAGGTTCCAGAGATTAGGACCTGGATATCTTGTGGGACCTTTATTCAGCTTACCACAGTGAGTGACACTAAGCTGAGTCACAGGTTCTGATTAATGGGGCAGGAGAATGTGTTCTTCTCATGAGGAGGCATCTCTATACAGGAAGATGCTGCTTCTTCCTTCACTCATAAAACGGGATGTGAGCAGGTATGCAGGTTACAGAAAAGTGACTGCTATCAAGGGGGATCTACAGTTTTGTTATTGTTGTTGCTGTGTTTTTAAAATGTGGGCTATATATCCTGGGCAGTAGAATCCATGGATGTTACCTATGTTATAGGCGAGGGAAAAACTTTTCCTCTACCCTCTTAGGTCCACTGCTAGGGCATGTAAATTAAACTGACAAAAGATTAACAGAAAAAGGTCATTTCATATGCATACAGGGAGCCTCACAGAAAAGAAGTAAAAACTTGAAGAAGCAGTTCGACTTTTTGGGAGCTTATATGCCATTTTAACAAAGGGTGCTAAATTTCGGAGAAGTGGCAAGTTAAAGGAAAATGGATTTGGGTTTCTATGGGTGGTAAATTTGAGGCAGGTAAATATATGGTGAAAATTAATGGAAGATAAGGGTTATTTTAGTAAGATTTGTGTGTACAGACCCACCTCAAGGTGGACTGTCTGTCCCTAGTGATAAGGGTTGTTTTCCTTCTGGTATGGGAGAGGGGAGGAGGAACACCTTCACAAGGGAAAGTTGTGTCCTGCTTTTCAGCAGATAGGAGGAGGGCAAAGAGCCCTTCCTGCATGTGTTTCTTTTTATTATTTTTATTTAAAAAAAAATTTTTTTTTGAGAGTGAGAGAGTGCATGAGTGCAGGGGGGCGGGGGAGTGAGGCAGAGGGAGAGAGAGAATCCCAAGCAGGCTCCACACCAAGCATGGAGCCTGACGCAGGGCTCGGTCCCCCAGCCCTGAGATCATGACCTGAGCTGAAATCAAGAGTCAGACACCCAACTGACTGAGCGACCTAGGCACCCCATTCCTACATTTGCTTCTTAATTTCCTTCAGCTCAAAATAATCCTTATACAAAAGTGGTATATCTTGGGGTGGCATATTCTGATCAGCTTCAACGCAAATGCCTCCAAGTCCTCTAGCCTGAGGACTTGTTCTTTCCTATTATTTTTACCAGTCTGAATCCTGTTCTCTTACAATTCCCATTCTAGTTGCCAGAGAATGATACTACACACACACACACACACACACACACGCATGCACACACACGCATGCACACCCTTAACCAAATAAATATATGTATAAAATAACAGGTAGTAGAAAGTGCTTTTTAAAAAATGTGAAGTAAGGGAGATGAAAGTGACAGGGTAGAGTTGATGGTACCATTTGACGTAGGGTCCTTAGAGAAGAGCTCTCTGATGCGATTACATTTTAGCAAAAGCCAAAGGGAAATATAAAGGAACAAGGCAGATGGCTAGCTGGGGAAAGAGTATTCTAGACCAAGAAACTAGCTCACGCAAAGGCTCTGGGTCCTTGCTATGTTGCTACGCTTCAGGAATAGTAAGAGTGTGACTCCACCCCTGTATCCTACGGCCAACCCCTCCTCCAGGCTCTTCACCTCTCTCTTCTTGGTCCAGCCAACTCAACCCTTGACACATCATCATTATCGTTCTTCTGAGTTGCTAGAGATTGTGTGTATGTTAAGTAATGTTCTAATCTCAGTAACAAATTTAATTCCCTTCAACTGAGGAGGAAGAGGTTCAAGTAAATCGCACAAAGCCACACAGTGCCTGGGCTGGGATCTGAATCCAGGCCATTTGGTTCCTAGAGCCTGGCCTCCTACATCATTGCCTATTACTTCTGCAGATATGCCTTTCCTTAGAATGCTCTCCTCTACCTAAGTCTTTTAAGACTCAGCTTTTGCTGTTCTTCTAACCATTCCTGTGGGATTTTCTCCCCACTCACCTCTTCACGGCATTTAGCCCTGTCTGTCATGCTCCGATGGCTCTCGGTCTTTTAGTTCCATGGGTGACAGTCTTATCTCCCCCAAAGGAACCATACGTTCCCTGATACCAGAGCCATGTTCCATACTTCAGCCATAGCATCCAAAGAGGCTGGCATACAAAGTGCTCAGAAAAAAAAATTTTTTTTGAATTAATGACTATTTTTCATCGATTTGAAGATGCATGCTTTTGTTATGCTGAACATCTCTGAAATCAGTCATTCAATTCATGGTGTGTCAGAGTTAATTGGCAGGTTTCTTTTCTCTCCTAGCAGCCTTGTTGATTTGATAAAATACAGTAATTAAAAACCTTGACCTTGACCCTTCATTTGGTGCCTTGGTATTGTGAGAATTTACTCAGCATGGTGGAATGACGAGGAAATGACCTTGCTCTTTTCTGACCACACAGTGCTGGAGCAGAAAGCTCTCTGATACTCTCCTACATAGACTCAGTAAAATGCCACTTATTAGACTATTCATGTGACTCCTGAAATAAAGAAAAAATATCTACAGGTAGAACATGATGGTGGGAGATTTGGGACTTTAAATATTCGAGGCCTGTGTTACAGACACTAAAAAGGGGAGCCTGCCACCTGCCAGAGAAAGTTTCTGAAGTACACAGATCACGTCTTCTGCAATTTATTCTCTCTGCTGAAAAAAGGAGCTCATGCAGGAAACACTTTAAAGCCAAATAAATACAACAGAGATGCCCGCAATTTCCTGCAAGTCTGATTAAAAATAGGAGCTCTGCAATCATGGAAGACCAGCGTCTGTCAGCGGCAAGGCCACACCTCGGGAAGCAAACATCTCTGGCAGCTCCACAGAGCAGTGGAAGGTGGGTGTTCATACCAGCCTGTGAGGGGGTAAAAGGCTACACTCCAGAGGCTCCTCTGGGCAAAGACTTTGGGTAGAGAAGAGCTTCTTGATCAGAAAATGTAGGTATCAGAAATTACTTGATTTCTGGCCTTATGACTTCCATATCCATGCCAGTCTTCCAGTTTTGCCCTGTGTTCTCCAGAATGAATTCTAACTCCCTGTACCCAAGAGGTAGACTGAAATCCCCCCACCCCGAAAAAGGGCTGCAGATAAACATCAGACTTTTCCTCTCCCCTCCTTCACCTTACCAAAAAGATCACAAACCAATGCAGATAGTAGCTGTGTTTCTAATATTTATGGCTGTCTTCCTCCTCTTCTCCTCCCCTCCACCTCCCCTTTCCCCTCCTTCTCCTTCTTCTTCTTCTTTTATGCCTGAATTACAGGAACATGAGTTGGATCTTCAAAGCAATATACAGGGTTTAAGCCGAGCAATTCCCATGCAAGTCTGTGGGAGGCACACAGCGAGAATCCTGTAATATCTCAGAGGATTTATTCCTTTTGAAGGTCTTTTTAAGAAGCCTTGGCTAAGGGATTTGCAAAAACTCAAGATTATTTAGAGATAATGGCTGAGAAATGTTGCTGGAAGTGTAAAAGGCAGTCACATTATCACCAAAAGAATTCCTTATAAATAATGTCATTATGGCACAAAGAATACCAAATGCATTTAATCATTACCTTCTAATCGAAGGGCTCTGCCAGATTTGCTTCTTGTGCTGTGTTGGCTATTTTCTGTTTCGTGGGACTGTCAAATGTAGACGAAGGGTCGGTGAAGGAGTATGTTCATCACAAAGCTGGTGAGACAAAGTCTGAACCAGAGGCTTGGTGCTGGGAATCGGATATCACATCTCTTATGTCCCTCATGCCCCAACACTTGCCCCACTAACTCCCAGAGGGGCCCCGTAATCCATGGATTTTGGCCAGTGGAAGCCAAATGGTGGCACATTCAGGGATGCCAGGGCAAGATTCTCTTAAACAAAGCAAGGGCCAAATAATGCTTCCAAACTGAAACAGAATACTGTCTTTGAAGAGGTGTTTTCACTGAGAGAGAGAGAAAAAAAAGTAACTCAGTCACATTCCACCTTTTTTTTAAGATGAGGACTTTAGTGTCAAATAAACTTTTCTAGAATTCTTAAATAGGGCATGTACATACACAACTTTGCATATGAACTCTCTCATAAAGTGCTCAATTACCCAGGAAGTTGTGGCCCAAATCAACTGAACTGGTACTTTTTTTAAAAACTGCTGTTATTTTACTTATTTATTTAAGTAATCCCTACACCCAACGTGGGGCTCGAACTCACGACCCTGAGATCAAGACTCACATGCGCAACAGACTGAGCCGGACAGGTGTCCCAGTTAATTCCATAATTAATTAAACAATGACTAAAATATTTTGCATTTAGAATTTTGCAAACATTCACTGAAAAATTTTTATAAATGCATGACTCCTTATTTGTGCCTTATTCAGTACAGAAGGACCACCATTGATTCTTCTGGTAACTGGGGATTTTCTAGTTACTTAGCGTTATCTTTATGACCATCAGTTCCATTTCTACAGAATTAGAGACTTGGAAAGCCAGTTAATTCCAAGAAATGTCCTGGACATTGTTTTAAGATTCATGATATGAGTTCTTATGGTATCACTGCCTCTCAAAAAAAAAAAAAAAAAAGGGGCGCCTGGGTGGCACGGCGGTTAAGCGTCTGCCTTCGGCTCAGGGCGTGATCCCGGCGTTATGGGATCGAGCCCCACATCAGGCTCTTCCACTATGAGCCTGCTTCTTCCTCTCCCACTCCCCCTGCTTGTGTTCCCTCTCTCGCTGGCTGTCTCTATCTCTGTCGCATAAATAAAAATAAAAATAAAAATCTTTAAAAAAAAAAAAAAGAGAGAGAGAGAGAGAGACAAGTTCCAGTTAATTAAAGATCCTGGTTAAATAGAAATTGAATGCTTAAAATTCTTCATTCTTCCAGTCACCCAATTCTTGTCCATACAAAACTACAGACGAAAATTCTACCTCAAGATATTCAAATCAATAGCACCCCCTTAACTGTGAAAGGGTGAAATAAAAACGAAATCACTTAAATCGACCCATATGAAAATACAGTACCTCCTAGGTAATTGTTAGTGTGTGAAATGGCTGACCGCCGTCACAGCTGAAGCCAATGCTGAATGAAGATGATCTGTTGTTCCCCATTTTGCGAGGCCTATGATGTTGTCTGCGGAATGGAGACAAGATGGCTGCCTCACTGGCCTAGCAGGGGAAAGTGCTACATGCCAAAGCCATCTGTTTTGTTACCTCGCCACAAGAAAATGGGACCTCTTCATGAGAACACTCACAACTTGATATAATATGAGATGAACACAAATCTTTTAAGGGGCTTCATGTGGAGCTAGACAAGAGACCTCACTGTGTTCTTGGGCAATCAAGTATTAGTTACAGAGCGAATTCACTCAGGACTGTACACCAACGGGCTTCTCAGGGAAGTGGGAACATCAAACATGACAGTAAAGATTTAAAGGACCAATGTTTTCTAAAGTAACCATCTTCAATCCAGTCAGTGTGTAGGAAAAATATATATATAACACCCCATTCTCGAAATTTCCATCTAAAGTCACCACTCTGGGTTCCCTGCCACTCCTCCACAGTCTGGCTTTGCCAAAGAAGGCTTAGTCTGTAGAGATGAGAAATAAGANAAAAAAAAAAAAAAAAAAAAAAAAAAAAAAAAAAAAAAAAAAAAAAAAAAAAAAAAAAAAACAACCAAAAACAAAAACAAAAAACAAAACACCAAAAAAACCTGAGGGAAATAAACCGCCCTCTTATTTCTACTTTCCCTTTTTACTCAGAGCCCAGGAAAATTGAAAGCCAGGAGAGTTAAATATAGAGAAAATTCCGGGATTTCTCTGGCTATCTCCCCCATACTACCTATCTCATTTGGTTTCCTTCTTCTGTTTGACTTGAGCTTCAATAACGATTGAAGAGCCCCCTATAATCTTCTTTCCTCTTATATGGTGGCCATGATGGAATGTCACCCTTTGGGATCCAAAAGAATTTGGAATTCAAATGGAGTTGTTCTCAGAAAAGATAGGGGAGAAGACAGAGGATGCTAGGCTGATCCTGTGAAATCATTCATATTTGTGTAGAACTTTCTGTTTTCAAAGCACATGGAAGCTCAAATGTGGGACGAGCACACACAGAAGCTGAGGAGCCAACGGGGTAGACTATGCTGCTGGTCAGGCAATAATCTCCTTTCTTTTCCAGGTCCCCCCTGCACGGCCTGCTCTGTGCAAATGGAACTTGCTCTTTTAAATATTTTTCCTTTCCTTGATGTCACCATGTTTCTGGTTTGTATGGAGGTTTTTTTAAATTACAGTGTATGGAGGTGTTTATTTATTTATTTATTTATTTATTTATTTAGAGCAAGAGAGTGTATGTGAGTGGCGGTGGGGGCGGGGGGGGGGCAGAGGCAGAGGGAGAGAGAAAATCTCAAGCAGACTCCGTGCTCAGCATGGAGCCGAACGTGGGGCTCCATCTCATGACCCTGAGATCACGACCTGAGCCGAAATCCAGAGTCAGGCACTTAACTGAGTCGCCCAGGCACCCCTCAGTGTCTGGAGGTTTTTACTCTTTTTTTTTTTTTTATTGTGATAACATGGACAAAACATAACATTTACCATTTTAAAGTCATACAATCCTGTGACTGTTAGCAATCCCAGTCACCCCTGAACCCCCAAGCACTGACAACCACTAGCCTACTTTCTGTCTCAATAGATTTGCCTGTTCACACAATATGTCACTTTGGTTGTGTCCGGTGTCTGTCGTTCAGCACGTGTTCAAGTTTCATCCACACTGTAGAATGTAATCAGACACTCATTCCCCCCCCCTTTTTTTGGGCTGAATAATATTTTGTTGTATGGACGCACCACATTTTGTTGGTCTACATTTTTCTTTACACAGTTGACAGTCATTTGGGTTGTGCCCCCTTTTTGCTGATCATGAGTAATGCTGCTATAAACATTCATGTTCAAGTCCTGTGTGAACATTTGTTTTCAATTCTCTTAGATATATACCTGGGGGTGGAATTGCTGGGTCATAGAGTAACTCTATGTTTAACTTTTCGGAGGAACTGCCAAACTCTTTTTCCGGGCAGTTTTCCCATTGGTAACGTAGGGGAATTCCAATTACTTCCCCTTCTTCTCAACACTGGCTATCTTCCGTCTTTTTGATTGTTGCCATCCTAATGAGAAGTGAATCTCACTGTGGGTTTGATTTGCATTTACCTAATGACTAATGGTGTTTGTATGGTTTTGATTTTGTATTTTGAACGATCTTTAGGTTTACAGAAGAATTTCAAACATAGTACACAGAGATTCCATATGTATTTGGGCCCAATTCTGAACTTTCTATTCCGTCCCACTGGTCTATAGTATTTGCCTATCCATGTTTCCCACCACACTATTTTCATTAGGGAGCCTTACGTTACGTGTCAAAGTCTTCCAGTGCTAGTTCTCCCTCTTAGCTGTTCTTCTTCAGTGGTCCCTAGTGATTATTGCATCTTTGTTTCTCCACATGAACTTCAGTATCAACTTGTCTGTAAAATAGCTTCTTGGTATTTTTATTGAAGTTGCATTGAATTTATAAATTAACTTAGAGGGAACATATCTTTTGAATGCTGTCATCCTAGCCAAGAACAGGGGATAGATTTCTAGCTGTTCAAGTCTGTTTTTGTGTCTTTCAGGACCGTTTCAAAATTGTCCTCATATATGTTTTGCCCACTTCTGGTTAAACGTATTGCCAAGCATTTCATCTTCATTTCATCTTCCTTCCTGCCTTCCTCCCTCCCTCCCTCCCGCCCTCCTTCCAAGCAGTTTGCCCTTATGTATTTTTAAAGTAAGCATGATCCCAAGGTCAAGAGTCACACACTCTACCAATGGAGCCAGCCAGCCGCCCCCTAAGCATTTAATCTTTATATCCTGCTACTTCCCTGAATTCTTTTACTGTTTGGGTTGGCTTTATCATTGATTCTCCGGGTTTTTCAAAGAATACTATCACATCATCTTCCAATAGAGGTAGTTTTACTTCTTTTCCCAACCTATGCCTCTGATTGGTGTCTCTTGTCTAATCGCATTAGCTAACAAACACATTTAGTGTGGTGTTTGATTCTTGCCTTGTTCCCAATCTTATGAAAATACCTCCAGTATTCCCTCATTAAATGGAGTATTAGCTTTAGAACTATGGTATATATATTTTATCATGTTGAGAAGGTAGCCCTCAATTCCCATTTCTACGAGTGTTTTCATCATGAAACAGTGACAAACTTAGTCAAAGGCCTTCTTAGCATCTACAGAAATAGGGCATTCCTTGGATTTATCCCACTTGGTCATATTAAAACATTATATTTAATGTGGTCTTGAATTATGTTTGCTAATAATGTGTTTGTTCATTCCTTTAATTTTTCCCATGCCCTCATAAAGACTCCATTCAATAAACTTCTTTCAATCCCATCTATATTGGGGTGTTTTTTGTTTGTTTAGGAATTCTGCTTTAACATTTATGAGTAATATTGGAATGCAGATTTTTCTTTGTATAGTCTTTACCTAGCTTATATATAATGATGTACTTGCTTCATAAAAGGAATTAGGAATTGCTTCTATCTTTTCAATGTTCTAGAATAATTTGTAGAACACTGAAACAATCTGGTCTTTGAAGATTTGGTAGAAATCACTTGTGAATCCAACTGGGCATGGTGACTTTTTTGGTGTGTGTTAAGTTTCTTACAAATGCTATTGCTTCCTATAGAAACTAGTACATTTAAACTTTTTAACTCCAATGGCATTGAATTTGAGTATTCTGGATTTCCTTAAGAAATTCTCTATTTCATCTAGGTTTTCAAATTTTATTGTATCAAGATTATAGTTTCTAATCATTGTTTTTAATTTTTTCTGCCTCAATGGCTATATCACCCCTCTTCATTTTAATTTGTAGGTTTGTGTTCTTTCTCTTTTTTTAAGACTTGATTTATTTATTTGAGCGAGAGAGAGACAGCAAGCGAGCGAGCGCACAGAGGGAGAGGGAGAAGCAGAGTCCCCGCAGAGCAGGGAGCCCGACATGGGGCTCAATCCCAGGACCCTGAGATCATGACCTTAGCCCAAGGCAGATGCTTAACCACCTGAGCTACCCAGGCAGCCCTTACTCTTTCGTTTCTTGATCAAGTTAGTTAGTGGTCTATTTTGTGACTTTTTATATTTTTTAATTATTTTTTAAAAAGATTATTTGACAGAGAGAGAGCGAGGGAGAGAGAGAGAGCGGGAAAGAGCACAAGCAGGGGGAGGGGCAGCGGGAGAGGGAAAAGCAGGCTCCCTGCTCTAGCATGGAGCCTGACACCAGCCTGATCCCAGACTGATCCCAGGACCCTGGGATCATGACCCGAGCTGAAGGCAGATGCTTAATGACTGAGCCCCCCAGGCGCCCCTGTTAACTTTTTTAATTGCAATTTTGATTTGTCAGTCAGATCTGTTTTTCTCTTCCTCAGGCATTTAATCTCAGCCCTAGAGGTGTGGCCATTCCTTATATCTGCTATTCCTCTTTTCCTTAGAGTTCTCCTTACTTTTTGGCTAGCCAATTCCCCATTAACTCAATCTCTTTTTATAGATAATAATTCTTTTCTTAAAATTAGCTAGTTTTATTTATTATTAAAGGGTGTTCGGGGGTGCCTGGGTAGCACAGCGGTTAAGCGTCTGCCTTCGGCTCAGGGCATGATCCCGGCGTTGTGGGATCGAGCCCCACATCAGGCTCCTCCGCTATGAGCCTGCTTCTTCCTCTCCCACTCCCCCTGCTTATGTTCCCTCTCTCGTTGGCTGTCTCTATCTCTGTCAAATGAATAAATAAAATCTTTAAAAAAAAAAGGGTGTTCTATATGGTTACTTATTTATTTATTAAGTAAACTTTACCTCCACCATGGAGCTCATACTCACTACCCTAAGCACAAGAGTCGCCTGCTCTACCAACTGAGCCAGCCAGGTGCCCCAGATAACAACTCTTTTTATGAAACTTTTCCAATTCAAATTGTTGTGTGGTTCTGCCTCTTGATTACACCCTGACAGATTTGCCATCTCTTGGATTTGCTCCCTTCTCCACCCACTCAGCTACCAGCTTCCTCCAGCCTTCTCAAGTCTAGATAAATGCAATACTCTTGTAATATCTCATTGATTTGCAAGTCTCTAGTTATGGATCCTTCTACTCTGTCTTTTATGGTGATGTCAGATTACTCTAAAATGTTGTTAATCTAATCATGACATTCCCCAATTTTAAAGCCCTCAATGGGTACGAGCGTAACTATGAAGTATAGATTCCTAGGCATGGAGCACAAGGCTTTCTATGCTCTAGCCCCTTCTCATCTCTTGTGAACCAAACCTTCGCTCTTGTCCCTTTTCTTTCTCCCTTCCTTTTGCATTTTAGGCTCAATGGGCATTTTGAAGTTCCCTGAACAATTGGGTTATTTCTCTCTCTTCTTTTCAACCATTGTTAGATTGCTCCCTCTGCACCGAATTCTGCCTCTGACTTCTATCTATTTGGTGAACACACCCATTGTTCCTCAAGAATCAATTCAAGGATTCATTGTTTTAGTCTTCCTTCATCTCCCAGAATGAGAAATTTCCTCAAAGATAGGAGCAATGTCTCACTTGTCTTGAATTTCTAAGTTCTTCCCTAGAGTAGGCAATAAATAAATGTATATTGAATGTTGAATGAATGGATGAATTTTTATAAATGTAATTAGTCTTGGTACAACACTGTGAGGTTGAGGTACTTTTGAGAAACAGCGAAGGACACAGAGGGCATTGTTATTCCAAGACATTTTCTCTTCTCCAGGAGGTGACATGATGAGAGTGTAGAGTTTCAAGTTTGGGGGCCAGTTCCTGGCCCCTCTACATTCTAAGTTGGGTGTTCTTCTGTAAGCCACCCTGGGAATGATACTTTGATGTCACAATTACCTGTATGATGTGGGATCCAACAAGAAACAAAAGGTGCACTCAGCCTGGATTGTGAAGACAGTTACTAGAGGCTTTACACAGGTTTAAGGAGGATTAAGGAAACCAACAGGGAGTGTTGGGGCACGTAGCAATTAGCAACAGTGAGAAGCCATTACCACCTAGTCCTAAAGGGGCAAGAGGAGAAGACCATTCCTAGAGCCTGATGAGAAGTGGAGCTATAAAGCTATAGAGCTTCATGACGAGAAGTGGAGACGTAAAGATGCCATTAGTGCCAGAACACAGCGCGCTTCAGAAGCAGAGCAGGGGAACAATCCTCTTCCCTCTCTCTCTTTCCTCTATCCTCCAAGCTCTTGCTGCTGCTTTCCCTTGGTTGAACCCAAGCAGGAGCTAGATCCAAAGACACCTGGGTGATGCAGTCTGGAGAGTCAGCCCCCACCCTCCTCCAAGCACAAAGCAGGGTGGAGAAAGGCAGAGAACATCTGGGAGAGTGCAAGGGAAGAAAACCCAGCAAAGCACTTCATTNTTTTTTTTTTTTGGGCGGGGGGGGGGGGGGGGGTGCAAAATACATACAAAAGTGATATATGACTTAGAAATTTAATGCTAAAAAGAATGTTTCCCAAATTCAACATTGTCAGAACTACTAAATTATCAACAGTTTATTTTCTTCTAGAAGGGAGGCTTGGGACAAATGTGGGAACTCTGGTTATTTGTGCCTGGTCTGTGCTTGGATAGCTCTCTTATGTGGAGCCGGTGTTGATGAGGCCAAATTAAGACATCTGGTCACATGAGCACAATGTTACGTGGACACAGGCTACGGTCCAGGCTTCGGCTGGTGTCCTGCCATTATGAGGAGGCCCGTGCGCATCCATTACCACTACTCCCCAAATAGTTTGTAGCACTGTGTGTCCTACTGTAGGTTTATGTCAGAGGTGAGATACTCAGACACTGGAAACAATTTTTACACAATGCTTTTAAAAGCATATAAGTCATTCCTAGTAATTATCCAAAAATCACCCAACCACCCAATTTGATACTTCCTGTGATAAATGCAAAGAACGATGCCTCAAGAGGGTGTCACAGTGCAATCCAGGATAGGATTTGGGCAACACTCCAACAAACTCCCTCCAAAAAGAATTTACACCGCTCACTGTCCCCACATTCCAGTGTGAGAACCCCCATGTTTCTTGCATTAGCAAACCTCCCACGGGTTATTTGCGATTGCTTCAGAAGTTCCCTTCTAAAATATACACAAGGTATTTAGTCTTAGTGACAAATTTGTGTGTATCCTCCTAATTTCATTTGTCAGACTGGCCAGATCACTTGTTCATTCATTTAACAAGCATTTGCTGAGAAGTTACTATGTGCCATTCACTATACCAGATGTGTTTATACAAACCAAGAAGTGCACAGTGGCATAGGTTATTTTGGGGTGTGAGATGGGTGGAAAGAGATCACAAAATGTCCAGAGCTAGGGGTCTTATCAGAGAGGACACGTGTGTGCCTCACCCGCCTAAATGAAAGGAGTAAAGGGAGTGAATGGAGAAAGCTAAGGGACTGGGGCACAGAGGAATCATGTGAGCTCGCTTTGGTGAAGAGACATGTCTGAGGACATCATGTACTTCAAGATGCTCACAATTATGTGAACACTTACTGTGTGCCCAACAGAGTGTTAAGATGTTAGTAATTTCTTTATCTTTCATTCTTCCCTTACATGGTGGGCGTTGGGCATTGTGATACCCATTCTTTTGATGGTAAAATTGAGATGCAGAAAGAATGTGGTTTCCCCACACGGAAGCCGCCAGTATATGGTAGAGTCAGGAATCAAATTCTATTCCATCTCCAGAGTCCACACTCTTTCCACTCAGTAACGTCAGCATCCTGTGGGGCTGAATTAGTAAAACTTCTCCCTCACCTAAAACTTGGCAATTTTCAAAAGCTGCTTTGACTTGAGCGGTCTCTTGAAAAGAGCAAATGCTAAAGGGGATCTCACATCCTTATAGAAAGCTCTTCACAGTTTTGCCCTCATCAGTTTTGTTTTCTGAGGAAAACCTAAGAAGACACACAGATTACTCAACAACTGTGTGGAGGGTGAACAGCACCATAATGAAGCAGCTGGAAGTCACACAACACTTTGTAACACATAAAACACAAGAAACGTCTCAATTCCTCCTTAAGACTCATTTCCCATTAAATCCCAGTTTTGCACTTGTTGAACTGCAGACCCTCCCAGGATCAAAAAGGATGAGGCAGTATTTCCTGTCAGACCGATGCTGCAGAGAAGTGGACCGTAACAAATTGGGGCTGGACCAAACAAAAGCCCAATCAATGAGTAACTTTGCTCAATGACCTTCTGGCTTTCTTGGCTTGGCACCTCCCATACGGGAATAAGACAGGGCAGAGAAGATGACCAAAGAGCTTCAGGAAGTTGTGTCCCCTTTCTTGGAATTTGTTGATGGAATTGGTTTCCATGAATGACCTGTTCTTTCTCTTAATTGCATACCAGCAGGCTCGGAACCAGGCAGTTTCAAGGAATGGGTGGGCTGCCAGATAATGTTTGTTCCTTCAACGGGCTTAATGAAAACCACCAGGACCCTGCCTGCCCAGACCACAACAGGAGATGAACAAAAGCCTAGGTCAGTTGCTTCTGAGATGTGGTTGCTCCAAAAAACCCACTATCTGTTCCCACACACGGCTGATGTAATTCAGTAGCAAGCGTCCACTCACTGTGAAAGTACTGGAAACAAAGAGAACACAATCCTCCCTCTCCCCACGTTAGCAGAGCCTGAAAAAGCCTCCAAATCAGGAAGCCTCCAAATCATGTACTTCCCAGGGTTGGCTGAAACCATTGCTCCTTCTACCCTGTGGAAAGCTGCAAATAAATCTAGGGCTACCATCTTATCTCCACCTGTGTATTTCTACCTACAATGCATCTCAGTGAACATATTTTGGTTCTTGCTTGATTGAAGGTGGGAAAAAGAAGGAACCCAGTGCATTCCTACTTTCCTTGCTTGTCTTCCCTCTACATCACCATGGCTTCCAGTGAAAGCCAAGTCTATCTTTGTCTCTAGTTCCCACTGGACATGCCCACTATGGTCCCAGCTTCTGTAAGTAACCTTGGCTGCTGGGCTCCAAGGTCACTACCTACCCCTTGCCCCTTCCAGCCCTAGGGGTATTCACCAAATAAATCCACTCTTCTGTCAACCCTTGAAGCTGTTCCTGTTTTTCTAATTAGACCTTGATTGACACATGTGTGTTCTTCCCTTTACTGTGAGGGTGGTACCCAGACGGCAAGACAGCAAACGCAATCTCAAGTCCCGTACTTCCAAAGCCAATACTTGTCCTGCTCCACCTTCCTGCCGGCTAGACTGTGGGTTCACATCAACGGGATGAGAAATTGGAATTGCACTTAGGGGCTCACAGAGAGTATCCGGTCAGCATATGAGTCTCTCGGACATGTTGTGACATCCTGAGTTTCTCGTGTCTAAGCAGCCAGCTTTAGGCCAGGAGGGAGGTGATGCCATTCTGGAATGAGGATATATGGCTCTGTTCACCTCTGAGACCTGGGGTAATGGAAATGGTTTGATATAGTAGAAAATGCTCTAGAAATAAAACTTATTTTCAGACACGTGTCAGTCAGGACACCTCACTGCAACAAGAGATAGAAACCTAATCAAATTAATTTAAGCAACAACAAAAAATTATTGGCTCACACGACCGGAAAGCATAGAGGTCACATGAGCTTTAGACATGGCTGGGCCCCAGGGTTCAAATAATTTTTCTGGAATCTGCTCTCTCTCTTCGCTCCTCTCATCTGCTTTGCTTTGCTTTGGTTTCTGCCTCCAACAGCTCCCAGTTGCATGGGATTTTAATGCCCTGGGCCTCAGGAGAGACATTGTCTCTCTCTCCGTGTCACTATGAGTGCTCAAGAGAGGACTGTGGTTGGTCCTGCTTGGATCTTTACCCACCCCCGGAACTATCACTCCATCCCCGGCGACCAGAGGCTCTGGGAGCATGCCACTCTCCAGCCACCTGTAGCCAGGAAGGCAGAGTCCCAGGCAAGTGACCACAGCCAGCAGGATGCTGTGAGGCAGTCTGGCACCGAGGGAGACGTATCTGAAATAGGAAGGTGGGCGTAGAGGTCTAACCCCAACACCGATTCCCTCTGAGAGTGCAGGCACAGTGTTCTAGCTCTCATCCTTGGGCTCCTCATTGGTCAAATGAGCAGACTGGGTTTAGAACGGTAATTTGTAAGCATTTTTAACCCACAGACTAAGTGAAGTGTCATGCAAAACACACAGAACCTTAGCGAAGCTGGCTGGAGAGGTGATGGGGGGGGGCCCAGGGCCCCACCTGCTCTTCTCCTCCTTCCACCCCACGATGGGCCCCTCGGAACACCATGTGAGAAACCATGAGGGATCTGATCTCCAAGGCCTCTTCCAGGTTGAACTTTGGGGAATTCTATGTAGACTGTCCAACCTTCTTTAATTTTTCTCACTTTCCCTCTATTTATTTTTTGGCTAAAATCATGGACACTGGCTAGGTATGAGAGGCCACTTAGGAAAAATAATCATTTATTTAAATGCCCAGCCAATTTACTTTGGCCTATTTGGAGCTTGTTTTTCCTGACGGAGAGGGAATAAATTTCTAAAACCCACTTTTAAGTTCGGGCTAGAAAAGGTGAGTGTACAAGTGAGGAAAAGCGGGGCACGGAGGTTGCCAAAGCCGAGTGGGCCGGAAGCAGTAAATCCAAACCTCCCCATCCCTCCGAGGTGCGCCCTGCTGGGCACCCGGGCCAACAGCACTCTCCGGAACGGATGACAGAGGAGGGTGTTGTGGGTTTTGGCTTCACCGCTTGTGAAAACTTGCTTTCGGGGAGACACCTTCAGCTCCAATAGGAGTGTCCTTTTTTGAAACAGTATCAGGCAAGGGGAAGGAGCGAGGCCGGGATGTGGCCTTCCTCCAGCCAGGAGGCAAGGTGGGAGGAGGGGCCCTTTGATCCAGGCAGCACCAGGGGTGAGAAATTGGTGCCAGGCATTTCAGAGGAGGAGGCTGGGACCTTCGCTGCTCTTTTCCTGGTGACTATTTATTCGGAAAATACCTAAAGATAGGCTAGAGGTCGGACACCCTTTGGACGTGTGGAGGTCCATAAGTGGTGGTCTTCTCGCTGGGGACCTCGGAATGGAGAGAGGCAGGCGAGTGAACAGGCGACACTGCATGGAAGGCCAGCATCCAGCTGCTGTCCGCGGGCTGGCCACAGCTGGGCCCTGACACGACGGGTCTGGGTCGGCGTCATACCAGCCGTTAAACATTCTCGATGATCACCCCTGCTTTGTGACGTGTGAGAAGGCAAACCAGACAGATGTGTCGACTCCCTGCAGGAACGCAGTGTGGGAAGGAGAGCCCTGGCGGATTCGAAGACAGCTTTACGAGGGTGGTGGCACTTGGTGGGTGGGAAGAGAGAAGGGAAGGGGGTGTTCTAGAAGGCGAGGGGAGTGTGACCACGCTCCGAGGCCGGATGTGCCTGCAGAGGTTGGGAAGAAGAGCACACGCTGCCGTGAGCCGGGCGCAGCGGCTGGGGAGCGACTAGTGACCAGGCCAGAGAGGACAGGGTGGGTCTACAGGTGCTGCTTACAAGTCTGGTCTTGATCGCGCTGCACTTGGGAGCCAGTGACCTGGAGCAGTGCAGTGACATGCATAGGCCAGCGCTTGAGAAGATTCTCGAGGCCCCCCAGGGTGAAGCCCAGCCCAAATCACTCGTGCCCAAGCAGCCAACAACTTGCAATGTTCTGTTTCACAAAAGCCGACATTTGCTCAGCACTTACTTGACTCCAAGCCCCTGAAAAATGCTTCCTCTTGCATAATCCTCAGCACACTCTGGGCTCCACTGACCCCAAGTTACAGATGGGAAGACTGAGACCTGTAGAAGCCGTCCCTGGCCCAGCGGGAGGCAGTGTGGGGAGGAGGGAGGAGCAGAGGGACTTGGACGCTCTTAGCCAGGAAAGGAACATTCAGGGAGAGCCCATGGCAAGCCAGTGCACTGAATTCTTACAAAACAGTTGTGTCTCGGTGGACGGCAGCTCCATTCTACCTGTTGCTCAAGGACAAAAACCTTGGAGACACCCTCTCTCTCTCGCACGGCATATCCAGTCCATCAGGAGATCACGTTAGTGCTCTTCCTTCAAAATCTATCCAGAATTCAGCCACTTCTCTCCCTTCACTGAGGCCAGCCCGGCCCAGCCCATCATCTCTCCCAGATCCCGCCCACTGTAGACTGTCCCCCATTCGGCAGCCTGGGGGATTAATTCAGAATCCAGGTTGGATCTGCTTAAAATTGTGCAGCGGCTCCCCATGTCACTAAGGTAAAGCCAACACCCTACCATTTGTTTCCAGCCACCAACCTAATCCCACCCTCTCATTACCCCTCAACCTCCTGACTTCTCCCCTCATCGCTCACTCTACTCTTACCAGTCGGGCTGTCTTCCTCTTCCTCAAACTCACCACGCATGCTCCTGCCTCAGGGCCTTTGCTCTAGCCGTGCCCTCTGCCTGGAACACTCTTCCTGAAGGTATCCCTTCATCTAGGTCTCTTATCTTCAGGTCTCTGCTCTCGAACATTGCACTGACTACCCTATTGAATTCTGTGACCTGATACTCCATTGTGTGGTCAATCTGTACACCTTGACCTGAGTTATGCCTTTTCCTCATAGCGATGACCACTTTCTATCAGAGTATCTATTTCCTTATTCTGTTTATTGTTCATCTTTTCTTGCTAGAATTAAGCTCCGTGAGGGCAGATATCCTTTTCCATTTCCCTGACAAACTCCAAGGAGTCAGATTAGTGCCAGACATTTAGTAGGTGCTCGACAAATCCATAATGAGTGGCAAGGGGCAGGGATTCAGCCGAGTCTTCAAGTCAGCGGTGAGCCAGTATGTGGACTCAGGTCTGCTCAGTGGCAGGTCCCGGGCTCTTGCTGCCACACACGCGTGGGAATGGGAAGCCAACAGAAGCCTTAACGGAGAACGGCTCAGTGGGCAGCACTGGAGACAGATTTTCCACAAGTCATGCTGACGCGGGGCAGCATGGGAGACGCTGTAGTGGAGAAGAAAGCGAGCTTTTCTTGCTCCATTTTGTGGCTGCAGTTTTAAAAAAATAAACAAATGAATAAATGGCCGAGAAGACATCCTGCGTGTGTTTGCGTACGTGTGTGTGTGTGTGTGTGTGTGTGTGTAGGCGTTGGCCTTCATCCTAGAGCCTTACCTCACTCAGCAGGCATTTAACAAAGGCAGCATTATTAAATACCAACTAATTATCTGGCAACGGAGAGACAGAGAGATGCATGGGGACAGCGCACCTGACAACATGGAACAGTCATTCACAGGTGTCTTTCAGAAGGGGGACTAGTCCACAAGGGCTGCTTTCCGAGCGCCCTGTGGAAACCCTCTCTTTCCTGTAAGGTCGCAGACTGGAGAGGCGAGGCCTAATTAGCAAGAAGGAGCCTCAGAAGTCGGCAGTGTTGCTTGGATGCCCCCGGAACGGCTGCCCCAGACCCAGTCCCGCCACCGCCACCTGCTGTCGCGGGTTGGCACCAGGAATGACTTAGTGGTCACTCAGTGCTCCGGGTTAACACTGTGCCTTCAGTGGTGAATCCTGAGGACTGCTCCCAAGGTGGGAGGGAAGGTCATTGCCACCACGATCCTAGGAAGAAAGAAGGCTGGGTGGGGAGGAGGCAGGCACCCATCCGAGGAAACTGAGGACAGTCCGCACTCCGAGCGCCATCCTTCACGCAGCCGAATGCTCGCACTAGATGTGCAGGCTTGAGTGTGTGCCCGGGCAGGGAGGTTTTGCTGAAATGCCTGGGCTCTGTGGCACGCTTTGCTCAGAAGTAAAGCACACCTTCCAGCTGCAGTGACGCATTAGCTGAGCAAGGCCACAGGCACTTTCAGCCATCGAAAGAGATAAGGAGTTTCCTCCTGCTTCCTCCCGAATCACAGGCAGCGGTGTGCTGGATAAGCTGCTGCTACAACAGAAACTAAATCTATTTTGCATAGAAATCAAATGATTACCCCCCCTCCCAAAAAAAAAACAACTTTGCAAACTACTGAAGATACCAGGGACAATATCAAAATGTGATCTTTGGAGAAATGTATTTTCTTTTAAAATGGCTGATTTTACAAAGTAGTTTCTTCCACAGAAGAAACACCCAAATGTCTCTGCTTCCCCCCCACCCCTTGTCTTGGTGTGCAAAAAAGCACAGGGGTTCATTAAGTCCTAACCCTGTTTTAGTCTCCACACTTGACAAATGTCATCTGTGACATACTGGACACACTGTTCCACCTGACATTTGTAGGCTCCGTGTCTTAAACATTTCTGATAAGATACCCTCCTGGTCTTGCTGTTGCTTTTCCAAATCTCCTCATTGAAAATGATGCTCATTTCTGCTGTCTACAGTGACTTGGGACATCGTCTATGCCAGCAGTTCTCAGGCTTCAGCTTGTGTCCGAATTCCCTGTGGGGCTGGTTACAATACAGTTCTGTCCCAGCCCCACCCCTGGGATTTCTGATTCCAGAGAGCTCCAAAATGTGCATTTCTGACAAGTTCGCAGGTGGTGCTGATGCTGCCGGCTCTGCGATCACATGCTTGGAGAACCTGTGTTCTGTGCTTTCTACTTTGATTGCTCTTTGAAGAAAAAACAAACCACAGTTGTTTTTGAACGGACCCCACCTAGCAAAGTTGGCACAGCTGTGGGGCCAAAGAGCAGCCGGAGGACGGGCTGGGAAGTGAGGGCTGGGCCTGCAAGTGAAGGTAGGTGAGGTAGTTCATGTTCTTAGTGGGTCCTTGAAAGATCCTTCTCCACAGAGGAAGGACCCAAACGGCGCAACGATCAGTATCAGTTCGAACGTTTTCAGTTGTAAGGAACAACAACAACAACAAAAAATAGGGGGCATTTATTGACTTTTATACATGAAAAGCCTAAAGATGGTCGATTTCAGGCATGGCTTGATCCAGAAGCTCAAATGAGTTGTTCTCTATACTGCTGTCCTCGGCTTCCTCTCTATGTGCTCTATTCTCAAACGGACTCCTCAATCCTGGTGATGAAATGAACGAGGGCCAGTCTCTTCTATTGGTCAAACTCTTGGGGAAGTGTGCTGTCCCAGTGGCTTGGGAAATAGCCCACGGGGTCACCCCCTCCCTGTGTTCCAGAATACAGAAGAAGTTGGGCAAGGCGTGGACCGATCCGCAATATATGAACCAAAGTGGCCATTACCACTTGAGCACTGAGAAAAGTTTGCGACGATTTAAAAATAGCACAGTCCTATGTTTATTATCAAAGCTTCCTGTTATGCAAACCCACCTCTATTCAACTGAGAAAATGACACCTTTTACCTTGGGAACTGTCACTTCACTTTTATCTCCTCTGCCACCATCAAGCGTGAAGCGGTGGGCTTGATGGTGGAAACCTGTCATTTTAATGGGAGAATTTGCCAGAGGGAGTGGCATAGGCAAGGCAAAACTGTAGCCATCATTCTCCCCCAGATCTACAATAACTTAAAAAAAAAAAAAATCCTTCCTTCTGCTGAAAAGCACCTGCCTAGCTGCAGAGTTGAATAGGAGGCTCTGAGGGGACATAATGCTATTCTAAGTGCTATTTTCAGTCTCATGGAGTTTTCATTTAGTTCTTCATGTAATAGGCACATGTACAAAAGCAATTAAACTAGAACAAAGCGGAAAATAACAGCAGGCGACTTGCTGCCTTCAGTTACAGTGCTCCCAATCTGGAACACTGTCAGTCACTGGTGGGACCCGCAGAATTAAATGAGTTGAGGGGGGAAAAAAAATTTTTTTTTGGCTGACTCAGCATCCAAATATAGGAATCCTTCTGAAGGATTGCAGGTTTCTCAGAGGGCTATGCTGGAGGCAAGGAGTAGATTGATTTTTAAAAGTCTATCCAGGAACAAAGAATTATTGCAAAATGTGCTAGTTTCCTGAGTTGGGGTCTGGAAAAACCATTTCTGGGCCCTGGAATCTTGCCTCCCTTTTGGAGACCCTGGGCTTTGTCTTTATTTCATTCTGCTATGCCATTCTAATCATCATGTTCCCAGGATGATAGTTGCTAAGGATGGGCGGGAGTCATGTTTTCACTGAGTTAGGTTACAGTTCATGGGAACCCAAACTCACTCACGTATTAAGGGGTGTCTTAGAAAGACACTGAGGCTAACAGGACCAGAGGGAGAGAAACTGCTGGATTCAGACACTGGCTACTGTCAACACCCACTTGTAGGCTCTCTCTCCCACCAACTGTCTTTACTCCATCCCCGCCCACTGAAAACAGATCCCCACAGATGATGGGTGATGGCCACCAAAGGCTTCTAATTTATGTCTTCCAATATCTGTGACCTAAAAGGTAAGACACTTCTTCGTCTCTCTGCTTGAAAACAAACTCCACAGGGAAAGGAGTCCACAGAGGAGATGAGAGAGGGGTGTCCTGTGAGAAGGAGAGCACCCCCAGAGGGCCAAATCCCAGAAAGCAGAGCGGGAAGGGACTCTGAAGAGAAAGCAATGGTTCCAAAGGTCAAATGCCACAGAGCGATCAAGTAGAAAGGGCAGGAGGAGTTCCTGATGAGGTTTGTGACACACAGAAGTCAATGTCATATTCGTCGGGGCACATACCCTGTGGAGGTGTGAACATTAATATCACAGTCCTTCTCCTGAATTTCAGTGCCCTGAAATTCATTACTGCAGGTGACTGCCAATACATTTATGACTCCATGTGAAGGTGGGTCACATGGCTAAAAGTTATTAATCAACATAAATACAAAATTTGATACAGGACCCAGAAACAACAGTGAAATAAATCCCAGAGAGGAACCATGATGGGCCTGGCTTGGGTCACAGCCCCACCCCCTCTTCTGTCATCACTGGGAAGAGATGATGAAGTACAACAGTTGGCCAGGCTGAGTCACGTCCTGGAGGTTCCAGTGGGCAAGGGGCCGCGTGCTACCACCGGCAGCCCCACTGGGATTACATAATTGGATCCGGGGAGAAATTGCTTCCCAAGCAAGAGAGCGAAGCACGGTGTACGTCGGACCAACAAGAATGGTTCCAGGAGCACAGTGAAGCATAACCACACACCCAGCCATCCAGTAATGACTATTACTTATTCATAGCCTCATTTCTGTTGCAGCAACTACGCATCTTGCCTGTGTTTGGTCTCGGGTGTGCAAAGGGAAGTGAGACAAGGCTGTAATGCTTCAGAGGATAGACATGTGAAAACGAATCAGGTCCTATGGGCTGAGTGCTGGGGGGAGGAATTTGCAAAGTGGTGTAGAGAAGAGGGGAAAAGGGATGAATTCAGTTGCGGACGATGGATCGGGATGAGCTTTATGGGGAATCCAAGTTTAGAGGAGGGTTTTGAAGGGGGCGTAGCAGGTTCCCAGTGGAGCAAGATGGATTCCCAAAGAAGTCTCCCCAACTTAACTGACCACTAAGCCCAATTTTATTGGGGAATATTACAGGTTTGCGTGACATAGGACAAGACTTGGGAAATACGGAGCTAGTTTCAAATTCGGAATTTGAAATACAGAAACTAAAGCTTAGAGAAATCACTTTGACCAAAATAACCCAGCCTGAGCACGGCAGGGCTAGGGTTAGCACCCAGGCTTCTGCCTATCTGGAAGGGGTCCTTCCATTCCGCCGCATAAAATCCTGAATATCAGGGGTCGGGAAGAAGGCTGGGCCTCGACCTGGTTTTCGGTAGCCGGGTGTGGAGCGCCAGATCCAACCATAGTTGTGTGCCCGGGCATTACCGGCTCCGCAGCCTTGACCATGTCTAAGCAGCAAGGGCTCCCCGGGCCTTGAAAATTCATGCGCAAGTTGTTCGAACAAACCCGTTTCAGAAAAGCACAACCGGCCCCCGCAGACCTGTGAGTGCCCCTCCATGTTCCGACCAGTAACGAACGGTTGTCGAATCGCGTTTTACCCCCAGAATATTTCCTTGTCCGAGCGGTGGCCCACGGTAAAGGCCGGGCCCGCGCTCTCCATAGTTCTAGAACACGAAACGCCGGGCCCAGCGGGCCTGTGCTACTCACATGAACCGGTGGGGCCCGCGGGCACAGCTGAGAGCCAAGCGCCGGCGAGAGGCCTGCCTGGAAACCGCTGCGGCATGTTTCCATAGAAGGCTGCGCGGGAGAGCGGAGGCCCCAACAGGACTCAGGGGCCGGGCTTGGCCCACGGGCGAGCGGTGCGGTCTCAGGGGAACAGCTGGAAGGGCAGCGGCGGCGGCACGAGCCACGCAGGCAGAGCAGATGCCGGCAGCGCGCCGTCCCCTCTCTGGCGCCTGCGCGCTGCAGGCCCCGGGCCCCACGGGCTTCCCGCCCCACCAGACGCCGCCACAGGGCAGCAGGTGCGCCCTGTCAGTGAGGAACGGCCTCCGCTGTGGGAACGTGGCCCGAGCGAGAGCGCGGGAGTTTCACAGGCATCCTCTTTCAAGACTAGAGGCTATCAGGGTAGTGAGAGACGGACAGAGACACAGCACCCCGCGTTCGTGGACGGCCGGCGAGAGGGAGCAGGTGCCTCGGCAAAGTCTCAGGGTACTGTTCTGTCATTCCAGGGGAAAGATCACTACTGACAGTGGTCAAGAGCCGGGGGAAAACTGTCAAAAGCACAGTAAACCAGCCGTGTAAGCTGTGAAATGAAGCACCACTCTCCGCAGTGGGGTAAAAATTCCAAATTGTCATCACAATAGAAAATAAAAAACAAAGCCTAGGAGTGCCACCTCACGAGAGACCTTCCCTGCCCCAGCCGAGGTCTCCACCAGCCTTGCCTGCTCCCTGTGTCTGACAACACATTCGCTTTTCAGGCTGCAGTTGTGTCCTCGGCCTGCAACAGGTCAGAGAACGGAGTCCCTGAGAGGGACCGGGCCCTCTAGTAAGACTTGCTTGGTTGTTTTGTGTGGTTTTAGAGGAAGACTCTCCATGACAGGAATCCTGGCCCTGCCGTTAACTGGGTTGTGTGACCTTGGGCAGGTTATTTAACCTCTGTGAAACATAACTCGAGAATCTCAGAAAATGACTGCATGGGACACTAGGATGTGCTGACTGCAGCCCTGGAGCACAGCAGGTGCTCAGAATGGTCGCTGTTAAAGTTTTTATTATTAAAACACAATCCTTGCCTTTGAACAGCTCACAGCCTAATGGGAAAAGCAGACCTAGGTGTGACTCATGCAGGGTATAATAGAACAGTTGTGTAAGTGTAGGTTGTGGTTATTTCTAGGTTTAGGATCGCTTTTGTATAATCTGTTCCCTCTGGTGGCTTCTGTCCAGCTCGACAGTGACAGCATTTACAAAAATTCCAGGGAAAAAGCAGAGATTCTCATCAGGCTGGGAAAGTGTTCTGGATTTCAGAACCCATCAAGATCTTTGTCTAATATGGAAGGGCAGGAGAGACCTAGTGATGCCAGCAGCTTTAGGCAGCTTGGATCTCAAGTTTGTACCAGGGGAGCTTTTAAAATTCTAGTGCCCATTCAACCAAGATGCCAAGACAATTCAAACGATAAAGGACAGTCTCTTCAATAAATAGTGCTGGAACAATTAGATATCCATATGCAAAACCCCACACCAGACACAAAAAATGAACTCAAATGGATCATAGACCTAAATTTAAGAGATAAAACTGTAATATTTCTAGGAGAAAACATAGGAGAAAGGCTTCATGACCTGAGATGGCCAAAAATTTTTTTAGATATGATAAAGAAGTATAATGCATAAGACGAAAAATTGGTATTTTGTCCTTCATCAAAATTAAAATATGGATGAAAAGACTGGGAGGTGATATTTCCAGATTATATATCTGAATAAAGGCCTGTTTCTAGAATACATATAGAACTCTTACAAATCAACAGAAGACAATCAATCTGATGAAAAAATGGGCAAAAAATTTGCATAGATATTTCATCAAAGAAGACCTATAAATGGCTAATAAGCACTCGAAAAGATATTCAATATTATTAGTCATCAGGGAAACACAAGATAACAATTAAAAACACTGACAGCACTAACTGATGGCAAAGATGTAGAGAAGATGGAACTCTTAATCTTTGGTATTGGGAATGTAAAATGGTACACATTGGAATGTAGTTTGGTAGTTTCTAAAAAAAATAAACATAAACCTCTCATATGATCCAAGAATTCTGCTATGTGTATTTGTAGAAATATACCTAAGAGACATGTAAACATGTTTCCACACAAAGGCATGTAAGCAAATATTCATAGCAGCATTATTCCTAATAGCCCCCAACTGGAAACAACACAAATGTCTGTCAACTGCAGAAGAAATAAACAAACTATGGTATATCCATATGGTGGAATACTGTTCATCAATTAAAAAAGAACACACTGTAACATGAATGAGCCTCAACACTATTAAGAAATGTAAAAGAACCCAGACGCAGAAGACTACGTATGGTCTGATTCTGTTTAGACAGGTGTCCACAAAAGATAAATTGATAAAGACAGAAAGTAGATTAGTGGCTATTTGGGTCCAGAGGTAGGAGCAGAGATTGACGGAAAACTGGTAGGAGGGAACTTTTGGGAATGATGGAAATGTTCTAAAACTGGATCGTGGTGATGGCTGCACAATTCAGTAAGTATATTTTTTAAGTAATTGAATTTATAAACAATTAGAATGGGTAAATTTCATGCTATGTAAATTAGACTTCAATAAAGCTGGTTTAAAAATCACAGTGTTTAGGGGCGTCTGGGTGGCACAGCAGTTAAGCGTCTGCCTTCGGCTCAGGGTGTAATCCCGGCGTTATGGGATTGAGCCCCACATCAGGCTCCTCTGCTATGAGCCTGCTTCTTCCTCTCCCACTCCCCCTGCTTGTGTTCCCTCTCTCGCTGGCTGTCTCTATCTCTGTCAAATAAATAAATAAAATCTTTAAAAAAAAGATTAAAAATCACAGCNTGTTCCCTCTCTCGCTGGCTGTCTCTATCTCTGTCAAATAAATAAATAAAATCTTAAAAAAAAAGATTAAAAATCACAGTGTTTAAACTTCCCTCCAGATCCATTACCTCAGAATCCTTTGGGGCTGGGACCCAGGCACCAGTATTTTTTAAAAGCTCGCCAGGGTATTCCAATGGGCAGCGAATGAGAACCGCTGAGGTAGAGGAAAAAGCATGGATTTGAACTGCTTCTCCATAACTCACCAGCTGTGTGACTTAGCACATGTTATTTAATCTCTTCAAACATTATCTTCCTTGTTTGCGAAATGGAGAAATAACATCTACCTTGTCAAGTTTTTTTTGAGGCCAAGATGAGATGACGAATGTAAAAGATTGCAGAATAATGTCAAGAGGGACAATTATTACATTTGTGTATTCTCTGGTATTAGCTCTCTAGAGATGACAGACATATGATGTGAGCTGAAGACCTGGACGTCAGCCACAGGTTTGGCAAGAGACTCTGAGTACCATACATCCTTGTATCAGGATGCCCTCTGAGGCTAAGCTCCAGGGTATAGATGGCTACTCTGACTATGCTAATCTGTGATAATTTAAGAGTCTCCCAAAGAGCACATCAATGAGACCAGGCTTCCAACACTAACAGACCAAACAATCCAAGTTTTTTAAGATTAAAAATATCTAGATGTCATTAATAATTCAGGAGAGTTTTGTAACTGGAAATAGGGTCAGAGAGTTGAGTTCCTGATGCATCAAAATCTTTAGCCTATGAAGATATTCAGGTTATATCAATTAGGGTGTGTTCAGCTGCAAGTAACAGAGTATTTGATTTGTAATGCCTTAAATCATGATTATTTTTTCATTTAGCAGATAGTCTGGAAGTAAGTAATCCGAGTTTGCTTTGGAAATTCAGTGGTGTCATTAAGGACCAAGGCACTTCACATTCTTGAGCTCTGTCTTTCATCCCCACCCATTGCGTTGGCAACTTCTCTCCTCAGGGTCAGAAAATGGCGGTGAGATCTCCCAATCACTCATTCTCACGTCTCACATGACAGCATCCCACGGAGAAAACTGNGGAGGGGGGGGGGGGGGGGGGGGGGCAGTGACACAAAGGTTTTTCTCTTCACATACTTCTTTCTGATTAGGAAGGCATGAACACTCTTTCCCAGAAGTCTGAAGAGAACTACACTATGTTACCTTAGCTGAAATTGGGTCAAATGTCCACCCTGTTTGCAAGGAAGAAGGAGGAATGGTTGTTGGAGAGACAACCAGGAACATCTGCTATGTCACTTATCTTCATATGGTGTTTTACAGCTATGCATATGTAGCAGACAATGTTCCTAATTACAGGCAACAGAAAATGTTCCTGGCTAATTTAACCAGAAAATGACTTTATTCATAGGATTTTGAGTAATTCAGAGTTGTCGGGATGTCTGAAGAATGAAGCTTGAGGTTAAGCTGCCAGAAACAATGTCCAAATACATCCGAGCTATTCTGATGAAGAAGCCTCTGCTGTTCTGTCACCACACACAAAATCTACAGCTTGCACCGTTGCTGTTTCCCTGACGAGAACCGGAGCTTGCTTTCACTGTTATGGCCACGGCCATCACAGAGAGAGTGTGCCTGCCCCTGGATCTGGGCTGTTGCGTCGCTAGCTCCCAAGTCAAAGTATACTGTGGGGGCATCTGATTGGTGGAGCCCAGGTCATATGACTTTGCCTGGCTGCAAAGGGGTCTGGGAAGGTATCTGGCATTTTGGGTACTTCTAATGGAAGGAAGTCTTTGTCCTCCACCAAGACTCATAAAGTAGAGAGTTTATAATGTAGAGCTTTAGACAGTAGGCACCTAGAGTGAATTATACATGGCTGCCTCAGTGTTAATAATCTCATCAAATACACAACTTTCTGCCCTTACCCTCAGGCGATAGAAAAAGCAACTGAGGTCACTTGCCACATCCAAAAGTCTAAGCTCTACAAAAACACGCAAGTAAGTGAAGATTAATGCCCAAGGATAGTCACTGTGTGTTGTTACAACACATTCGTTGAAGACAAACTACATGTTCAGCATCAGGTATTTGTTAATAAATTGTGGTATATTTCCAAAATGGAATACTATGTAGTCTTCTTTTAAAACGAGATAGATATGAGCTGATCGAAAAAGATGTTCAGGATGTTCCAAAATGAAACGTAGAGCGTAACTCTGCTACTGGTTCAAGAAACTCAAATCATACACACGCAGCCCTCCCTGTATGCCAAACTGTTAACAGTGCTTGTCCCATGGGGTGTGGATAATAGCAACCTGCGCTTTTTCTGTTACATATTTTTGCAATTTTTGGAGTTTTTATGTATGTATTATTTAGTAAACCACAAAACATTTGATAAGTGCATTAATTGAGCCAACTGGTTCGTCACTCAGTGCCCCACACTGCTCAGTGTCTCAGCTATTTCGAGGATGGCAGGTGCGGGCTTGTCCATGCTTGAGGGCAGGTGTGCCTCTAAGACTGAGATACAGAGGTGAAAATTAATGAGTCCCTCAAAAAGCATGGTCAGTGGGAGAGGAAAATGGGCAGGGAGCTCGGTTTTCCATGAGCAGCTGGGTCAGCAGCACTGAGGCAGGAGGGGTCAGTCACTGGCTAGAGCTGAGGGAGGTCATGGATCCTGAGTAGGTGTCAGGCAGCCTGGGAGTGGGGGACAAATCCTCGGTCACAGATCAGGACAGGATCCCACAGGCCCAGGCACGGTCAGGTGGAGGGATCAAGGCCAGCACAGTGTGTGCACGAGGCTGGCCACTAGTGGGGGGTTGGGGTGAGAGGAGTCTGGGAGACAGAGACTGGGGCCAGGCTCAGGACAGCACCAGGCTTTACTCTCAGGCACAGACAGGCAGCTGCTGGTGCCATTGTGAAATGCTGGGTTTCTACTTAATGGTAAATATTACTAACAACTTAATATTGATGAAAACTGTTTCTAGCTCTAGGAATCCCATATTCCAATACCATGAAGGGTACAACGAAATGTACAAACCCTGAAAGAGAGGCAGTACAGCTTTGTGGACTTAGTGATTTCTCAGCCAGTATAGACAGAGTTGACTTCGGATGACTCCAGAGGAGAATCCCTAGTTGAATGGCTTGGTTTTTGTCAAGTCCTTTTGAGAGAAATGACTTCAGTATTGATGGGGACATCTCAACCCAGGCTTCCCCCTGATTTGCCTTTGTCCTGGGCTTCAGCTGTGGGAATCATGGCAGGAATCCATCACGCTCCAACTCTGAAGTTCTTAGAAGATGTTCACGCTTTTGCTGTCGGAGAGCAAGGGAAGAATGTGTACAACGAACCAACAGCACTCCAGTGGGTGCTGTAAATCCTGCTGCCGTGTCAAAGTGAGCAACATCGCTCGTTAACAGTCAGAATGCCTGCCTCACACCGGACTCAGAGGGACAGCTGAGGAAGGAGACCCTGCCTGAAGGCTCCACCATGTTGTCCTCTTTCCTTTTGTTGGAGGCTTGGTTCTTTCATTCTGCTTGGTGTTGGTAGCTTACTCTCCACACACATGTGGTGTCTGTCTATGCAGGTGTCACAAATCACTGGCGAGAGGTGTGCGTACGGAGGCAGCAGTCTAGAAAGATCATTTGAGCCCAATGAGGGAGTGTTTCCCCTGGAATGATCCTTCAACATCCCTGCAGACTTCTAAGTATCCTTGGCCAGTTCCCACACTGAACACATGACTCTCGGGCAGTTTGCAGAACCACCTGGCATGTACCACATTGTTGGGTTTTTGTCCTTCCCCATTTTGTTTTGTTCTGTTTTCCAGCATCAAGGCACCCTGAGCCACTAGACATAGCTTCTAGCCAATGACTTCCTATGATCACTGTCCAGATGTGCTATTTGTAGTCCATCCAAAATATAAAAGAAATGTCATCAATCCTCGGAGGCACTACAGCATAACCCTCGAGAGTGCCAGCTCAGGAGCCGGACTGCCTGGGATTGAATCCTGACTCTCCCCTGTGGGCAGGCTTCTTAACTTCTTTGTGCCTCAGTTTTCCCAACTGCAAAATGGTGATAATTGTGGTACCACCTCATAGGGCTGTTGTGAGGATTAATTTTTTTTTTTTAACAAAAGGGTATGTGGAATAGCGCCTATCATATAGTAAGTGCTGGATGAATGGTAAGCCTTATCGTTATTCAAAAATCTTATTGGCATCTTCTGTAGGACCTCACAGCATGGGACAAAGTGGATGGATGGCCTCGAGCATCATGGTGGGATGCTCAACTTCAGGGATGGACAAGTGTGCAATCGCAGGTAAGGGGGCCAAGGGGATTTCCTCACACAGACTAAACTCACAAACTCACAAAAGGGTTTCTTGCCCCCATACGCATGTGTTCATTTATAGCAAGATTTAGAACAGGCAAGGGCAGCCCCCAGACATTCATGTCAGCAGGTTGGTGTATCCTCCCCTGATGTGAAAATCTACTTGGGAAACTGAGCGTTAACTTGAAGGTTAGTTGGTGAGCATGGAGTGGACGTGGTAACCTCAAGTTGTGCAGATTTAATGCTGTCTGCCCCACTTGGGAAGAGAATATTGGGAATTTGCCCACAGAAGGGAGGGCATCTTCTAGTCCTCTGGTCAGGAAACTCTCGCTTGTGAACAGGGATGACAAATTCAGACGTGTTTTCTTTTTGTCTGATTGCACACAGAATATGTGATAATATGCTCTCTTCGGACTGTGCAGGATGTAAAGGGGGCAAGGTCCAAAGCTTCAGCTATGCTAATACAGCACTTCTAGGACTGTCCTTGAGCCAGACCCGGGGTATATCTGAAGCTGTTTTGACACTAAGACTCCAGTTAAGTCTCTTTAAAACTGAATGGGTGCAGAGTGGCGTCTCCAGCCACTCAGGAAGGAGGTGAAGATCTCAGTGTATAACAGCATGGAGACATATGTACTTCCCTGAGTTCTTCTAAAGGCCTTTTTGAAGTCAAAGAGTGTTCTGTAAGCCACTTGGTGTCGGTGTGTAGGGGGTGGATATGCTCAGGCGGCAACAGATGTCAGTAAGCTGCATTCTAAGGAGTGTGATTCTATTCCCCAGAGCCCTTTGGGTTTACAAAGTTGGAAGCAGAGTCTAGAAGGGAGCACTGTCCCAGGGGTCGGGAGGAGAAGGAGGAGCACTGACGGACAGGTAGTCAGGAAAACACGGAGGTGGGTGCAGACAATGGTGGGGATTGGGGATGTAAAGTGAGATCCTTCTGTTTTGATCCAGCGTTCTTCAGTGAAGCCTGACCTAGTATGTGGCTGTGGAAGGGACAAAGGGCATGAGGTCGGCCAGGACTCAACCAAGCCTCTAGGATAGTCTTTGGGATAAGACGATGCCCCAGGGCTGACTTTCCCAGGGGCAACTGTGGGGTTGAAAGTGCTCTGTTCCTTGAAGTTTAAGCAGAACTCTCTCTCTTTCGGATTGGTTCTTTCATTCTGCTTTTCCCATGCTCTCTCCATCTCTTCCCTTCCTCTCCTTTATTTCCCATCCTTTCCTCTCTCTTCCTGCCCTGCCCTCAGTCCCCCCCAACCCCCGCCAGCAGCATCTTTCCTGACTCTCCCTGCAGTGCCCATCGCCCCACCCCTCTGGGATTCTGCCTGTTTCATGAGCCGCCTTCTCCAGCCTCCCCAATAGTTGGGTGAGCTAGGCTAACGGCCTTCCTGTGAATTCCTTGTTTAATCAACTCATCTATGGTGAAGCTAATTAGAATTTATTTCTGTTGTTTGCAGCCAAGAATTTGGAATGATAAATTCTCATTTTCAAATACCCTCCCCCTCTCCTTGGTAATTTACACAAACACAACAGCAACAAGGAGTAAGTGAGAAAATCCTGGCAAAGAGAAAATTATGGTGAGTGTAGGACAAAGCCAGAGAGACTTTAATACACAAAATTCATGTGATATATTTCCACGCCTTTGGTTACAGGTGAGTAGCAAATTTGGATTCAAGCTTCCTAGTAGCCGAAGCAATGACAGGAACTTCTTATGAGCACAATTCTGTGCTCATAAGAAGACAGAAACCAAAAAACCAGTAGCTCCAGAAAGGCAAAACTGATACTAACACTTGGGAACAATTTCATCCATGGGTCCTCCTAAAGAGAGCACAGTCAGAAAAAGTGACCAAAATCCTGTATGCTATCCATGCAGTAAACAGAACACAGTTTCATAAAACCACAGGGAAGAAAAACAGAAGCCCTTTTACCACAGCATAATTCTGAGAAATCACTTTGACGGATGCTTACACAATACAGTTATTGGGATGGGGTCTGGCTTAATGTAAGAATAGATTTTGTAAGAGTAAATTTCTAAGCAGCTCTCCTCTAACAAGGTGGTTTCTCAACTGATCTTTTGTAGGGTACTGAACTGCATTAAATTTCAGACTATACTTTGACAAGGACCTGGGCTGCAGCTGTTCAGTGTTTTTTGGATAATTGTAAATGCATATGTTTCCACAGTGGGCTGAACTGGGTTTACAGCCAACTACTTCTTCTTCTCCTTCTTCTCCTCCTTTTCCCCCTTCTCCCCCTTCTCCTTTTCCTCCTCCTCTTTCTCCTCCTTCTTCTTTGTGGATGAGATGTTGAGAATCTGATGTGATTATGTTTGGAAGGAAAACCAATCCAGCCGTTGTTAGAGGTGATCAAAGAAGTACCTATGAACACGGTCAAATCTTTTCCTTGAAGAATAAATTAGGTACATGCCCAGGTTCGTGGCAGCACTATTCACAACAGCCAAAAGGTGGACGCAGCCCAAGTGTTCACCCACAGATGACTGGATAAACGAAATGTGGTCTGTCCATACAACGGAATGTTATTCGGCCTTGAAAAGGAAGGGAATTCTGACTCTTGCCACGACATGGATGAGCTGTGAAGACATTATGCTGAGTGGAAATAAACCAGTCCCCGAAAGACAAATATTCTATGTTTCCTCTCCCGTGAGGTTCCCAGAGTAGTCAAAGTCATGGCGTCAGAAGGTAGGAGGGTGGTTGGCAGGGGCCTGAGGAGGA
The DNA here is from genome assembly GCF_002007445.2 of Ailuropoda melanoleuca. Taxonomy (NCBI): domain Eukaryota; kingdom Metazoa; phylum Chordata; class Mammalia; order Carnivora; family Ursidae; genus Ailuropoda; species Ailuropoda melanoleuca. The sequence goes on along the minus strand of NC_048234.1, from coordinate 20,577,865 downwards.
AGGGAGGGGAGTTAGAGTCGAATGGGAACAGTTTCAGTTTGGAAAGAGCTCTGGAGATGCACGGTGGTGACAGCTGCACGACAATGCAAATGCACTTAATGCCACAAAACTGCACGCTTTAATATGATTTAAGGGATAAATTTTATGTTATGTGTGCTTTACTACAATTAAGAGGAAAAAAAGAATGGGGGGAAAAGAAACCCTAATTTGGAATACTCCAAAAAATAAGTGAATGGCCTCAAAGTTTGACACCATAGAGCCTACTCACAATAATTTCAACTTGAAAATCTTTAAAAGTAGGCATTGCCCAATGCCTACCTTGGCCATTAAAAAAAAAAAAAACCAAAAAACAAAAAAAACACAAAAAACACAAAAACCTAAATCTCCCAGGTCTGGAATGTCTAACTTTTTTTTTTTTCAAGATTATTTATTTATTTATTTATTTGAGAGAAGAGAGAGCATGAGTGGGGGAAGGGGCCCAGGGAGAAGGAGAAGCAGATTCCCCACTGAGCAGAGAGCCCAAAATGGGGCTTGGATCCTAGGACCCCAGGATCATGACCTGAACTAAAGGCAGATGCTTAACTGACTGAGCCACCCAGGCGCCCCTGGAACGTCTAACTTTCAGCAATAAAGTGCCCTGGTGAGGCTTCCAAGATAAGCTGATTCCAAAACATACATTGAGGTAAATGAATTTATTCGCTTGCTGTCTTAAGTTGTTCACTATAGCCATCTGAGGACGTGATCCTATCAATTCCTACAAGCCTGTATAAGTTAGGTCCACTTTGCAGATGAGAAAACCGAGACTCGGAAAGGTCAAATGGCTGTCTTCAGGTCACACGGATAGTAAGCAGTGGATCTTGGATTTGAACCAACCCTCTCCAATACACATCTTGTCCACAGAGACTATAGGAGGTCCTTGCTCGCCTGTCTTGTATTAACACCTAATGAACCCTCAAGCAGTGAAAGTATCACCCCGATTTCCCTTTGCTGGGTTTTCCGGGCCGCGCGGGGCTAGTACAGGACAACCAGCAAGGCCCCGTTCGTGACTGAAGGTGCCCTGCTCTACCTCTGCCGACACCCTCACAAATCACGCAGGGGATTAGGACGGACGCGAAATGCGTGAATGTCCCTCACGAGTTCATTTCACTTTATTTTCTCCCGACTAAACATTATTGAAAATCTGTGTATCACACTGGCCCAGAAACGGGGGCTGGCGTTAAAACAATGCACGGAGAAAGGACTTGGTAGATTTGAGTACGAAAATCTCTGATTGTTCCACTCTCTGTCCTCCGGCTTTTGAGCCCAGAGCCCACCGTGGTGACCCCAGCTCACGAAAGGCCCTCCCCCGGCCGCCTCCCACCATTCCCCGGGGAAGTGATTACCCCAGGAAGCCGGTTCTGCATCTACCCCACGCCCCTCCAGCCCTTGCTAATTGCTCCTAATTATATACCTCACGGATCCCTCTCCCCCTGGGGTGTGTGTCCAGAAAACACATTGTGTTTTGTCTTCTCGTGGGCTAATTAGGATTTGCGGAAGGAAGCCGCCGCGGAGCTGGGAGCCCTCTGATCTTCCAGAGAGGCCTGCCCTCGTTTGTCTTCCTTGCTGATTTTCCCCGACTCTGTTTGTCTTTCTCTGCTTGGACCCCTCAGCTTCATTAGGAGCCAGGTGCAGCCGTCCCGCGGTTGGATGAAAGGGCTTCCTTCGCTCTTTGTTCAGGCACCTCGTCGCTTGGCAGCCCCGAAAGAGCGCTTGCTGAGCGTGCCGAGAGCTCACTTGATGCCGCTTTCCCCTCTCCGCATTCCCTCAGCGCAAGCTGCGAGTGAGGAAGGTTCCGTGGCATGTTTCGAAGTGGAGGGTCAGTGGTCTCCGTGGATCCTCCGTCAGTGGAACCTGAGCACCTCTAAATCGTTTACAGCATGTCTCCTGCCACGTGGCTGCGTGCAGTGTGTATGAACTCCTGGCAAGTGCACGTTTCAACCACTCTGTGATGGATGTCCTCGGGGGCCACCAGAGGCACAGCCCCTCGGGGCCTGGCCGTGTCTCCAGGCATGTCCGGCTTCTTCGGCCCTGCTGCTGTTTCTGCCACGAGACTGTGCGTCTCGGTGACGTGGAGCTAGGGTGCTGGGTGGGATGTGGGGGCTCTGCCCCGAGTGCGTTCCGACGACCTTCAGAGAAACAGTACAGGGTATTGGAGAGAGGAAGCGGCAGAACGTTAGGAACCCAAGGCTCAGGTTAGGGACCCACCATCAATATCCCTGGGCAGGTTACTCCCCTGCTCCGCAGCTCCACTGTGCTGCCTCGAAAATGTTTTACTTCGGATGATGTGCTATATGCTGCCTAATTGAACATGATAATAAAAAATGAATATTTTACTAGGTGACATGTAGGTGACAGTCTTCATTTCATCAACCATTTGCTCACTTTGAGTTACGGAGATTTGATGAGTGTTGTGGGCATACAGACTTTGGAAAGCCCGAGCTGGTCTTTAGTTAGCCTTATGCTAACCCCCAGCAAGGGGTTGCCCGGAATCACCTCCTTCAACACAGTAGACTTTTAAAAAATTGACCACGAATGGAAAGTGCTCTCTGCTGAACCTGGATTTGTGACTTCCCTTCTCCACCCTCCACCTCCAAGACTCTCCTGGCTCCCACCTCACAGCCCTTTCTCTTGAAGACGTGTTTTCTCCTGTGGGGGTTCATCGTAGTCCTTCTTCAATGTTAATTTTACTGTCCTCAAGAGCAAAACACTCACCCATGTTGCTCTGACAGATCTTTAAAATCCAGAGTGGTATATGAAGGTAAAACTTAAATTCTTGTAAGCATTTGCTATTCATCACGGGGATCCAGAAATAGACTCCCTTTTCAGAGAAGAGAGGTACCAGCTAAAATGGCTCCACTTGCCTTGGCTTGGAGGTTGCCATTTTGGACAGCAATGTGAGTTTCCTTTCTTCTTTTTTCTTGCCTCTGTGAATAAGGAAATGCCAGAGACCTGCCCACCCCCTCAGCCAACCCAGTACTCCCTGTTCAGGTGCTTCTGCCAACTAATTAACACCTCCTTCACAAGCTGTAAATTGGACGGCAGATGCACATGAATGCAGAACCCAGTGGGGAGTCTCATGCTTTCTCTCTACATAGATTTCATGAAAGGCAGGAAGTGAAGTCAAGCAGGCTGATGGGAAATTCATTTTGCCAACATGGCCACCCCCAGAATCTTAAATAAATTTATGGGCTCCTAACACAAAATAAATCTCACATATCTTTGGAGGAGAGGCCCATGTTGGTTGTTTTTCAAACGTAATCCAGGGGATCCTTGAGGTCCCGCAAAACTTACTGAACGCTTTCGGGCAGCCTTTGGATGGTACCAGAGGCGCACGCACGTTGGCACACTGACCCGGGGCCCACTGAACGTTATCCTCCCAACCCTCCAAGGACCAGGGTCTTGATCATTAAATTCCTGCCTCTGGTCTCAATCTGCTCCAATCTGTCCTTTATTTTGCTGCCAGGGTTCTGTCTATGAGCCAAATAGGATCATGTCACCGGCTTAAAATAGTTTTTTGCTTCTCCCGTTCCCATAGGATATATTTGAAGCTATGGAGTGGGGGCCCACAGCCCCAAGGACGTGTCTCCTCCTTGCCTCCCTGTCTCTCCTGATGTGCCTCCATACCTTACACACACCTTCAGACTGAATTGTCTGTGGCCCCAGCCTCGGTGGTCTTTCCCCACAGCTCTGCCTTCTAGATCTCTGTCCCTGTCCCATTCTCACTCCAGAAGCCATAATTGCTACTTTCTCCAAAGCACCTGGAAATAATTTTTTCATTGACCTTCAATTCAGTCCACTTCAGTTCAGTTCTATTCAATCCAACAAAGTCTACTGAGTAACTAACTTTTCTGTCAAATGCTCTGCTGTGCTCAGGAAATATAAAGATAACTAAGTCATAAGCTCTCTCTCCAAGGAGCTTACAAGATAGTGGAGTGGAGGAGGCATTTAAATAACTATAATAAACTCCAGTGGGTCCTCCTGGAGGGCATGCCTCCAGGCCTGTGGTGACACAGGCTAATTAATTCTTCAGAAATGGCAGCGGGTGTTGGAGAGGACACATATGTTGGGGGAAAACTTCAGAGCAGAGCCTGACATTGGAGTGGGGCTACCCTAGCTTTCTTCTCCCTTTGCTTTGGTTCCATGTTTCCTGGTGCATAGAGGACAACGATTTGGGGAAAACAACACAGAGACGGAGACACCAAATCACGCGGAATGGGCCTGGAGTGCTGAGAATATTAAATATAATGGATATTGGGAGATGTGACGAAATAAGCTTCGCATTACGTCAGAAACTGGCTAACTTTCCTTCACGTAGAGCTTGTCTTCCTTTCAGAGGGGGAAATCATTTTGTACAAACACACAAGACTAGAGCTATAGCGAACGGCTAAACATAGTCTGTTGTGTGTGCAAGCAAAAATATGGAGGTTTCCAACGTATTGCTGGAAGTTTTAACCAAAACTTCAGAAAATTCTGGACTTGTAGGTAATGTGGGACGTAATGGAATAGGCAGGTGGCCCAAAATATAATGGGGGAATATTCAAGTCTTGGCTTTCTCCTTCCTGAAGCGAGTGATGGACCTTGACCAGGATGTGCAAGGGAATGACGTGTGTGTGTGTGGCGCCAGTCTTCACACCTACGCAGCTTGGTCTGTGGGGCTATGTGTACTTCTCGATTGAGGTGCCGGTCTTTGTCTCTGCATTTGGTTCTCCAAGTGTGGTTCCCTCCTCATCAGGGGCAACAGCATCACCCGGGAGCCGGTTAGAAATGCAGAGACTCGAGCCTGGCCCAGACCCACTGACTCAGAATGTGTGTTTTCTCAGGATCCTCAAATAATGCAAATGCACACTGAAGTCTGCCAATCCCTGTGTTACCTCGTTCAAACATCACAGCAGCTCCACGGGGCTCCCGACGCTCGGCCTCGGGCTTTGAGCACACAGGAGGTGCCAGAGCACATGCCCGCGGGAGTGCGTGCACAGCGTGTGCAAGCATCGGAGTGGAGACAGGGACCCAGATTGCACTTACCTCCTTCCTCCCCCCATCACATATGGGCACCCCACACACTTTGAGAATTAAATCAATAAAAAAAATGTTTTCCCCATGAAAACTTCTCCCCTGACTCCCTCCACACACACGCACACACGCACACGCCCGCGCTTGCTGGCTTGTTCCTAGCTTCTAAACAGCAATAGTAAAGCCAGTGGGCAGGGAGGGGGACATTTGTCCAAGGGGCCCCTGACTTGTCTGGAAGGAACAGAGAAAAACTACGCAGGGGGCAGCGAGAAGGGAAGTCTAGTTGTCCCTCTCCCCTCTATTGTTTGTTGTTGTTTTTCTTCTAACTATTCCCCTCTCAGTGGAACAGAGTCGCCAAACCACCTCGCGTCCCACCAAATAGGACATAATCAGGGAGCACGAGCACCTACTGCTGCTTCCTTAGTCCACGGACTCTTGCGCCCCAGACTGGATTTAGACAGAAAACACTAGACGAGGTAGACAGCCCAGCCGACCAGTAGGGAATTTCATGCCCTCTTTCTCAAAATCTCACTCTCTACCCTTTCTTCTGAAAGTAGCTTTATTTATTTCCGAAGGGGAGAACTGAAGGTTGGAGAACACTCCGTAATCAGTAAGGTCAGGGCTCTGAGAAGCGTCGGTGGGCTAAGCGCCAATATCCGCTCATTTCCTGGTATAGGTAAGCCTGCGACTAGCTTCCTCGATGTCACAGTCATGATTCTGGCTGTCAGAGCGGCCCCACTGGTGAGGCTTCTGTGGACCCTTAGAGCGTCTGCCAGGATCACAGTGCTCCCCTCTCCCCATTTTCTATTGACGCTTGCTCATCTGGGGAGCCCGTTTCAGGACTACACCAGGTGCTAGGAATCAGCGATCTGACCAGGGGTGGGTACCTGGGCCAAGATGGGGACCTCAGAAGCCCTTCTTTGTGGATTTCAAGTCCAGATTGATAGGATGTATATCCATATGTCTGCGTCTACACATACGTACGCATCTATATTTGCCTACTTATCTATATGTAGAGAGAGACTGGCTGATGTACTCTCTTTTCTTTATGCTGGTGAAGCATAAGCCTTGGAATGTGGGATGGGCATCATATGCTAGCTATGTGGATCAGAGAGCAGAGGAGGCTGCTTACACAGAACAGAACAGCCCGGCCCAAACGAGCAGAGATGAAAGGAGAGAGAGAGGGAGAGAATGAACGCCAGAGCTGGTTAGTGTCTCAGCTCCACTCAGGTATCTCCTTACACATGTACCCTGTGTTTTTTCAATAGCTTTCCCTTCACCACTTAAGCAAACTCAGGTTGGTTTTGTTACTTTACAGACAAAAGAGTGGCTGCCTTCCCTTTGGCCGAGGGAGTTCCTCTTTGCCCCTCCGAAGCGGGGTTTTCCCTGTCCCCCACCCCAGACTCTGCTCTCGGCACTGGTCCTGAGGTTGCAGCCCAGAGAATGGGAGGCCCAGAGAGGGCGTCTTGGTAACGTTTGCTTGGGGCAGCGGCAGCCCTGTCACGCCTGCACCATCCCCGTCACGCCTGCACCATCCCCGTGGCTCCCACACCTCAGGATAGCAGGTCCCTCCCTAGAAAACACCTGGAACTCCCCTCAGGCAGCACAGGAGGCAATCCTGTCACAGGTCACTTGCTGGATCGGTCTTCTTGGCCAAGGGGACGGACTCTGGATGCAAAGTCCTTCATGGCCTGGGAAGGAGAGGGACGGCAGTTTCATAGCACGCTTTCCAACAGACACAGCTGGGCTGAGGAGGGAAGCGACCCAAGAGGGATATCCGTCCTGGATCCTGGAGGAAATGCTAAGAAAGGAAGCCAAGTGAGCACAAGAGCCCGTCGGAGCTGTATGGGGCATCTGCTTAGATTCCTAGAATTCTCCGGGTGGGGGAGGAAACCAGCATTCATGAAGGGCCTGCCCCGTGAAAAGCGCCTGAGTCCCCCCAAACCCTGTCATTTGGGTAGGATCCTGATTGAATAGATAAAGAGATGGAGATCAGAGTGGTCAAGTAATTTGCTGAAGAGGTGAAGACAGAGCGGATTCCCAGGCCATCTTACTCCCAAACTCAAGCTGTCGTCAGAAGGGACCCGGCCACAGTCACCCAGCTAAAGCCTGGCCTTGGCCTGCCCACCCAATGCCCATCACATCCACCACGGTCCAGGCAGAGTGGCTGCAGCAGCGCTGACACCGGGCAGTCAGAGCCCAGCCAGACAGGCGGACAGCTACCCGAAGCGAATGGAGCAAAAGCCCAGGGTCACCGGCTACAGCTGGGCTCTGCCAGGGGTCGTGTGCAAGTCTGCCCAATGACAGCTCAACACAGATCAGTCAAGTCTTGATGAGGGATGAAGTTCTAGAAAGGGTCGGGGCCGAGGAAAAGTGACCTCAGAGCCAACAGAGTCCAGGCTTCCTGTTCTTGGGCTGGGACAGGCCACCGATGCTGTATCCTGGTGGCGCCCAGATGGGACAGCATTCAGGGACCAAGCTCTGGATTGCGTGGGCAGCCCCGGGGGGCCGGGAGCACAAAGGGACTTTTCCCCTCATGGATCCTTGACCTCAGACATGAACTCTTTCTGGGGACAGGAGCGTGGCCTTTTGAAAGTCTAAGCAGAAGCGAGTCCAGGGCACATGGCAGGGAGGAAAGAGAAGACGATCTGGAGTTGATGAGAGAAGACCCAGCTGTGCAGCCCCACAGCGCCCCCGAGAGACAGTGAGCTCGATGTGCCATGCAGATATGCAGGGGGCGGGGGTGGGGGGTTGGCAGGATGGGTCACGCGACGTCTGCAGGCTGCACAGAGGACCCAGCTGTACACACGCTCCGGGTGCCATCCACGGAGACACCGTCTGCACATGCTCAGGAGCGCAGCCAAGCCAGGAGACTCTCGGAGTAGAAATCACAACGCATCCTTCTGTTCTGAAAAGTCTTGCAAGGCATCTGGGTGGGTGGCTCAGTCGGTTAAGTGTCTGCCTTCAGCTCAAGTCACAATCCCAGGGTCCTGAGATCGAGGCTGCTGCTCCCTCTCCCTCTGCCTGCTGCTCCCCCTGCTTGTACTTTCTCCCTCTCTGTCAAATAAATAAATAAAATCTTTTGAAAAAAAAAAGTCTCAGATTGCAACAAATGTTTGCACTGTATGCCATTCACTGTCTGGCGACTGTCAGGGTATTTCTTGGGCCCTGATGGACATTCCGTGGGGAGTTTTCGTAAGCGGAGACGCTCCACTGCGCACCTTCTCTCCAGGCACTTTGTGGGTCTCCGGTGTCCAAGCTCTGAGAATCTTCCCAGGCCTGCCCCTGACATTTACGGGGCCCACGACGAGACAGCAGATGGAGGCCCACAAACTCAGATATAAATATTTAAAAGTCCCCAGGCAAGCTAGGAAAACATTAAATGTAGTATCTTCTCTCCTCTTACCAAGTATGCTTCCATCATGAGCTGGAGAGCCAAGTGTGCTTTAGAAGGGTCAGGGACTCCCTGGATTTCTTGGCCAGAGCTTGGGTGGTGGCAGGAGAACCTGTCCCCAGCCTCCTGCCTGTGACCCATTCCCCTCCTCCTCCTCAAACCCTTCGTGCCATCTTCAGCCACAGGGCAACTCCGTGCTGACGTATGGCCGGCCCAGTCCCGTGTCCAGTTCATCCATAATCCCATGAACAGCCACCTCCTGGCCACCCCCTCAGGCGGGGGGACGTGCGCACCAGAGACCTGGTCCCCTCTTGGGAGGGTGGATTTGAGAAGAAGCTGGGAGCAGTAGGGGATGCCCCAGATGGGGAATTCTAGATTGCAGAATCCTGGAGTGGGTCTAGAAGGGGAGGGAGAGTGGGTTTTGGGTGGATGAGCGAGCTCCTCGCTCTCGGGGGCAGGCGTGGCGGGAGGGCAGCCGGCGGGGCCTCTGAAGCATGAGGCTGGCCCAGCAGATCCTCTTGTTCACTTTTAAAGATAACGCTTGTTTTTTCTAATGGCCCCAGGAAGGTGACAAGGAGGCATCTGTGTGTACTACGGGTTGCTCTGAGCGTAGGATAAAGATAGACCCGGGCAGGCAGTGGCACCCCGAGGACTGTAGGACTTGCTTTTACTCCAGGCTGGCTCTTTTCCCTCGGGCGGGCCCGTGCTGTTCTCAGAGCTATGCTTGGTGCTGTGGACCGTCACACGTGACCGTGATCAGTGCACGATCCGTGATTTTTAGGGATGGCAACACACTTGATTGAGACTTCACACGTGCCTGGGCCTGCACCAGACCATCTACATGCTTGTCTCACTGCGCGTGAGACGAGCGTGACTATTCCTGCTGGAGAAGAACCGGGACCACAGCAGTGTCTTACAGGACCTTACCTGCGACACCGTGAAGGGTGTAAGTGGCAGTGAACAAGGTGTTCTGGCACCAGGGGCTGTGACCTTCCTCGGTGCCCTCGCAGGATGAGAGAAAAAGCAATAGTCGTCCACCTTCCCCCACCGAATTTGTCACCACTGTTCCCCAGGCAGGAGTAGGCTAGCCTCGAGAGAACATACTCGAGATGCTGAAATCCCTGTAACTCTGTGTGTGTGTGTATGTGTGTGTGTGCACGCGTGCATGTGAGCAAGCTAGCAGGGGAAGGACAGAGTCAGAAGTCTATTTTCCAAAGTACATGTGAGGGTATGTGTCCAATACCCTCTTTATGGCAACCTGGGAAACCTAATGATGGGGGACCCGTGTTTCCCCCAATGCCCTGTGTGGCGGGCACAGGGTGTGTCCTGGGCTGACACCCTTTACTTCTTCAGAGTCTGCGTTAGCTGCATGGCTCTCTGGAGGGATCTCAGCCAACGAACGACCGAGACAGTGACAGCCAAGACACAGCCTTGTCTGGGGGGCTTCCGCAAAGAAGTGGCATGATGGCCTCGCTGATTCCTCCCAACATGGAACCCCTCTGCTGGGTAAGAGCCATCTTTGTTCCAGAGCACCCACCAAGCCTCCATCTGGTTGGCATCTCAGTGTGATGGCACCCCCACCTGACCCTGCTTCCGGCCCTTTCCTTCTGCAGGTGGCACTCTTCAGTGAACGTGTTGCACTCCCAGCTCTGTCCCAGCATCTGCGTCCTGGAGGGCCCAACCCTTGATACGCATAGTCTCATACTTCACAGATGACCAAACCGCAACAGCAGCCTGCTGGCATGTAAGGCCACAAGGACAGGGACGACTGTGCGTTCTCTCTTCTGCATTATCCCCAGAGCCTCAAATTGTAACTGGCATCCAGCGCTGGGTATGGGGCTCAGTAAACACATGTTACATGAACGAATGCCATCCAGATCTCCGCCTCTGCTCACACTGGCATCGGCTGGGTCTGCGCTAATACTGCTTGTTATTGATCCTCTAGTTCACTAGCTCCCTCCTCCTCCAGCTACGCCAACATCCGGGCCTCTCCCTTCCTCCCTCCTTGCTCTCTCTGACTCCGTCACTGAGAATGTAGGTCAGACGCAGTGCTCCGTGCTCCAAACCACCTTCCCCTCTTCCCTTCAGCTTCTCTTCCTTCTCTGAGTTTCCAGCAGGCCAGGTGCCACGGCCACTTGTCAGGGGCTCCGCTCTGACCTGTCCCACAGCCATGCTGACCCAACAAGGTGCTTACTTTTTAAATCGTTTTTAGGTGTCGGGTACCCTCTTAAGGTGCTCCATTTTTATTATTATCATTTTTCATTGTGCTAAAATAGACGTAACACAAAATTTACCATCTTAACCATTTTTAAGGTTACGGTTTGGTGACACTGAGTACATTCGCTCTCACACCACATACAGAGTAAATTCAAAATGGATTAAAGACCTAAATGTGAGACCTGAAACCATACAACTCCTAGAAGAAAACACAGGCAGGAACCTCTTTGACATCGACCACAGAAACTTTTTCTAGATACGTCTCCTCACACAAAGAAGACAAAATCAAAAATAAACTACTGGGACTACACCAAAATAGAAAGCTCTTGCTCAGTGAAGGAAACCATCAACAAAACGAAAAGACATCTTACTGGATGGGAGAAGATATTCACAAATGAAATATGAAATAAGGAGTTAATATTCAAAATATATAAAGAACTTACACAGCTCAACACCAAAAGAGTAATCTGAATAAAAAATGATCAGAGGACCTAAATAGACATTTTTTTCTGAAGAAGATACACAGATGGCCAAAAGACACATGAAAGGGCGCTCAGCATTCACTCAGCATCAGGGAAATGCAAATCAAAACCACAATGAGCTATCACTTCACACCAGTCAGAATGGTGAATATCAAAAAGATAAGGAATAACAAGCCTTGGTGAGGATGCTGGAGCAAGGGGAACCCTCACGCACTGTTGGTGGGATTGCAAACTGGTGCAGCCACTGTGGAAAACAGTATGGCGGTTCCTCAAAAAAATTAAAAATAGAAATAACATATGATCCAGTAATTACACTACTGGGTATTTACCCAAAGAAAACAAAACACTAATTCTAAAAGATATAGCATCCCTGTTTACTCCAGCATTGTTTACAATAGCCAAGATGTGGAAGCAACCCAAGGGTCCATCGATAGATAAATGGATAAAGATGCTGTGTGTGCGTATACAATGTGTATACAAGGAAATATCACTCAGGCACAAAAAAGAATGAGATCTTGCCATTTGTGACAACACGAATGGACCCAGAGGGTATTATGCTAAATGAAATAAGTCAGACAGAGAAAGACTACTATTTGATTTCACTTATATGTACAATCTAAAAAACAAAACAAAGAAACAAACAAACAAAACACAGAAACAGACTCATAAATGCAGAGAACAGACTGGTGGTTGCCGGGCGGGGGAGGGTAGTGGGGGAGGGGCAAAATGGAGGACGGGGAGTAGGAGACGCAGGCTTCCAGGGATGGAATGACTAAGTCACGGCGATGCAAGGCACAGCACAGGGAACATGGTTAGTGGTGCTGTAGGAGTGTTGTATGGTGACAGATGGCAGCGACATGCCGCATAACCTACACAGTTGTCAAGTCCCTACCTTGTCCACCTGAAACTAATGTAACACTGCGGGTCAACGGTACTTCAACGAAAAAGTACATTCACAGTGGTGTGCAACCATCATCACTACAGGATTTTTTCATCATCTCAAACAGAAACTCTGTTCCCATTAAACAGTAAGTCCCCGTTCCCTCTTTCCCCAGCCTTTGGTCATCTCTACTTCCTGTCTCTATGAATTGGACTGTTCTAGGTATCTCCTACACGTGGAACTGTACAATATCTATCCTTGTGTGTCTGGCTTGTTTTATGTAATGCTTTCAAGGTTCATCCACACTGTGGTACATGTCAGAATTTCCCTCCTAAGGCTGAAAAATATTCCATTGTATGTACAGACCGCATTTTGTTTATCCATTCACTAGCTGATGATTATTTGTGTTGTTTCTACATTTTGGCTACTATGAATAATGCTGCTAGGAACATTGGTGTATAAATATCCTTTTTTGGTCCGTTTTGAATTCTTTTGAGTATATGAGTGGAATTTCTGGATCATATGGTAGTTGTATTTTTAAGTTTTTGAGGGCCCCCCAAACTGTTTTCTGCAATGCTAGCAGATACTTTTCAGAAGAAGGGTTCCATGATCAATAGACTTCATCCTCAAACTCTTTCTTGGAGTCACAATGCATTTAGCAGAGAAAGGCTCTGACAGGTCCTGACGTAAAGAATCTAAGTAACTTAGATCCACCATCCTCCTAACTAATTTGGCAGTGGAACCTTTTCTTTGCAGAGTAACTGGTAAACACACCATCCTCTGCTGGTTGGGGAAACAGTTCTCTGAGCTCAGCAGGCTGACGCAAGGAGAGCTGGGGCTCAGGACCGGTGCGGAATCACTCAGAGCCCAGAGACAGGGCCCCCCACCTCTCCAGCTAGCCCATGGGGCCCCCTTGACAAGTTACCCTTCTCCTGAGGCTCTGTACCTGCTCTGTGCTCTGCCTGCTCTGCCTGTTCTCTGCTTCTTGAAGGTTCACTTGGCCTTCAGGACCAGCTCAGGCACCTACCCCTTCTCTCAGGGAATTCTGGCCCTGCTCTGCTATCTCCCCAAGTGGGATTAGAAGCCCCTGTCTTGCTTGGCTCTTATGAAACCGTGTTGTCCTGTTAGACGGCTGCCACTATATCAAGGGGCGAGCGCCACGGTTAGTTTGCATAAGCCACCGTGGGAGAGCTTATTAAAAATGCAGATGCCTCCCTCTTACCCTACTAATTCCAACTCAGTAGCTCTGGGGTGTGTGTTTTTAACAAGCACCCCAGGCAATGTTCTTGGGCAGATGATTCCTGGAATGCCCCTGTTGTGAGCTCCGTGAGGATAAGCACCACCTTCCGCCTCTGTGTCTGGTACACGATAAATATTGAATGTGCAGACAAATGAACGAGGAAGGAGGGCATGCACACATGAATGAGTGAAACCACTTCTGTTTCCTCTTCTGTAAAAGATAAGGTTGGAATAGACGTTCTCTAATTTTCTCTTCGTTAAGCTTCTCTTTATAAAGTTTAGGTTATTTTACCCAAGAAACTTGATCAGAACCGTACACAATACATAAGCCCAAGCACCTGGAACCACTGTGGAGAACTGCTGAAGAGGATTCAGTCCACGCCGATATTTAGCAGATAACCCGGGACTCATGAGTAACCATAGTTTTGACGCTGTTGATTTTATCGTAAGTTAGAGATGCAAAGAGCGGCAGATCCTTGTGCCCCTGTGAATTCAGTCTCATTCTCCCTAAGAGAGAGAAGCTGAGAGGCAGCACCGTCAGAGCCAAGAACCCCTAAGGTTGAGGATTAGGGAGGGAGGCAGAGGGGGAACCAGAGGCCAAGCAGGTGCAGCAGCCCTCCTTGCTGCTGGGACGGGGCACAGACCGTTAGCAGGAGTAGAGTGCTCCCACATTTCCTGGCGCGGTCTTGGAACGTAAAATCCCGACTCTCCTCTCCCCAAGGACGGTGCAGGGGTTTTGAGAAGCAGCGCCAGCTTCTCACAAAAGCTCCGTCTGAGAAAAGTGAAGTCTCCCGCTGCTTATAACCTCTCAGCATTTCAGAGGAAAAGGTTGGCTAGGACTGCCAAGAACCAGCAAATATTTGGTTAGCCTGGAAAGAATGGGTGCTCATTTTCCAATTCCCACAGAGTTCTGTATGCCCAGTTCCTTTTATTAAAAACTTCAAATCCAGAGATAAAGTTCGAAAGGCACTCCAGGCTCTGAGCATTCGTCTGTGTCCCAGGGAATAGGGCCCAGAATCCAAACAAAGAAAAGCTTAATCAATAGAAGTCATGCATTTCCTCTAGGAACAGGACCCGGCCTAGTGAAAGATCGGCACAGGGTCTGAATTGAGGTTTTCTTCGCGTGGGTGTTATGGAAGGTGCTAGAGGACGTGCCTCCTGTCTGCGAGGATCAGCAAACTACGGCCCACGTGACAAATCCTGCCTGCTGCCTTCTCGGCTTTTGTACAGCCTGTGAATTAAGAATGTTTTTGATTTTGACGGTTTTAAATAGCTGAAATAAATCAAAAGAAGACAAATATTTCATGACATCTGAAAGTTGTGTGAAATTCAATTTGTGCCCACAAACACGGTTTTATGAGAATACTGCCACACCCCTTCGTTTGCATGTCGTCTGTGGCTGCTTTCGAGCGACAGGACTGAGTCGTCGACACTGAGACCATATGGCCCTCAAAGCCTAAAACAGGTCTTATCTGGCCGTTTGCAGAAAAAGTGTGTGGACCCCTCGAGTAGGGGATGGAGGGCCTGGCTTTCATTGGCATTTGAACTAAAAGCTAGGGGAAAAAAAAAAATATATATATATATATACACACACACACACACAGTTAATTGTAAAGCAGACACCTGTTTAACGTAACAAGGGGGCCAAGAAATAAAACAGTGCTGGTCAGCACCCCAGAAGTCCTCCATGTGTCTTTTCTTCCTGACCGCAGTTAATCAGTACCTGGACCTTTGTGAGAATGTCTTCTTTGTTGTTCTTTATACTCCTACCACCTAAGCTCTGTAAGTGAGTCATGCTTGCTCTCGAACCACATATAGATAGAGGAACACCGTACATTTGCTACTGTGTCTTGCTTCTTTCTCTCAACATAGTTTCTGAGACTCAGCTCTGAGTGTGTAACTGCCTTTGCTGCCTGGCCTTTGGCTCTATGACTTTAGCAAAGTTCATTTCTTCATTTTACTGTTGTTGATGGACAGGTGGGGCATTTCCAGTTTGGGGCCATGGTGAATAGCAACGCTGAGAACATCTTGCAGCTGAACCGTTGCTGACTTATGCAAGAGTATCTCTCTCTGAGGAGTGGAATTGCTGGATCGTGGGCTATGTGTATCTTCAACTCTAGCAGTTAATGCCAAACTGTTCCCCAAAGACACTGGACCAGATCACACTCCCACCAGCTGCCTCCTTATTTAAGGAGCAGAGATGCTCTCTGAGTCTTGTCAGTCAGCATTATTTCCATCTTCAAAACCTGAACCACAGGGGTCTGCTGCCTGCCCCCACCCCTGGTTCCCTGAAGAGCCAGACAAGGTGCATGCGACCCATCATGAGACAAAGATACTGCTTTGTATCTTAAGTCTTAAAAATGTAGCAAAATGACCGTCAATATTCCAAGAATGATCCTTGAGCGAATGTGATCTCTTTTAGGTTCGTGCGCTTGGCTCGGGGTCAGCGAGGCGTGAGAATGCCCTGACCACCCTCTCCCTACCTAACCGCTCCGGCTCCCATGACGGGAGCTGAGGAAGGAAGCTCATCACAGCCAGTGGGTCAGGTGGCCTTCCAAAGCCTGCGGAGTGCACACAACGGGCAACCGCCCCTTTCTCCTTTGGGCAATCAGAGGACTTCAAAGGTCGGGGTATCAGCTCACGGGAAGCGGACGCTTGTGTCTTTCTCTGTAGCGTTTTAGGAAAACAGGGGCGAAAAGGCCTCATCCCAGATGGCCAGCATGCCGTAACCCCCTCACCTGAAGGACCAAGCACTTAGCGGCATTTCTGAAGCATGATGTAGCACTGCATGGAAAAGGCACAAATAAACCCCAAACCCTAGCACACACTGATCCAGTTTGTGAAGCGGATTAATAGAATAACCAATAAAACATGTATAAAAGCTTTAATTAAATCTGATGAAATAAAACTTCATGTTTTATTTATGGACACTCCCAACATGTAAAGGATTCAGGGACACATTCATTTTTACTGCCATTTTGTCCTCATATCTATAATTAAATCCAGGCTGCAGCTCTGGCCCAAAGCAGCGGGCATTTGAAAGCCGGCCTTGGACTCGCCCTCCCCCACCCCCATCTGCTTTGCATTATCACCACCATCCCAGTAGGAAGGAGGCTTGTGGTAAAACAAAACACAACAATCAAACAAACAAACAAACAAAAACCCAGGGCTGTTCCCATTGTTTCAGAAGGCCGTGCTGAAGGAGGATTTCAGGCAGGTGGGTGGTTTTCTCCAGTTCCAGTTTTATTCTGTACCAAGGGCACAATCCCTTCATTTTACTTTTGACATAAAAAAAAAAGGACTTCATGAAACAAGACAAAATAACTTATGATTATACGAAACATAACTGTGACAAATCACAAAACTATACATATTAATAGAAAAAAAGTGTACCTAATTCTTTAAAAGATTTATGACAATAAGCACCAGATGTGCCCCTAAAGAAAAATCGGCCCCATATCCAGTATGATATATGCAGTTCATTTCTCTACGTGAGTGTGTATAACTATGTACAAGAGTCTGTGATTTATGGAAAACAGATTTCCCCTTCTCCCCCCCAAAGTGCTTTATGTCAGCAACATTACACAGGATGCCCTGCTGTCTGTACAAAATAAATCTCTTCTTTCTTACATTTTGCCATTTCTCCAATGACTGGTTTTTGGTTTTGTTTTGTTTTGTTTTTTCTTTTGCTTTATCCATTGCAAAAAAAAAAAAAAAAAAAAGTAAGCAGAAATTCCGCACTACCAACAAAAAGTGCCATTACAAAATGCTGCTAGAAAACATCACGGTCAGTCAAATAAAATACCAAATAATTAAATTGGACATTTACAGTCACTTGAAGTATTCCCAATACTTCAAGGCAACCGGACAGTCCAGGTTCTTGGAAAGGGGAGCTGGACGTTTCTCTGCTCTAACATAGTGATGTGCTTGACAGCGGGGCATTTAAACGCAACAGAACAACACCCACACTCTGTTTGATTGGTGGGTCCACTGAAGGCCTTCTGTCTGCTTTAGAATCACCTATGCAATCTGGGGGAGGCAGGGGTAAAGGGAGACACCCCACAGGACCAGTACATACTTAAATAATATTTAACAGCTGATCAGAGGCTAAGTTACAACTGACATTTTGAGGCGGTCCCTTTAGGGAATTAAGACAATGCAGCAAACGAAATGTCTCTAGGCAGACTGAATTTTTTTTTTTTTTAAATGTAATAGGATAATTGGCTTTGGGCTGTGTGTATTTTCACAAGCACCAGGGTTTTTTGTTGTTGTTGTTGTTGTTGTTGTTGTTTTCAAAAAGGGGGAATAACGATCTCTGCTCAGATGTTCATGAAAATGGTTGGTTACATATCGAGACGAAAAGGGCCAGGAAATGGAAGGGAATGAATTTTTTTGAAGTTTCTACTTTCACTGCTACACACATAATGATGAACGCATCTATGAATCTCATGCAATGTGAAAGCCGGCAAGGGACAAATCTGAAGGTCAAGTGAGATTCCAGAAGCTAGGGACAGCCTGTGCCGTCTACAAGGAACCTGAGTGTGTCAGGCCCTGAGGGTTGAGCTCAAACCCGCAGCCACCAGGATACACCAAGGACTATGTGAGGGGATGCAAGCCGGCAGGCTTCCCACACGCTCCCTCTGCGCACACCAATACCCTTCAGCGGCTGGCCCCCAACCCTGTGAGGAAGGAGGCCCTGCCGGTGCTGCTGTCCCCCCACACCCCAAAAGCAGCAGTGGGGCACGAGAAGGGCAGGGCCGCCATGAGGCCACAGTCAGACCAGACACTAGCCCGGGAGCATCTCCTCCAGTCAGAGGAAGCTGACATCCACAGTGTCTGAGGTTCAGCTTCCGGCTTCTCCCCGCCCCCTCCCACTTCAAATTACAGAAAGCCACAGGCAGGGCTGACATCACTGCGATAACCCCCTTGCTTTCCAGCTTTTTCCTCCTCTTCACACAAAGTACGAACTATGTTCTGAGTGCCTCATACAGGCTTCCGTATTTAAGAACGGACACATTGTCTAACGGTATCCGAGCTTATCTTCCTTTCCGGGGTGTGACAAAGGACACACGGGGACAGCAGAGTTAGCATGCACGTGTCCTGGTTTAGGCCAAGGGACAGAAGCCACAAAGTCTGCAAGGAGGGTGGCGTTTTACTCGCGGTCTGGGAGCTCGTCTGGCTGGGAAGCCTGAGGAGCCTTCTTTCGTAAAGCTGAGCAGAGTTTTGTAAAGTGAGTAACTTTTCGCTCTTTTGAGCCCTGGACGCCGGCATGGTGGCCTTTCTCAGATCAGAGCTCATGAGTCTGAGGAAGCGGACTGACCTCATGCCCTGGAAAAGCGGCCCCCACACATGGCTCGTTAGACCTCTCACTCTACGGCTCGTGGGGATCAAGTCCAGCCCGTGCGGCCCGACCTGCCTGTCAGGAGGAAAACTGTCCCCAGATCCCAAGTGTGACACCGCACTGGTGAACTTGCGTTGGAGACTGTAATGATCTCGGTGGGAAATACAGCCCTGTTTCATTTTACGAGGGGAAAGAAACTGTGAAATGTGCCAGTCCCGGAATGTCAGACTTTACCCCGTGTCTCTGGGGTGTGGCTACTTTTTAGGGCCAATGCGTAGGACTTAAGATCTTTTTAATAGTTTTGTAAACGCATCCCAGAAAGTGGCTTCCTATTCAGGGTTGCTATCAAATGATCAAGAGCTCTGTGAACATTCCAGGCCCTGAAATGAGAGTCTCAGGAAAACAGTCAACTACTTCTGCGCACCTTCCCTGGACTTTGCCTCTACCAGCCTCAGGGCAGACCTTGCGAGGAGGGATGCTCCCACGAGGGCGGGTGGGTGTGCCAGAATGCACATGAGAAGGAGGTGAGAATAATGAGGAGGAGGGAGACGACAGTACAGGGGATGGATAGACAGACAGGTGAGTGGGTATCTTAAAGGAGGTGAGCAGAATCTGTGCAAAATCACTGGACATCGGGCACCTCTAGTTTGGTTTTCTGAGAGAACCCAGGATCTCAGCTCAGGGGTCCCTGTTCTCACATCTTCTAGCAGGACTCGGCACAGCACCGAGTGGAGGCAATGGGTCAACCAGTCAAGCGATCTTCTCCATGGAACGAGGTCTTCGAGGTGGGGGTCACTGAACAGTCAACCCACCAGGGTGTCTGCTACAGCCCCGGGAAGGGGGCTGGGCCCACTCCACTTCCCTCAGGTGGCTTTTGCGAAATGCAAAACTAACATTCCAGCGGGGCTCACAGGCTCGGTGAGGCGGGGCCAGGCCCAGCTACAGCGGTGTCAAAATGGACGTAACTGGGATGATTACAATAATTCTTTCCAACCAAAGAACAGACTTCTAAATATTTTTTTTTTCCTTTAAAAGTAGATGTAAATAACAAGTCTTTAAAATAAAAGAGCTAAGATAAGTTGCTGGAACAGAAAACAAGTGGTAGTGCCTTTCAAGGGACTGTGCTTGACAGGACCTTCTTATTTTGCTTTTGGAGAAATACTGAAAAGCAACTGGTCAGCACAGGCCTAATAAGAGGCCAGGAGCCCGGGCTTCCCCAGGAGGTGAGCAGAGCTGTGCTTTGATGTCGGTTCCCTTTGCTGCCTGGTTGTGCAGGAGCCGGCGGGGCCGGTGAGTAGTGGCGTTCACTGCACTTCCGGCAACTTGCACTGTCCTTCCTTACTTGGATTTTTGTGCAAGGGTGATCCCCAGACTGTATTTTCACATGCGCATTGTTTCACTGCGGTCCTTTGAGAGCTGACAGCCGGAAATCACCGGTATCCGCTAGAGTGACTCTAAATTCCCTTTGAAAAGACAGTCCTCTGGTTACCAGCAAACCCAGAGAGAAGAAGGAACAAAGGCAAACACTCGTGCGAGGCCCGGCTCTCACCAGTCCTGCCTTCCAGAGACACATCTGACTCTGCAGGTTCCGCTGACGAGGCAGATGTCCTTTCCATGCAGTCTAGGAGAATATGAAAATAAAAGGTGGCAAGCGACAAAGAGGTTCTGGGTGCCAGTGGGAGTGGAGGCTGGGGAGTGTTTAGCCTTCAGTATAGACGGAGGAGAGCTGGCTAGGACAGCGGTCCACGGCGCTGATCTGCAAGAACGTGGAGTCTTCAGGCCCGCTGCGAAGAGACTCCCCAAAGAGGCTCGAGGACCCTGAAGGCAAATCATACACTGGAAGAGAAAGAACAGGAAGTTAACTATCCTGCCTGGCCCCACCCACTGTGTGTGCGCTCAGCAAATGCTGAGTAGGGGCGGAGGGCTAGGCCCTTCAGCGGCTTTCGGTCTTCAAGGACCTCAGTAGGGAAGAAGGCAGGCTTGCAGGCAGATGGCCAAAACAAATCTTGGCACAAAATACGGGCTGAGTAGAAGTAAAAGAAAAGTGTTCTAGGCAAAGGCGAGGACGGCCTCAAAAAGATGATATTAAAGCTGAGTCCTAAAGAAAGATGGGATTCTCACAGATGGAGAGAGAAGGAAAGAACATTCTAGAAGGAGGAAACAGCACAAAGATGGAGAGGGAGGGGCTGTGGGGCCAAGTGCACTGGCAAAGTTCGGGTCCAGCACATATAGGGAGACATGTGAGGTTGGGCCTATGTGATCAGGCCTATCTCATGGGGCTTTGAATACCTCGCTGAGAGTAGCCTTTATTCTTTAGGCAGCTGGAGACTATCCAAAGTGTTCAAGGAGGAAAGGGACTTATTTTATCCTTCATTTTTGGAAAGCACTGCTTGTGGTGGTATGGAGGGCAGAACGGTAAAGATAGAGTTGACTCAGGGAACTTGCTGGAAGGCTATGGCTGTTGCCACGGTCTGGGAGAGACACTATGGCCCCCTGAGCCAGGGTGGTGGGAGTTGGGCTGGAGAGGAGCATGAAGATGAGAGACATTTCAGGGGTAGATTCAACAGGACATGATGCGGTCATGTGCCGGGTCAAGCCCCAACCAGGCCTGACACAGGAAACCACCTGTCTCACCTGCAAGTCTGCCGCAGTTTCTAAGTCACAGATAGCAACCCACCTGCAATGCCCGAGTGAGCTGAGAAGGCTCTGTGGAACATATCGAAGCCAGCCTGCCCCATGGGTGTGGGGGCCAGGCAGTCCTCGAAGGAAGGCACCACACTGCAGGGGCTGCTGGGCAGCACAGTTCTCTGGGAGTCCGGGTACTGGGGGGGGCAGAATGTCTGCAGCTGTCCGTAAAATCCTGAAATGCAAGCATGGCAGTGAGCTCCCAGAGAGTCCCAAATGTCGTTCCGACGCCGCTAGACCCTCACTCAGCCTGGCTTTGTATGACAAAATGCCTTTCACTCTTCAGCCCGCCTGTGAAATCTTCTGAGCGAGCATCTGAAATGCCCTCTTTGAGCAGAAGCTCTTCTAACCTTCAGGGGCTGTCAAAGCTTGTTGGCGTCTGACATTTTTCTCTCCTGCTCCAGCACGGGCAGCTAAAGGGCTTCTTACCTCCCCTAGATGCTTTCAAGAGCCCTGGAGACTGCAGGCCTGACCTTCAGAGAACATGCCTACCTTGTCCCTCCCACCAGCGCTTCTTAACTTCTTCTATCTTATATTCTTTTTTTTAAATAGTAATATTTTTATTATATTATGCTAGTCACCATACAGTACATCCCCAGTTTTTGGTGTAGTGGTCCACGATTCATTACTTGCGTATAACACCCAGTGCACCATGCAATACGTGCCCTCCTTACTACCCATCTTATCTTCTATTCCGCTTTTCACATTTGGTAAAACCTGAAACACCCTCTTAACAAGGCCACTTAAAAAAAAAAAAGCAACATAGATCTATCCACCCATCTGTCCTCCTAACAGATGAATTCATACACATTTATCTTCTTCATTATTTTGAACGGTACATGAAGTATCCCGTAGGATGGGATGTGCTATATTATAATTGTTGGTCTTTGCAGTATTTGGGAAGATACCACGTAATGAAGAAATGTGAGGAAAAATTGCTTCATATTTGAAAATAATCATCACCATTCTGCTGATTTTGTTTCATTGAGCTCTTTCGATGTTTTTTTTCTTGTGTGACAGAGGTTTCTTGCCGGGTGTTTGTGGTCCTTTCCACGATCCCTCCACACCTCCCAAGATACCTTACATTTTCCTTCTTCTTCCTGGCCTCATGAGACATTTAAGTCAATGGATTGCTTTCCTGGAGTCTAATAATTTGCTTTTACAAATCTAATAATGAAATCTTCACTTGATACTTTATTGAAGGGAGGGTTGCAGTTCACTGTGCCTGTTTGCTCAACTGTAAGACCCTCTGTTTCACTGGCTATTGTGAAGATTAAGGGATAAGAAAGACCATATATAACATTTTAAGGTGCTTCAAAACATCAGTTATTATTGATACCACTATTCTGGTAAAAAAAAAAAAAAAACCTGAGGGATTAGTAGAGAATGTAACCCATGGTTCATATTAAATGATGGAGAACACAGGGCTAATTCATGGGCTTTGGGTCCCTAGTTCTGTGTGCCTTCCTCCACTAGAAATGCTTCTTCTCGTTAATAATCAATAGGTAGGGGAGGTGTTATTTGGGTTCTTCTCAGCTCTCTTGAAGTACAGCCAGGGCACACCAACACATCCAGCTTACTGCGCTCATAATCCTTCTCGTATTCTGGTTAGTATTCTCAAGGCGGCCTGTGTAAACGCTCACACCACCCTTGGCCAGGAAGCCTGTTCTGTGGTTGCTGGGGATGTCACTAAAGCATGTGTGCAGAACTGCTTCTAAAGGCAGAGTCTGGCCCTCTAGGAGCTTATGACCCAAGACAGAGGGACCAATGCATATTTATGCATGGGGCACACTCACAGAAAATGAAATAATATCCTTTAAAAACAGACAGTGGAATACTTTATATAGAATCTGGAGAAAAAATGCACATAAGGTTTGGGGGGAAAATTAAAAGCATGTATAGTAGCATATACTAGAAAAATTCTCAGGGGAATACCGTGTCAAGGCAAGAGAAGAAAGAATGGGAAACAATTGGCTCTTCTCTGATGGATCCCCAAAGGCTTCTGTATGATCTTGATAGACAGATGGGCAAAGGACCTAACCAGACCACCTGGAGACGCAGATAACTGATCAACCAAGATGGACCAACTCAATCCTCTAGCCAACAAAGAAATACAACCAAGACAATGATAAAATACCACATTCTACCTATCACATTAGCAAAGATTTCTAGAAGTCATTCTTGGTGCTGGTGTGAGAATAACAAAGTCATTTCTGTCCAGTGTTGCAGACACTGTGAGAGTTCAAGCTTCTTGGAAAACCACTGGACAACCCGTACCTAGAGCCCTAAAAGTGTCACATTCATACACCTGGACCTGGGAATTTTACTTCTGAGGAGGTATTATCAAAGTCTATTCCAAAGAACAGAAGAAATTCTGCAGAGATAGTCATTACAGTGCTAGTTGTCAGAACAGAAAACCCAAGTGCCAAACGGGCAACTGTAAGGGAATGATTCAGCAGAATGGTACATTTACATGATGGGAATATTAAGTAGGCATTAAAACAATATTTACAAGGAGTTTTTAACAACATGGAAAGACATTATTTAAGGTTCAGAAGAAAATAAAAGCAAGATACAAAACTGAATGTGGAGACTTGACGCAGTCACGGACAAGCCCACGCACAGCAAAGATGGCGAGGTAAACTTTCCTCTTTTAGAGAAAGAGAGAACGAGAGAGAAAAAGAGAGAAAGCATGTGAACAGCAGGGAAGAGCAGAGGGAGAGAGAGAATCTTAAGCAGGCTCCCAGCATGGAGCCTCTGCGGGCCTTGATCTCACGACCCTGAGATCATGACCTGAGCCGAAATCCAGAGTCGGACGCTTAACCAACTGAGCCACCCAGGAGCCCTGGCAAGCCAAACTTTCTGTGGTTGTCTTTAGGCTGGTTTTTTGGCTTTATATTTTTCCAAGTTTTAATAGTGATGAAGAGCAAGCATGCTAGAGCCAGACTTTCTGGGTTCAAGTCCTAGCTTAACCACTTACCCACTGTGTAACCTTAGTAAACTACTTAGCCTCCTGGTGTCTGCCTTCTAATCTGTAAAATGAGGCTAAAAGTAGTACCTACACCTCACAGAGTTATTATGAAGATTAAATGAGTTAATATTTACCTATTATAGAATATAATTTGATAACATGATTATATAATACTTTATATTTTATATAATACAGCTGTTTGTTAAACAAGTAAAATTAAAAAGTGACATCATTTTATAACAACCTAGTCCTCAAAAATTGAAAAAAACCTAGTTATTAAGAGAAACAAAATTTTCTTCAATCGTAACCCAATGTGAGAATGGACACGGCAGCAGACATGAGGCGCACACCCACTTCCCAGGCAAAATTCGCTGCAACATTCTTGTCCCTGTGGGGATTGAGCTGTACATATCTTACCCACATTCATTCCTAGATCCTGCACTAATTGACGCACATCTTGATTTCTTCACTCACCCCCGTGCAGGCTCAAAACTGCAACAAGTGTGAGTGGTTTGAAGGAACCTGGGATGAGTGGCTTTGTGGTTTGGGAGGTTCCTTGGACTGATCTTGACTCTGGGTACCCGGTGGCCAGACACACATACCAGGAGGAAAACATGACCATGAACCCCATGGCTGGTTTATTAGAATGTAATGTCTCTTCACTGAGGAGGAGAGACAATATTTTCTATTTCTATCACTCTGGTGGCTCTGCTCAGGTTTGTCACCCATCAATTCCCTGACAGTGTTCCTCAGTGTACTGTTACCCTTCCAAGAAGAGAAGCCATTTCTCCCTAAACTCTCATAACTCCCCAAATAGGGACGTTAATCATCCAGGTATGTCAGGTACACGGATAGAAACCTTTGTTGGCCTTTTGAGAAAACCAATTCTGTCTCCCTCCATCTCCTCTCCTGCTTCTAAGGGAGCAGGAATGTTACCTGGCTCCAACTTCCATCTGAGTGTCATGATGCATGAGTATAGTAGGTCTGTCATGTGGAGAAACACAATGGGTTCCATCCCCCAGACGTCCCCGGCCGCCGGGATGGGCGTGAGAAGGCAGAGTGGACTGTAATCCTTGCCTGTGGGTGTCTTGGCCGACACAAGAAACAGCTGAAACCAGAATGGCCCCACAAGCATGTTGGATCACTCTCACAGCCAACTCGGGGAAAGAAAATCCTCTTTACTAAATCCTTCCCTCCAAGAAGCCAGTCACTGGAGATGCCAAGTACACTGGTGTGGATGGCTGTGGTCAAATCAAAGAGCTTTAACAGACTCTCTTCCCAGTGCTATTTCCACAAAACTAATGAAATTTTTAAAAATTCCATTAGGGTCGGGGCGCCTGGGTGGCACAGCGGTTGGGCGTCTGCCTTCGGCTCAGGGCGTGATCCCGGTGTTATGGGATCGAGCCCCACATCAGGCTCCTCTGCCATGAGCCTGCTTTTTCCTCTCCCACTCCCCCTGCTCGTGTTCCCTCTCTCGCTGGCTGTCTCTATCTCTGTCGAATAAATAAATAAAATCTTTAAAAAAAAAATTCCATTAGGGCCTTGCTACACACACAAATCCTGAGAAAGCCTAACCCATTTTCTGATGAATGGCTCCTGTATTCCAGCTGTTGGATTTCACGTAGCGAGTCTGGATGGAACTCTACCTCTAGGACCGAAAACAAAATGAAGCAAGATGTTAACACGTTTCGCAGGCGTAACACATAAGAGTGATGGCAAGGTCAGCTAATCTGTCAGTCCGTCTGCCAATGACGATCAGGTGCTGGCCAAGGTGCTGTTGGAGAAACCGAAGAAAAAAGGTAATGCCTCGTCCTCGAGGATAGATCATGCAGTTGGACCAAGAGCGCACGGTTATCACAGCACAAGAACACGCACAGACATTCATGTCGGCAATAACTATCAGCTGTTACCTTCACTTATAAAATCACCCCTCCCCCATTTTACATGTTATTCTGCCTCCAAAAATGGCAGGGGTCGGGGGCAGGAAAGAATCTACAGATAAACTGGATCTACCCAAACTGCAGCTCCTGAAGGTCAAGGAGAATCATTCCTCCTCTTGTCAATTTTGGGAAGTTTTTTCCCTTCAAAAAACCACCTGTTTTTCTAATTATTAGAAAAAAACCAGAATGTTTGGAATTAACTGTACCAACCAGGACATGTAGAATAGTATAAACAAAGAAGGGAAAAACTTTTTTTATTTCCACATTCAGATATGGCCAGATACATCTACACAAAACTGGAATGTTCTATAAATATTGCTTGGTCTTGTTTTCCCCACTAATATTCTCTATGAGCTTCTCACATCACTAAACTTCATTCTTTAAAAACCTTCCTCTTTCGTCCCATGGGGTCACTGATGCCTCTGGGATGACGGGTCCGATCAGGCGTCCACAGTCACTATTCCTGCTAATAACGATAAGGTGGCTCCCCTGAAGCTGGGTGTGGGTTTCCTTCCCCAAGTGGAACGGGGTGGAGGACATCCAAGGAGAGAGGAGCTGCATGACCAACTGTGATAACAGAAGGGTGTTCTCTAGGGCAGCACCACCCAACAGAACTCTCTTCCTTGATGGAAGCGAGCGACTTCTCCTTCTATCTTGCTGTTGGTACACAGCTGCATACAGCTGCTGATCATTTGAGATGGAGCTGGTGCGTGGAAGAACTAGCTCTTTCACTTTATTTCACTTTAATTAATTAAAATTTAAGTAGCCACGTGTGGCTTGTGGCTCCTGTCCTGGACAGCGCCGCTCTTGGGCAGTCCACCTTTCTCGCGTTAGCAGACCTTGTTTCAGAAATGTTTCTGGTTAAATTCCTGAAGGAAAAACACGTGACCCACCACCAAAGGTTTAAATAAAAGCCAGACAATGATTCTTAGACTTGTGGCCTCCAAGACAGGAAAGATATTAGACTCTTTATTACATTTTCCTTCCTGTAAAAATCTACCTCTCCAAATCTTTGTGGAGGAAACCAGAATATACATATATCCATTAGGAAACAATGGTCACCCAGCTTGTAACCCTCTGGAGGGCGGATGAGTGACCATCTGAAGAACTTCAGCTCTCCTGAAGGAGCGAGCCATGTACCGTTCTGGAAGTAGGAAAAGAGAAAGGAAACAAGTCACACTCTTTCCGTCCTGCGGACGTCCGGGACTGCTGGGAGTGGCAGCAAGTCCAGTCCCATCTCCAGAGGCTGTACCACATGATGGTGGAGTCAAGTCCAACACAGAGGTTCGACTCAACTGTTCGCCCCATGGATGGGAACAAATACCATCAGCCCGCAACTCGCCGAGGTGCCGTGTCGGGAGCTGTGTACTCAGTGGGTCTGTTTACGTAGCAGATGGCTTTGCAAAACAGAATTCTCATTTTCCTTTAACACGAGGCTGGGAACCACCACCCAACTCTGGGCACCACGGAGGGCACTGGATGGACGGTGTGCCGAATCGATGACTGACCCCCCACCGCCCCGCCCCCATGATGACAACTTAAGAGAGGCAGGCAGCCCGCAGGGGGAGCCCCTCACGGGCAACAGCGAGGTCCCCCAGAACTGCTTCCCCAACCAGGCATGGCCTGAGCAGGCTTGGAAGAATTCCTTGTGAGTCTTCTCGGAAACCATGCCGAAGGCCATCACTTCCCAAGCCCCCTGGATCTCTTCGGATGGGAAAACCCTTCCACTTCTGTGTGATCTGGGCATATCCTCTCAGGGATCAGGCCAAGCACTGCTGTGGTCAGCCACGGCTAGGCCTCAGGAGCCTGCTGCTTCCTTGACCTTCCAGAAGGAACACGGATCACTGTGCACGCTTGCTCCCGTTGCTGTATTTTATAAAGTGAGGGTTTCGCCATGTCTACTTGATAAGGTAGGGGCGCAGGTTCAAGAGATTGAAAGAGAAGACCCGTGTGAGGGGCAGAGCGTGCGCCTGGGATGCCGCTTGCACTCTTTAAATGCTACTTTCTCCTCTTCTTCTACGAGCACAAGCATTTCCAGTTTTACACTTTTATTCACTCAATGACTATTTACTAAGCTCCCAAGTGCCAGAGACACAACGGTGGAGAAGACACACTACGTGCCTTCTTGGTGCAGATGTTTTAGTGAGAAAGAAAGAGAGTTTGTTCACGAGAAACCCAGTAATAGTTTCATACTTTAGATGACGATATAAAGGACACCTGCCATCGGGGATATATAGGGTCCGACTCTTTTCTCCAGCACGCATACAAGGTAGAAGGGGGAATGGCAACAGGCGAGAGAGAAGTTTGGGTGCTGACAGTGGTTCCCTTTGTTTGGCCCTGGCTCGCGTCAGGTACAATTAGGGGGCCAGGCGCCCCGCAGCTCTGCTGAGGACCAGCCCTGACAGAGTCTTCTTCCGCCCATGGCTCTGATCCGTCCGTGCCCGGGAGGAGGATAAGCAGGGGCACAGGGAGAGCGGGCCGAGCCTCAGCTCTTTGGTGGTACAGCTGTTTGCTAGCCTAGTGGAAGGAAGGATATATATTTATGAGCTTTATGACTCTAATTATTTTTTCCACAGAGACTATAATTTTGTGGGTTGCTTTAGGAAATGTAGAGGGTTTTTTTGGGCCTCAGTCCTATAACTGCTGCATGGGCAGGGGCATGGGTGAACCTAGGTGATGAATGGGGAGGGGCGCGAATCAGAGAGCCCAGGGACAGACAACGCAGACACGTGACCCTGCTCCACTAATTTCTCCTTCTCCAACACTCTTAGGGCTCTTTGCACATACTCCTACTCTCTGGGGACCCTGGAGCTGCCCCCTGTGAATACCTTCTGTAATCCATGGCAAAAAACAGCTAGAAGAAGAGAGGAAAACACAGGTAAGTCTCTGTTAAAGCTCCGGAAGGCCACCAGCATGCGGTCTTTGGCCTCTTCTCAGCCTGATTTTATGCACTCCAACCTCACTCACAGATGAGCCCAGGGAATCACACGCTTACCACTCACATGGTGCCTTCGTATGAGAAAACTTGCAGGATTCCTTCTCGGGTGGCCATCTGAGATTCCTGCCTTGTGAGCGGGTGATTCAAACAAATATTCCCAATGCAGAAACAGACGGAAGCAGAGGGGCTGCTGCATTCCCTGCCTTTATAACCGGTACTTGGCTTATACGATACCATGCAGACCAAAGTGGGAATTCATGCAACCGTTTTACTATTTCCAAACATCCAGATATATGAAA
Source organism: Ailuropoda melanoleuca (assembly GCF_002007445.2). Taxonomy (NCBI): domain Eukaryota; kingdom Metazoa; phylum Chordata; class Mammalia; order Carnivora; family Ursidae; genus Ailuropoda; species Ailuropoda melanoleuca. Next base: position 20,548,430 of record NC_048234.1, on the reverse strand, counting down.
TTAGTTATGGATCTAGCCTTTATCTTAAAACAAATGGGCAGCACAACTAAAGCAGCCACTATATAAATTCCTACTAAGCTCAGAGCTTTCTCATTTGCAGTCCCCTGCTTGGGCATTTTTGTGGAACACTTTGGTTAGTGTTATGCCAACTGCTCAGGGAATTCTATCAGAAGGAAGGAAAGGAATGAATATTTATTTGCTCTAAGTCAGGCACTGTCCTACGTGTTTCATATAGAAAATCTTCATCCTTACAACAACTTTTGAGTTAAGCAGTGTTGTCCCCAGTTTATAGACAAAGAAGCAGAGAAGTTAAAATAACTTACCCAAATCCTCAGAGCTACCGAGTTTCAGAGCTAGGACTCAAAGCCTGGTCTGTTTGGTGACATAGTTCGTACAGACTACTAGGGCTTGAGCTCATGGACCAAATCATTTTAAACAGAGTCTCGCCATTTTTGCTGAGGTCCCTTACTGCCAAGATCAGAGGCAATTTACTCACAGTGGACCAATATTTCATAATGTACAAACACTCTCATTAGGGAGAAAAGCATTGAATTAATTAATAGAAATCAATAAAATCACCTAACCGCTAAAAAATTCTAAAAACCCTCAAAAGTAGAAACAGAGACATTTTAGACATTTCCTTTGGCCAATTTTCTGATTTAGTCACCATTTTATTTCTACCCCTTGCATGAACAACTTGGATCTGAGTTTGAATCCTAGATGACCCATTAACCAACTGTGTTAATTTATCCAATTTGGACAAATTATTTTCTAGCTTGAGCCTCATTATCTTTTAAAATAACGCCTATTTTATAGGGTTGTGGAAAGCATTATATATGAGCGTGTTTATAAAAGCATATATTGCATTCCCTGGCAGGTAGGCGGCCCTTAGTAAATACAGCAATTATCAGTGCCACGAAATGAGCTCAGTATTTCTAGATTCTGTATAACAGACAAGCAATTCTTTAGCAATGTTTTCCTCTCATAACCCACCGCCCTCCAGTATAAAATGACCCTGCTCTTACGAGTGGAATCTCCACAATTTGGTTGTCATTCTTTGGCTCCAGGCCATGGCCGGCAACATCCTGCAGGTCTTCATGTAGCTAGAACTCTACTCAGTCTCCTCCCTGGAGATGCTGGAGAAACGGACTCTTCATTTTGATACAGAGTCTATAAATGGGGAAGCTGCAGGGACGGTTCACAGACTGTGAGGAAGACAGATTTTTCTCTGGGCTGAGAACTGAACCAGCTTGCACAGCGCTCAAGCTATTTACGACTGACATTTAAGCATCTACTGTACTAAGAAAGAGGAAAATAATGGAAATAATAACCCTTACAATTCCATGTGGACACATTCCTCTTGAAGGAGCCTGGGGACAGTGGTTTAGATATCGACCACCAGAGCAACTGCCCGGTCCCCTTGCCCTCAGTCAGAGGGGCTGCTGCAGTGTGAGGACGTCTAGTTAGTAAAGCACAACTGGATCCAAGGAGAGGCGCCATTTTCATCTGGAGCATCTGCTGCCGGTTGGCAGGCCACGGTGAGATGCACTCAGGACACTCTGAGCGCTTTCCTCTGCTTGCGCCTCTCACAGCCCCTCAACAGTCTGCACAAGCTGCTAACAGCGTTTATTACCACAAGCTACACTCTTGCCCCTGGTGTCCTTTCCAGGGCAGGGTTGGGGCAAAGGGAGAAGGTCTGCTAGTAGGTCTGCAAAGGGTCCCACAAGGGGCTGGCAGTGGGCAGAGCCTGGGGCTGCAGGGACAAAAGGGAAAGGCAACAAAGCAGAGGGAGAAGGAAGGCAAGCGTAAAACACTCCTGGTTCAGAGATGTAATCCATTTCCATTTAAATATCCTCAACCCACCCAAACCTCTAACGCGTGGTGGCCTATGGCTTCCAAATTCTCAAAGTGATAAGCTGCCAAAGTAAACTAATTGCAATGTGTCTCAGTAATTGCCATGTGTGGGTATCTGCAGTTATAGTAAAATGGTTCAGTAAATCCTGACAGTGATAATGAAACACTTGGAAATGACATAAAATAAAGACTCTTGAAACCAGAAGACCTGAAGAGTCTGAAATGGATCCGAAAGCTTGGCTTTGCCATATACCGGCTGTGTGGCCTTGAGGAAACCACAGTTTCTCTGAGCCTGTGAGTCCCCATTTCTAAAAGGGGGATAATAATACTCACACGGCAGCATATTCCTCACGGTGGGAAGGGAAAGCAGCAGAAGGAATGAACGGATGGGGTTCACTGCCCCATTGCCCATGAGTTGCCACTCACACGCCAGCACCTGCCTGTGACTCAAACATCCTGGCTACATGCAAGGCCCAGAATGGAGGGTTCAGGATCTGGCCTTTCTGGGTCTGATGGCTGTGTGAAGTGACATCATCCCCAAGTGGCCACTGATTGGGGTTGGTAAGAATGAGCTGGGAACTTCACTATGAGCAGGCTCTGCCCTGTTGCCAGTATAAGTACCCCTACTGAGTGGGATCACACGGAATAGTAAGTGTGGAAATACTTGGCAAACAGTGAAGCCCACCGCAGATCCCAGCCCCTAGTGTCTGACTGGAAGCCTGGTGCTGCTCATCGTCCTCCCTTCCCTGAGTCCAGAGGTGTACCTGCCCTGGTTGAGGACAGCTCTGCCCCTAAAGCTCACAAGCAACTCCCTCAGGGATACTTGGGCCCGAAACAGCAAGGAAAGAAGGGCAAAGAATGAAGATTTAATTCTGGGTGCTCTTGGCCTTCCAAGCAAGCTCTGCTGTAAGAAGGGTCTGACAGAGAAGAGGAGACCACACAGAGATTAAAAGAAGGGCTATGGCCCCCCCAGGGGCTAGGAGAGCCATTCTGGTTCTTGATAGTTTTTAGGTTATGCTGTATTTATAGGACTTCCCCAGGAAGTACAGGAAGAAGGAAGCTGGAAAGTATTTACTTTCTCCATCACTGGCCAATTGCTTCCTTTGGATTATCTCTGATTGGAGAAGCATGGCGAGGGAGCACTGAGTCCTACATTTGGGGTCTAGGCCAGTGGCTCTTAAAGTGGGTGTCACAGCATCAGCTCCAGCTCAGCTCTGGGCAGACTTAGTGAATCGGAAGTTCTGGGAGAACGGCCTGGAAATCTTCATGGTGAATGAGGTATTACTTACACTAAAGACTGAGAGGTTCTAAGAACATCTTTGGAGGATTTTTAATCTTCTGGAAGTTTTCCAAATGAAAGACCAATAGGAAAACACAGAACAGTTCGGATTTTATTTGAAATGGAGGAAGAGAGCACTTCCGATGGGCCTCTCCTCTCCTCAGCTGGTCCCTTGCCCTTTCTGCTGGACTCAGAGGACTCTCAGGGATAAAGAAATGATGACCGTCCTCAAGTGGTTCTGGATTATACTCTCAGCAGATATGGATTAAGCTGGCCTCCTTCCCCACCCCAGGGCATTTCCTGCACATTTAATTTCTTGGTCAAGGTGAAATCATGGGACATCACTAGCATGGCTCAAAAGTCTTGGTCTTACTGTGGGCCTCACAGTGATCTTGTGACCTAGACTTCTGTTGTCCAGCTGTAACCAGACTCCCAAAATATATCTGGTCCACTAACTAGGTGACTTCTCACTCGTTTGCATCCAAGTCTGTGATTATACAATTTTCCAACACTCAAATCTAAGAAGAGTGGGCAAGTTTCCCGGCAGTCAGACAGAAGGGGGTGACACAGATCCTGGAATCCAATGACATTCTTAAGGTTTTGTAAATGTAACGTCCACTCTGCTATCTCAAACCCACTGACATATATTTCTCGACTGTTTCTTTCAAGCCCAGATTTCATCTCAACTTCACATTCTAGACAGTAGATGTGGGGGAGGCCTAATTGTATGCAACAGAAACTTTACTGCGAGGCCGAGGTTCAGTGGGAGATACACTCAAGCCATTGGCACAAGTATGAGATGGGGCCCCCTCTTCGCTACCTGGGGGTCTGTGCTCTGATGGGTGCATCTAGTCTGCAGGGTCCTTCCTTTCCTGCTTCAGCTCATCCCACTGCCCACTAAAGTCCTAAATTTTAAGTATGTATTTAGCATCCAAAAATTTGCCAAGTGCTATGGGGAATAAATAGATGATATGATTCCCTGCCTACACATGGACCATGAGGACTAGTCTCTTGCTGAAAGTTTTCCGAATGAAAGGCCAATAGTTGAGAGCAACTAAGCTCAAAGATTCTGATCTATGAACATTCCATACCATAGCCTATTGGTGTGACTTCCTATTCTAACATGGAATTCTATTTTTTTTTTTTAATGGAGGAAGAAACAAAGATGATGAAGATATGATCAGCCTGATCCAGGTGACCTGGAGAGTTTCGCTGCTCCAAGCCACCCTTTCCTGCTTGGTGTCAGAAAGCCTACTGAACCTGAAGGGAAAAAAGAGTGGGCAGAAGAATTAGGTAACTTGACCCGCCCACAGAACGCCCTATGCTCTTTTAGGAAACCATTCCAAGGTCAAGGAACCTGATCAACTACTCTGAGTTCCATCTCTAAATAGGGGCAGAAATAATTTCCTACTCTCTTCTCAAAGTTATAATGAGAATTCAGGTACTCATCCAACAAATATATTACTGAGCAGTTCCATTATAGTTACCAGGTACTGATAAAACTCTTGTACCTAACAATTGCAACAGAAATGTAGGTACTCTCATTGAGCTCACTGGTGCTGATGGTAATGCTGCACCAGCCCGGATCCACAGGTGCAAAAGACCTTGGGTAAATGATTGGCTAATTCAGGTCTCTGTAATCATTTTGCCATAATGATGAGAAAATGTAAGAACCTGAAAGAGTTGTGGGGCACCTGGGTGGCTCAGTTGTTAAGCGTCTGCCTTCGGCTCAGGGCATGATCCTGGCGTTATGGGATCAAGCCCCACATCAGGCTCCTCCACTGGGAGCCTGCTTCTTCCTCTCTCACTCCCCCTGCTTGTGTTCCCTTTCTCTAGCTGTCTCTCTCACTGTCAAATAAATAATAAATAAATAAATCTTTAAAAAAAAAAGTTGTGCTTTGGGATGTGTGATATGAGACTGGGGTTGTTGGAGGAATGTAGCTGGGGAAGGGCTGGCTGTTACACTTAAAGGATCTAGAAAAACGCCTGAATGTTTTTACCTCATGGCTGCACCTAATAAGGTCTAGTTCTTAAAGACCTTGCAAGAGAACGAAATGGAGAGTTTAGTCAGAACAATCTGGTTGGAGAGGGAAAATTGTCTATAATCAGAAAGGGCACTCACATCGTAAGTAAACCAAATGAAATTCTAAGGAAACTGGGATTGTTTTGCAACATGGTCTGAGCCCAGATGATCGGAATAAGCACAGATCAAGGCAGTTCTGGTGTTTCATTGTTGTTGTTTTGTTTGGTTAACACAGTGGCCTCATTACCGGTCACCCATATGTTCCTGATGTTGTTTCCCCCCCCCCACCTTTATTTTAAGGAAACTCCACCCACAGCTATTCACATTTTTCCTTCTAAGCCATCAACTGCTTATCACAATTACAAGGACAATTCCAACTAAAAATACAAGAATCACAAGACACAGACTGCCATTAATATGTTCAGCCCCCAAGAGTCCAACTAAGCAGCCTGTGAAATAGTTATAAGAAAATATTTAACTTGATTTGAAGAGCTCCGTTCATTAGAGGCTAAACTTCATGAGTTTCAGATATAAGACAGAACATTTGCTTCTGGAAAAAAAATGTCATTAATTCCCCAAAAGAATGAAAAAGCACTAAATCTGTAATAATGTTCATCAAACACTTTTCTATAAATGTTTTTAAGTTAACTGACAGAGAAGTCACAATAGTCAATGAAATGGAAATTTTCTGGATATTTTCCTTCTCTTTGATACATTTTTGGGTTCCAATTAGGAAAACAAAGTGTCACGCTGCAAGCAACACAGACTGCCTGGCAGGGTGAAAGAGCGAGCAAACTGCTTAATAAGCAATATAACCGCCCAAGCAGCAGTTAGGGTCACTTCATCCTTGTTATAATGAAACCACCTTTAGAGCTCAATAGGAATATGAAAAGACGCTGAATCATGCTACTATCCAAAGGAAAATGCAAAACAACCTTGCTGCACACGCTGGCGGGAATTAAAATGATTAACGATGTCTAGGGTGGGGACATGGGCACTCACTGTGCTCTGCTGTGGGGTCTAAACGGGCATAGTCTTTGTTAAGGGATCTATGGCAGTACGGACCCAACTCTAAAATGTGCATATCCATCAATCCAGGAATTTTTCTTCCAGAAATAATTCCTGAAGAAATTATGCAAAGAGATACAGATGTGTGAGAGTATTCATGTAAACACTCATATGTGCATAAACAGTTACTTCCCCATGCATGTGCTCGAGAGGCACACACGGAACATGTGAGGCTATCACTCACACACACACACACACACACACACACACACACACACACCCCGTGGGGCAATCCCATTGGAGACAGCGAGAGAGAGAGTGCCCCCTTCCCTAGAGTGACATATTAACTGGCTGAGAGCACAGACTCTGTTATCAGTTGGTCCTGGGTATAGTTTCCAGCTCCACCATTTCGAGAGTAAGAAATCTAGGGCAAATTACTTAACATTTCAGTGATTCAGATCCCTCATCTGTAAAATGGGAGTAAACAATGCCTTCTTTATAGTGTTGTTATGAGATTGATGGGAACGGGCACCATAAGCATTCACCACACTGCCTGACACAGAAGACACGAGATCAAGTGGTCGGTGGGAAACCACTGGCTCACGAACCATAGTCCCTGTACTGCCCGCAGAATTTTAGCCCCGGAACAGACCTCATCATTAATAGTTCCACACTTACACGTCACACAAACAGAATTCCCAAGCAACTAAAAACTTCCATAGTAGTGTATCTACAGGCACCATCTTGAAGGAGAATGAGTGTGGGATTGGGGTCAGACTGTTCCTCAAACCAGCTCGGACATTCCCTAGGTGTGTGACCTGGGGCAAGGTGCTTCATCTTGCAGCCTGGCCTGGGAGGCCAGGGTATGTTGGTATTTTTACTAATGTTATTTTGAGGATTTAACAGCACAAGTGGATATATCCAGAGCACCCAGCACTGGAACATGGAAGAAAAAGAACAACAAACAGCTCTAATTAATCGAGCACCTACTACAGGCTATGCATTTTCTCTCATTCTTGTGTAAACTCTGAAAGAGAGGTATCACTACCTCCCTATTAAGGGCGAGGAAACTGAGATTCAGGGCATTGCATGACTTGTCCATAGGATTCCGATTCAGATCTTCCTGACTCTAGTCTTTTTATCTACCTTTTTTCTTCTTTTTTGGCACCTAGCTTGGAGCCCAATGTGGGGCTCGATCTCACGACCCTGAGATCATGACCTGAGTTGAAATCAAGAATTGGAGTCACCGACAGAGAGTTACCCAGGTGTCTTTTTTTTTTTTTCCTATAGTTCATTATTTCTCTCCCTGTATCATTTGGGCAAGTCACAATTGCCTCTTCTGGTAATCTCCTCTTCTGAGATAATATGACCAATTTAGGGTTATGTAAGCTAGTGGCTATGAACGCTCTGAAAACTGAAAACAATCCTTCACAACCTTTCAGAAACAAGGGACTTTTATCTATGGGAATGCCTCAAACACTTCTTCCCCCAGCTGCCACTGCTCCGCGTTTCAATGCTGGATACTCGGTCCCAGGTGTGCAAAGACTCATGGAAAGGAATACTTACTGCATTAAATTAATCTTACTGTGTTAAGTGAATCACTAGATCATCCTCTTTCCTCTAGGGAGAGGTCTCAGGCAATTGGGTAAGCACTGGATATGTAATGAGGGAGACACAAAAAAGGAGCAAGTGCCCAGAGAAAAGAGGGGCCCTGGAAACTTGACTCCTAATCACGGTTTTACCAAGGGCTGGCTCTACAGATCAGCTTAAGAAGCCGTAAGCAAAAAATCCCTTTCCTCCTCCCCGCACCCCCATCCTTTTATTCATTCATGTTTATTCAATAAACTTTTATTAAGCACTTACTATGTGCAAAACATGGCAGGAGGATACAGTTCCTGTTCCAAGGAAACTTACAATCTAGCTATGGTTAGTTGATCTGGTCATCTTAGTATCCTTAAGGCCAAATGGATTTAGTCTGCATGTGCGTGCGTGTGTGTGTGTGCAGATACTTAATTACATATGTAATTATTTGCACTTCAGTTGTTTCCATAACCAATCGTTTAAACAGCTCTTCTGATGAAGATGGCCATCTTACACCCCTCCCACAAAGCCCAACACGCTGTGGTGCCAACTACACCCCCTGTACACACCTAAATTTAACTTGTGTTTAATAAAATCAGCACACTGTCAGAATTCATCAAGTACTAGTTACGTAAAACTGCTCTTGGGGTAATTTTGTAGTAATTAAGTGTATGAGAGTAATTAAGAATTTCTCTGGATCTAATCATCAATCCCTAGTACTATATAAGCATTAATAACATCATGGCTGATACCAAAAAAATTAGTCCTGATTAGGACTGCTGCTGATAACATTGGGGTCACGTGAAATGTGCTTGTTGGCTCATTCTCCTTGTGAGTATGTCAGAACTTTCTCAGTGAAGACTACCACGCTCTGATTTACAATCAATCTTATTTGTCTTCCCGACATTTCCAGGGCAAATTGTGACAAATGCTTCAATTCTAAGCAACACAATTTCTAGACTTAACTACTTTATTATTTCACAACTTCACCTATGCCAATGTGACTACATTTCCTGTGGGAAGGGGTTTGTTTATTGTCTCTACAATTTTCCTTTAAAAAAAAATAACCTTTAAACATTTAACATAAACCCCCAGAAATGACATCAGTAGTGGCTGTAACCCATAAGACTCTTCTGGAAAGTACCATTGCACAATCACTGTAAGTAAACACAGGAACTCAGAGGAAGAAGTTAAACTTGTAAGGGCCACCTCATTCCATTTAAATATCAATGCCCTGAGATTCCTTAGGCTTGAAAGATGGTTTGGCTCTTTGGTAGGACAAGGCCTTTACAAAGTGTTTTGTTCTTGGAGGCCTGCTGGTGGCTGGAAACCTTTTGTTTCCCAGTGAGGTCAATTTGCACTGGGCTGTCAAGCTTACCATGCCTTACAGAGGTGGGAAAATGTCACCATTGTCTGCGAGCTGACTGGCCAGCCTCTCCGGGACTGCAGGCAGGACAGTTGTAAATCATAAGAACCATAGGAGCCAGGACCCACGGGGAAGGCTCCCACTCCCCACTGTGGCTGTCTTGCTAGCGGAATGCCCAGGCCAGGAGGCAGCCCCACAGTGTTCTCCTAATGAAATCTAATGACTGGATCATGCATGATGGAAATTTGTGTGTTGGCAACTGGCATCCCCAGAGAGTAAAAATAAGAGCAGGCAGTGGAAAGCACAGAAATCTAAGAAACTGGGGGAAAGGGGCATAAAGGGGCAGAACCCTCAGAAAGCCTCCACCACTGATTTCTAAGAGGTAATCAGTGTGAAGGAATCCTAGAGATAGTACCATTTTGCAGACCAGAAAACCAGCAAAGGGAATGTTTGGCCGGCCCCGCGGTGTGCCTATCCAATAAACATTATGAACGGAACCTGTGGTTAAGCCTGGCAATGCACTGAAATATCCTTCTTCCCAGACTCCCTTGCAGGTGATGGCAGTCACGTGACGATGTTCGGAGTATGCTTGTACTTCGTTCTTCTCCCTCCCCCTGCCTGACCCTGGGACGAGATACAGAGAATGTCAGTACCTATATTGTCAACAGGAGGATGGAAGCACCCATTACAGATGGCAAAGCAAAATGCTGGCAGGGGCTGGCCCGTCGTGGGCTCCACAGGCTGCTGCCCCGCCCCCAGTACCATCTACTACCAGGTGTCTTACCTCAGGAGAAGAGTGAGCCCATACGCTTGGAGCGCTGTTCCAGCATGAGAAACAAATCTGGAAAAGTCTTGTGCTCTGGGCAATGTGAATTGCAAATAACAGGCTCTTTGGGAAAACTTGGGATCGGGACAGGCCACTCAAAATCTATGAAACCTTCTAACTCAGCAGTAACAACATAATCAGGAGGGAGTCTGGGCAGCCAGTTCTATGTGGCTAGAGGATCCCTGGTAGTTTGGAAACACATGGACGTGTCAGCTGGAAATGCTGGCTTGCAGGAACGGAGGCGACAGGTGCTAGAACCAGCTTGTGGGAAAGATCGTGATCTGCCCATAGCCAAGGGCCATGCAAGGTCAAGTGCGCACCTCTCTGGGGAAAGAGCCCTTAGGGTCCCGCTCATTCTCAACTGTGTTAAAGAGGGCTGAGGGGCTCCTGCCTGTGTCGGCTTGTGCCTGTGTAGCAGTGAGGCTGCAGGCTTCTTTCATTTCCTTCTCTTGCTACTCCAGCCCCTCTTGCCTAGAAAAGATCGCAGATGAGCACAATTCCCCATTATTCTGATGTCATTCCTCTCCTTACCAGCTGCGTCTGAGTGAACTAGACTGAGTGAACTGGTTCAGTCACTGTTGCTTGGCTGTGGGTGTGGTACAGGTGTGGTACAATATAATCCCAGCAGTTAGGATGCAACCTTTCCACCCCTCTAATTCCATTCCCTACAACAATGCCCTAGCTTACTTTCCTAAAACACAAGGCTGGCTTCACCGCTCAGTGGGATTATACTTAACATGGTCCCAAATCCCTCTATGAGCTGGTCTTGCTGGTTCCCAGCCTCCTCTATTTATCTTCAAAACCCTATTCAAGAGTCACCTCTAGAAACACTTCTATGACACCATCTTCTGAATAAATCAGGTGCCTCTTACTATTATTATTACTATTATTATTGTATGTATCACTGTATTGATTAAATGACATTCATGTTTGCCTGGCACCTAGTGGGTGACCAAAAAACACTGCTGGATTGAACTTGGCCTCTCCTTGATGGGTCCAGAAGCAGGAAGGTTGTGAAAATGCTGTTTTAGGAATTCCCATGGCATTCTAACAGCCTGGAATGAATAGGGCATTTAAAAAGAAATTATCCATGAGTGCCATAACAAAATGTACAAATATCAACTCTCAGGCAACTAATCCAAGCGAAATTCTGAAGCTTGCCCGGGCAAGAGAATGGTCCTAAAGAGAAAGAAAAGACTGAAGAACAAGCTTACGTGATTGGAAAGGGTTGTTCCTATGTTTACATCTAAAATAAAAGACTAAAATGTACTTAGAAGTTGCCTTGGAGATGCCACCCAGAGACCCATAAATGCTATCGACATTCAAACATGAAAAGAAATGACACCCATCCACCTTACTAATGAAGGCAACATAAACGGATGAAGTCAATGCAGAATCAACAAAACTGAGCTCTAGTCCTGGGTCACTTGCTAGGTGAGGGAACTTGAAAAAGCAGCACTACTCATCTTTTCAAAGTGTGCCTTTTACAAAACACTCATTAATATTGTAATAATGTACGGCAACAGATGGTGACTACAGTTAGCACGGGGGGCACTGAGCAAAGTAGAGAGTTGTCAAATCACCGTTGTACACCTGAAACTAACATAACATTGTCTGTCAAGCATACTTCGAGAGTAAATAAATAAACAAATACACACAGAGCACACAAAGTCTATGTGCTGTAGAATTAATATGGCATGAGCAGAGCTCAGTGTGGACTTATTTTCTTCCTCATCCGGAAGACCAAAGCCCGCTGAATGCTGACGTTCATGGCTCCGTGTAAGGTAACAGCATCTACATACAAGTCTATTTCCCCATGGAAAGATGTAAATACATGTTTACTCTGGTGTGCCTTTGACTCAGAAACCCGTAGATGAAGAACGTGGCTTGGAAATGCGGACCCCTTGTTAAAGACGCCTGTGTGCTTTGCCAAGAAGGCAGCGATGCCTAGACATTTTGTATTCTTCTATGTCTCAGCTTCCATCTCTAAAAATATACCGATGACATTTTCTCTGACCTCTACCTACCGCAGGGAATACAGAGGATGGGGGTGAAGGCGCTCATTAAATCCACGCGCTTCTTGACAGACAGAACATTCCTTCATTGTGGCTATCGTGTTAGCAACCCTGACACCGTTCTTGGGGTTTTAAAAATCTCATTTTATTAGGGGATGAAGTTCCCCATGGCCAAGCTGCTGTATGACGCCACCCAGCAAACTAGTCCAACCAAAGCTGACCGTAATTGTAACTCATTTAGAAGGTCTCTGTGCCTCCCCTTGCTCCCAGCACTGTATCACTCACTTGAAAAATATTAGATCAATTTGCTCTTTATCCTAAGGAGCAATTGACGAGAAATGCTCATGCCTACCAAGTTACAGGAAAACATTTTCAGACAAAATGCTTGGAGGATGAAGTAAGGCTGCATCTGGATGCCTACTCCTTCATTGTAGCAGCGGCCCAGTGCCTAAAGCACGGACACTCCCTCTGTGAGCCCGTCACAGCAGCCACTTGCATGTCTTCTAGAAGAAAACTATTATTTCCCAATTTGCATAACTATATCCTGATCTCTTCCAGAAAGGCTTGTCATAGGTATTTATTTTAGGCTGCTTGCTAGCAGTTTCTCATTGGCCATGGGAATTTTTAACAATTGAAGTAAAAGTTAAAAAAACAAAAACAACTCAGTTATTTGAAACAACAGTTCCAAGTTGACAATATATTCATTATTCAACTAAAAAAGAGAAATATGGGAGAAGAGTCTTCTGCCAGGAGGCAGGGCGAAATGATAAGGCAGATCTCATTTTCTGTGTTGTCTTGTTTCATTTTGCATTTGCTGAATGACAGAGTGGGAATCATTTATTCAGTAATACTTACTAAATGCCTACTTTGCACCAAGAATTACGTGTGGCCTAAAGCTAGAAGCATTATCCCTATTCTCAAAGAGTCCAATAAAGAAAAGGGAGGGAGAGGAAGAAGCAGCATTAAATTAATTAAGCTCCTACTCTGTGCCACAAGCTTTTCTTCTGGACTCTTTGTAACCACTGACAAGAGAAGGTAGCTGAGACCCCCAGAAAGTGTTCAGAGTCACACAGTTGAGCAGATTGATATTTGTAATCGAATTGGTCTAATTCCAGAATCTCTTTTAAAGTATCTTCAGAAAGCAGAAAAAGAAGAAAAGAAATTATCCATTATCTCTACTGTCACGATTTAAAAACAAAACAAGACAAAACTCTTCATGCTTGGGAAAATTTCTTTTCCTTTTTTTTTTCTCTATGTGTAGGTTAATTTTTGAATTTTTAAAATACGTTTCGCAGTTGTCATCAAAGTGTCATACGGCCTTTCATTGGAACTATGACATGATCGCCTGAAATACTCCATTATTTTTTATAGCACTGGAGGAAAAATCATTGTCAGTCATACGATGAGACTGACTGACGCATGTTCAGATCTCTGCGATATTAAAATGCGAAGGGTAAAAATGGTGTGTTGTAGGATCAGTGACCTACTCTGTATTCTGGAAAGCTCACGCTCATCCACCTCCGCCTGCCAGTAAGGTTGGCTGCCCGGCACAAGGGACCTGGATCTTCCCTACATTAGACAAGCCCCTCTCCTGAGTCGGGAGGTCTCCCTCAACAGGGAGAGTGCTCTCTTTGTCTTCCTCACACATGCTTTGCTTTGCGTACAGTAGGTGCTCAAGAAATATTTCTGGGTTGAATAAATACATAACTAAAGCTTAAGATGAAGGTTACCAACAGAAGACCGTAACAATCACCACAGGCCCAAACAGTGGTGGGAGCCCACGTTTTGTTGGGAATGAGGGCTTGTGTGACTGCGCTCAGGAAGAGAGGGGGCATGAGGGATGGAACTTGCAGTCGGAGCCAGTGGCCTAGGCTTCTCCAGGTCTTTCCCTACCCACAGCCCACTACTCTGTCCACATGGTCTTCTCTTTGGCTGTCCAGCCCCCACTCTGCTGTCCTCCCCCACACCTAGGTCCACAGAACTGCCTGATTCTGCCAGCACACCTAGTCACACTCACCTGGTATACTACTAATTACTATTTATTTGGGGACACCACCCATTAACATAAAGTAATAACTCACGTGAAGCAAATTCAGGAATCAGCAAGAGGCAGATGGGGGACAGCCCTATATTTCAGAAGGAGCTGAAAATCTCCTTTAAATGGACAGGATCCCTTTTGCCCCCAGGAAGTAAAAGGCTATGTATAGTCTGAGTCCATGCAATTCAACAACTCTACTCAACTTTCTATGGATATTCACAAAGATACCTGCCTGAGTCAGCAGAACTGGTGTAAAGAAAGGAAATTCAGCCAAACTTAGTTCCTCGTGTATGTTCTAAGTTCAACACCAGATCTTCACATTTTGAACACCATCATGATTTCTCTTACCTTCCTTTCCTTCTTTTCTTTCTCTCCATACTTACCAAGTACCTATGTGTCTTTATAACACGTAGAGAACTGTGGTAAGTTCTCCAAGAAAAAGAACAATGGGTCAGAACATTCTGACCCCAGAAAGAAACTTACACATTAATAGAAAGGCAAGTGTTCCTCACAAGGAGTAACTTAACAAGGTAGAGAGAGAGCAAGAGTGATATCTGAGAGATGCAGGTGATATGCAGTCAGAGTCTAGAGACAGAAGAGACGCAACCCAGCTAGGACACCAGGGAAGGCTTCAGAGAGGGGGTGTCACTTCACCTGGGCCTTGAAGAATGGAGAGGTTCTGCGGATATGGGACGTGTGTGGGCAAAAAGCCCTCCTGTTGTTCCTTTTTTTTTTTCTTATAATAATTTTTTTATTATGTTATGTTAGTCCCCATACAATACATCATTAGCTTTTGATGTAGTGTTCCGTGATTCATTAGTTGCGTATAACACCCAGTGCTCCATGCAATACGTGCCCTCCTTACTACCCATCACCAGCCTAGCCCAATCCCCCACCTCTCTCCCCTCTGAAGCCCTCAGTTTGTTTCCCAGAGTCCACAGTCTCTCATGGTTCTTTGCCCCTTCTGATTACCCCCTCTCCATTCTTCCCTTCCTTCTCCTACCGATCTTCCCTTTTATGAGACTGTCTATTGTTTAGGACACAAGGTGCTGAGAGGCTCTCCATGAGGTGTGAAATCACTGATCAGTAAATGGATCATCATCTTGGGCTGACCACTCAGGGGTGTCATGAGTTCTATCAACTTAGGGCCAACACCAGGAAAACGCAATGAGATTTCACGCGAATGAGGTGGGACATTTTAGGCGTGTGACCAAACCAAAGGAAACCATCGCTGGTAACGAAGGTACCTGTCTGGTAGTGACGGCACAATATCACTTTCTGAGACTCAAGGGGCAGTCGGCTCCCCACTTACCATGGACGTGGATTCCATTTGGTTGAAAGGAAGAGTTTGTTTCTGGCTGGTAAGACTTCAGGTGTGGCCCACCCGCTGGCTGCTGGGTGTGGGGAGGCTGTGTTCTCTGCATTACTGAAGAAGGAGCTGGAACTCTCCGGGGGCTGATGTGGTGAGGAGATGGGGCAGAAGGTGCAAACCTGGGAAGATGATTAGGAAAGGAAGCGTGAGGGACATGAAAAAGTGGGAGCAGAGACAAACTCTTCAAAGCCAAATTCCGATTTCCACACTGGCTGGATAAGAGTGTGACAAAAAGCCCTCAAAAGAAATTGGTGAAGACTTTTTCTCCCATCTTTAACCACTGACTTCTCAACTGAGATACTGAGGGGAGAAAAGAGGTCAACGAAGGGAAAATGTAGTCACAGTTTGGGTTTGTCAAGCTTCTTAAAATGCATTTCAAATACTCTGGGTTTGGTGAAATTCAAAGCACATCTTTTGCCAGGCCTCCTTTTCTGCTAATTTTTAAATTCGTCTGCATTTTAGGGGAAATTTGATCCTTATGTTTCTGATTCATTTACACTTAGCTCATAAACATTTTGTTCTGTGAGACATTTCTGAGGTCCAAGAAGTGTTACAAGTCTTTATAATAAACCTCTCTCATCCTGTTCTCTTTAAACAATACATTTTCTTTTGCCAAGAATGAGTGAATTTAAACCTCAAAGATCAAGAGTGGTTTGAGACCCAGAACCTATCTGCATGGGTTCTGCGCTTGGCAAAGAATGCTCGCTGCTCAGGGTACAACCACAACGCCTTGTGGGACATCTCTTGCAGTCACACGTGCTAATCACAGTAAAGCTACTGCTAGGTTCTGAGGAGGGACAGGCAGATACAAGGTGACCTGGTCAACTAACCTGAGACCCAAGACTGATAACTGTCCATCAGTCTTCTGTCAGGGGACATTGGCAGGGTCTGACTCCCTAGGTTTAAAGCCACTTTCTAGCACTGAAGGGAAGGTGCACTTGGCAGAGCAGTGTTCAAGTTTACTGCTGTTCACAAACCACCAAAGTGACCCTCAGTGCCACCCCCAGCTCACTAGGGGGCTGGCATGGGGAACCAGTCAGTGCTGTGAGATGAAGTGACAAAATAATTGGGGAGCAAAGTGTATCAGCAATGAATTGTTTCGTGTCCTTAGAAAGGCCCACCAAGTTTAAAACTTTCAGTTGGCTATTCCTCCAGCCAAGCAAAAAGATAGGCTTTGTCCAACGCTAACATGGAGCAGTGGCCAGAGCGTACACGGCTCACTGCACACGAACGAGTCCCTTTGCTTTGCTGGACTCTTGCGTAGGGCCATAGAGGGTAGGAAGGGAAACCGAACCAGTCAAGTTTATAAAGCAATGTGCACCATTCTGAAGCAGCATATTGACCAGGGCTGGGCTTCTATATTTGTGTTGAGCCAGGAAAGAACGAGGGAATGAAAAAAAAAAAAGTATGGAATTTACATTCTAGACGATTCCTAAATGAATTCTGTCCCGCAAGGGCTATGGAGGAAGGGGATGTGGGAACCGAGGAGGGAGGATGGGGAGAAGAGAAGCCTCCGGAGGAGGCTGAAACAAACTGGCTGTGTTAGGATGCCTATTTTCACTTTGCTGCAGGAGAACAGTAACTGAATACCCTGGGCTGGGGAAATATATATTTTCCAAGTGTATCATCTTAATTGGAATTAGCCTGGAAGATGTGCTGAATGGCTTTGAGAGAACACATCGCAGATGAACCCGGTCACTGCCCTGAGAACATCTAGTAAAAACCCGTGTGCCAGGATTCCTCATATGGAGGCTATTTTCTTAGGGAACATGTCCCTAATGCATCTGGCAACTCTCTCTGAGGTCATGGGAGGCAGCTGAGGAATTGTGGGATCGCAGGCTTTAGGGCTAACAGGAGGCCACACGACCACCCCACCCTGGAGCCCTGTGAGCAGGAGACCCCCAGGGAGAATGGGGAGGACTGGATTCGGAAGACAATCTCCGTCACTGGCATGGCAAAGCAGGAAGATCGTTGACTTGCTTCCTGACTATATTTCTTCATCTGGGAATAGAAGAGGCAGCACACTCTTGATCTTCTGGTCTTTTCTCTGATACTTGTGCCACTCTTCCTTTCTGTTGAGGACTGACGGGGTAGAGAAGTGTGGATGGGGCAAGTCACAGTATGTATAAGTCTGACCCTGATACTGTTGGCTTGATGGAGGAGAGGGATTCTGTTTCACAGTCCCCTGTCCCGGGGCCAGTGAGTCTGACTCAGAAACAAGGGTTTGATTAACAAAGATAGAAAAGATAGATGGGGAGGGGAAAGGAGGCAAAGACTGTCAGCAATAGAAAATCTTTTCTCTGTAATTTGGGGTGATCTGGCTATTGAGTGAACTGTGATTATTAGCTATAAGGAAGGGAAGATTTCAACTAGCGACAAGGACCGAATTCATTTAGGAGTCATCTAGAATGTAAATTCCATACGAGAGATTCGACATCTGTATCCGGACTAAATAGCTCCATATAAACTATGTATCTATGTATCTATCTAGGAGTATACAATTATATGGTAATTCTAAATCATTCTTATCTATTCATTCATGCAAATTCCAAACCCTGGCCATGCCCTCTAGGCTACCACGTATTACAAAACAGTAACGGTGAGCAAAGGAAAAAAAAAATGTGGTAGTATCACAAGGTGTTAGCAATGCTTATTTCAGAGACCTGGGGTGGGGAGTAAAACATACCTACTGACCCTTCGACTGACTCCAGATTTTGCTTTTTGCTAATTCAGGCTGGATTTTTCTCCATGTTATCAAATAAGTAAGGTTATATGGTATAAAGTTAACGCAATTTTAAAATATAGTGTGTCGCTTCATATAAAGTATTAATAAAAACTTATAAGTAAGCTATTGTAGGTGAGATAAACACACACCTAAAGAAGTCCTTGATTTGGAAAGGAAAGGACTGATACAAAAAATGTTAACTTCTACACGTACAGAGAAAAGATGAGAAGTGACAAGATGTGATTACCATTATTCACACAATTGCTAGGAACAAGGAAATAAAGAAAAATTCAGCGCTAAAAAGCCCAGCATAAGAGATGAGTGTATAAATGTGATTGATTTTCAAGTACAGTACTTAGATTTAATTTTGTTACTGTTGAAACACGGTACATACTATTTTATGGAAAAATCCCTCACACTCTCTCTACTAATTTAAACTTAACTTTTATAAACCTGCTTCCATGTTAACCCATTCATAGTAGAGTAAAATTAGCAAATTAAAATCTGAGGCGAGGGGGTAGGAGAGGCGTGCAGAAGTGGGGGGGCCCCTCTGTTAGTGGGAAGGCCCTGGGAGCGTCCAGAGCAATCACTGACAGCTTGTAACAAGACCAATGTCAGAAAGCGTTTTAGAAAAAGCCAAAGGACTCGAGAAACTTGAGTGGTTTGAGGCCATGCCCTCCAGAAGCAAGCAAAGAACCAAAACATGCGCATTTACACAGAAGCTCATTAAGCCAAACATAAAATGTTCTTATTGTTATTGAGGGTAGGCTGTAGGGCCTCAGAACCCCATTTTCTTAGTGCCCTCAGATTTTCCAACCTTGTTTTTTTAATATGCACACATACCCAAAGGAATATGGTCTGAACATTCTGTCCAAAACAGAGTTTTTTTTTTTTAAATCCAAAGATGGTGAATTAAAAATTTTTGATGCTAAAATAAACAGTTTTGATGCTGAGTCTAAGTTGCAGTGATTTGCAATATTTCTCCCGTGGAAGAGCTCGTCCCCCATTACGTCAGGACAAGATGACGTCACTCTAATTCACTCTGAATTACAGCAGGGTCCAAGAGCCAGAAGAGAGAACGTCTAAAATCTTTTTAGGTCCAACTCTGTCCCCCAGCTGCTGGTCTGCAGTTCAAATTTCACAGATTTCACTCAACGTAGCTTACCAGTCTCTTCTTTGAAACAATAGAAGATTGTTAATATAAATATGCACACAACGGACTAGAAATTAAAAAAAAAAAATCACTGCTTACCAGAAACACTTCGCACAAAAGCAAACCAGAGAACAGTCAACCATTTGTACTTTTTTAGTGGAGGAGTTTATATAACCTCAGCGTGAGCCATCCCATGGTTCAATGGTTTGCACCCCTCCCCCACCTCCTGCCAAAAACCCCCAAAACCCCAAAAACAAAACAAAAACAAAACGGGGGGGGGACAGGTTTTAAAGGGCTCATAAAAAAAATCTTCTGGGGAAAAAAAACAACTTAAAAAGGCTTCTGTAAATATATATCTATACACACCTTGGAAAATGTCTTATTATTTGGGGGGATTTAGTCAGTTATGCTCCTTCCCTTCTTGTGGCCCCACTTCCACCCTCGCCTCACACTGAGCTTTCCAGCCTTGCAGTGAGGTTGGCCAGAAGCAAAGAGGTCATCTTTCCTGTAGCTGCAGCACTCAGAAACAGTCTTAGATGCTTCACAGAGTGGTGGATCCAAACTGAGACACACAGAACTGATGAGGTTCACATGCAGAAAAATTGCAAATGGCAGAAGGAGATGGATATCGCTGAAGACCCACTGGGCTTAGATTCCGGCTCTGTCCTTACTAGCTGCGTAACCCTGAATAAATTCCCTGACTTCTCCCAGCCTCAATTTCAAGGATAAAATAAAGATAATCTCAGTGCCTACTGGGGATCATAAAATCTGAGATAACATATTCATTTATTCATTCAAGAGATTTTTATTGAGCACTGACCCAGTGTGTGGCCCTGTTCTAATCACTAGGGACAGAGCAACACAGGACATACATCCCTGCTTTTGTGCAACTTCTATTTCAGGGAGGGGAAGCAGGCAATGAACAAAGTTAAGTAAGCGAACTATATATTGTACTGAGGAAATGAATACTGTAGAGAAAAACCAAGAATGGAAAGTGACGGTTAGGGGCGGATTATGAATAATTTAAAATTGGGAAGTCAGAGATCTCAAAGTACTTTAGACAATGTCTGACACCTTCCAGATGATCAACGCATGTTTATGGAATGAGTGCTCCAAGTGGGATGTACACTTAAGGTACCCCTGACATTAACACATACCCAGTGCTTAAGAGCTCTAGGAGACTGTGGTTCCAGCGCTGCATTTGAATTTCTACGGAGTTCTTAAAGTAAAAAAATCTTAGGACTCTTTTCTCTCTTGACTATTCAGATATGGAAACTAAGGCTCGGAGAAAGCAAGACATTTACTCATCTGGCTAATTTTCTAGTTCTAAGGGCAGATAGTGGTGGTCTTGTTTAAGAGTGTCATTTCTTGGCACTGGGTTTCCCCACAGAGTATCGTGAGTTCACAAATCCATACAATCATATCATGTTCTAGCTGAAAGGCAATGGAATAGCCTTATTTGGATGAGATAAAGTAGGCCCAGAGACATGAAATGATTTGCCCAATCACACAGCTACTTCTCCAGATACCACTCTATCCAAATAAGGTCAGATGCCTAGTGGAGAGTCAAGGCAAGGTGGAGGAGTGGGTGGGGTGAGGGAGGGCAGTGGAGGACTCCAGTGAGCATCTGAGATTTGGAATCTTTTCACCAGCTGGCGGGGACAGGTGTATCAACAATCCACTGCCTTGAAAACATCTGGCAACCTGTTTCCCAGTTTGCTTTGGTGAACTTGTTCAGTTCTGCACTAGAGTTCTTCGTGCCCAAGCTGGGCTTACACCTTTGGTCTTTCCAGCTGGATAACTCCTTTCAAATAATGCTGTCTCCTGTCTATAAGTCCAAGGGGTTTCTATGTCAACTAACAACTGTATTTCTTCAAACAATATTTGCTAATAGACCACGTTGCAGGTTAAGCACATGTCATAAACATGTCTTATTTTTCTTCATTTGTGCTGTATGTTCAAGCAGTTCTAGCAAGCAGCGTGGGACTGTGTGGTTTAGCATTGCGTTGGGGGTTAATGCTTTGAAAAGAAGGGTTTTCAGGATCAAGTAGATTAAATGTTGGTTGATCTGTGCTTTGGGCAGTTCTTTTCTCCCCTCTCTCTTCCACGGGGGTAATGAAGCTCCCAAAGAAGGAAGAATGGATCAGAACAGCTCGTTTTATTGTATTCACATGAAAAATATTATTGATTTGCTGCTAGGGAGTAGAAATAATGGATACAAACTGGTCTATGGTGGATTTGGGGAGGCATTTTTTTTTATCCCC
Organism: Ailuropoda melanoleuca; assembly: GCF_002007445.2. Lineage (NCBI taxonomy): Eukaryota > Metazoa > Chordata > Mammalia > Carnivora > Ursidae > Ailuropoda > Ailuropoda melanoleuca. The sequence continues at coordinate 20,526,926 of NC_048234.1, read as the reverse complement.
CAAAGAACTGTGGTGGTTTTTAAATTCATCTGTGAAAACTAATCAATAAAAAGTGGCTTTAGCCGTTGGCCAACTACGGAGGGGAAAAAAGGAATCCTTTTCAAAACCTAAAAAGAAAAGCACAGTTTTAAGGATTTCACATCTGATTTAACATCTAAAAAAAACCCCCCAATGATAATACCCCACTTTGTATAGCCAGACAGCACTCCATTTTAGTAGACTTTAGTGGTCTTTATAACGATTTATGAATCACTTCATGAATTCCTGGCTGACTCATCTGGGTGACTATAGTATCTACTTATACTTCCCTTCTGTCTCACAAAAGAGACACTTGGACTCAGTTCAATCCAGATTTGTCCCCGAATGAATCACAGCACGTTACTGGGGGAACTGCAAATTGAATTCTGCTTCTGAGACAATCAAGACCAGCTTTCAGTAATGAAGAAACAGCCGCTGGGAAGTGTGGGTAATTGCAACACTGTCCATCTGGGCAGGACCGAAGCCCGCCAAGAGCTGTATGTCTGTCCGAGGAGTCTGTTCCCAAATAGTCAAAGAGCTGAATCCATCTTCTGCGAGGGCTTAGTGCTTCATTCTCCTCACGAGAGGCTGTGTCCGTATTAACTGCAAATAATTTCTCACGTTGGGCAAGACCAAGGCTCAAATGTGATTGCCGGAGCCTCCACAGACCATGACAAAATGAGGGCTGTGAACTGGCTGTAGGTGAAAAGATCACCAAGGTTTTTCAAAGAAGACTCACACATATATTATGACGAGTGAGTAAGTGTGGAAAATGGGATGGCATGTTCCGGAGGACACTTTCTGCACTTGGGTATAGGGGGTCGGTTCTAAGGCCAGAAAACAAAGTCATCAATGCCCCAAGGCAGAGGAGTGTATTTTTTTCTGGGATAGACTGAAACAGGGCAGAGAGTATTACAATCTCTCTCTCCCCATGGGAATGAAGAGGGAGGGGAGGGGACACCCAGGATATGTCAGAGAAATGAATTATGCAGGACACATTTAACCAAGAGCTGGGATTTTTTGGAATATCTTGACTGCGGAATTGGCTGTGACTCTGTTGTTTGTCTATTTTAGAATCTGATGTGATAGGAAGAAAGGGAAGAAAAGCTGGATTCTGCCAAATCCTCTTTACAAAAAAATCACCAACCAGAAGTGAATTTATCCAGAGTGGTCTTAGACATTTGATGTCAAAAATTCTGCTATAAAAAAGAAAACCTTCTGCAATGAGATCATCCTTTGGGCAGCTCTGAGCAGGTCAGAGCAAGGGGATTAACTCATGGTCCTGTGGCAAAGAGAAGACTCTCTTGTTCAGCACGGTGTGAGGCATAGAGTTCAGTCTGCTTTGCAACAGAGTGGATCAGATGAAAGAAAAACATTGAGAAGTGAGTGTAACGAGAAAGCCAGACGGCACATGAGGGGGAAGAGTGCTGTTTTGTCCAAACATGAGAAAGGGAGGCACAGGTATATAAAAAAATGGCCCCTTCCATGTCTTTCTCCTGGTCTCAAACTGTGAACACGAGCCTCTTGATGACATCGGAAGAACTTTCAGAATTAACTTTAGATGCAGTACTCCTACCAAAGATGGCCAGGTGCCTTTGAAAGCCACTGCCAAACGAGACCTTAAAAGTCAATATAATCCATAAATTTGAAAGAAACTAGCTGGGTTGTGGTTTGATCAGTAATAACATGTGCTGTTTATTTGTGATTTTTTTTTCCTCTTCAGGATGTCAGGTTACTACTGTAGTAACCACAAAGGAATTTTCCGTACTTTCCCTTGACTGCAAAACTCAACATTTGGTTAGAGAAATGAATTGGAAGAAACCACATCTATCAAAAATTCACAATCAGAGAAGGGCTCTTGGTTCTTCTTGATGAAAAGAACATCAAATTCTTGGATGTCTGCTACCGTTTTGTACCTCTAGCTCCTTATCCAGCCCTACACAAAGATAAGTATTTAATAAATGTTGGTCTTTGCTGTTGAGAAATTACTCTGTTGGACAGACCACAGGTTCCACAGACTTAGCTCCCAACTTGGTGCTGGCATTTGTGTCCAGGTGGATGATTCCTTTGCCCAGTTGGAGCTAATTAATGTCCACTTGGATACTATATTTGCCCGGAGACCACAGTTTCTGTTTCTGAGGGGAGAACATCTTATTCAAGAGAATGATTCCAATCATTGACTCTGGGGAAGATGATTAAAACCTAGAAAACTGTTTCTCCTTGCAACTAAACAGAAAAGCAACAAAAGACTATCTTCCAGAAAAAGGAGCAAAAAAACTTTGTCTCGTGGTTTCTGTTCACTTCAGTGGTCTCCTCACCACCAGCAGGCAGGCAGTCCTTCTTTTGCAAAAAGGTATACAGTTCCTTCAGAGCCAATTCCCCCAACTGCTTCCCACCCAAAAGGGGAAAAGATAAAGTTGATTTCCAGGTCACAGTAGAAAGGCTTATGGGCTTTCACTTTGGGAATTCTGTCTTCATATGACCCGCTGTTTAGAGAAAGCAAAGGAATACACTGATATATCCGAATCACATAATGGCTTAGTTTGAACTCCATGTTGCTTCAGGCTAACGCACTAAAGTAGAGGTTGCAAGAAAAGGAATTCTATTTTACCTCAAGCCTTGTTATTGTCATGACTCACTTCCCTGACTGAAAATCCAAGGGGACTAAAAAAACATCATCTTGGGCTTTGCATGAGGTAGATTTGTTTGGAATGTGGGAACAAAATAAAGATGGCTGATTTGGCATTCAGAGGTGAAATGAATGAGACCTCTTTAACATGAAGAACCACTGCACTTCAAAACTAAAAATACGTGGAAAACAATCTGATGTGAAGGGATATGTGGACCATGAGTCAAGCTGTTTGTCTGGTGGAGTGACACACGTACGCTCACATCAGCGTCTCTTGCTTTGCCCTGAGGTGACGCAGGGGAGTGTGCAGATGGAAGAGCAGCAGTCACCTGCTCAGGGTTACTGTTACCTTTCCCAGAAATCACAAAGGAATCATAGTTCTGGTCCTCCCTTCTGTTCACATCTGTTCATCCCACACAATGCCCAAGCGCTGAGAGGGTAAGAGCTGTAAGCATGATAGTCCCTGCTCTCAGGGAGCTCCAGTTCTAGGGGGTTGTAAGCAAGTCAGTAAGGAGACAGAATAATCTCGGGGACTGTTAAATCTATGAAGAGAAACAGAGCAGGGTTACGAAAGAGAGTGAGGTTGGCAGGGGTGGAGGGTTTAGGGGGAGTGGTCAAGAAAGACCTTTCTGAAGACGTAACATCTGAGCAAACACTAGAAATGAAGGCACAAATCATGTAAAGTTCTGGTGAAGGTGCCTTTCAGGTTTCAGGAATAGCATGAACAAAGGCCCTGAGGCAAGATGAGTTGGTGTTTTCCAGGAATAGTAAGAAAACCAGTATGGCCAGAGCAGAATAAGCCGGAGTAGCAGTGGTAAGAGTGCGACTAAGGGCAGACCATAGAGGGCCTTTTCGCCTACTAAAAGGAGTTTGTACTTGACTCCAAGCATGGTTGGGGAGGGATGTGAGCAGGAAATCCTCAGAGACTCCATTTACATTTTGAAGGGCCCCTCTTGTGGTGCGGAGCCCCGGCCTTGTGTGTGCTAATAGGATGGGGTCTACAGCCTGATGCGGGGGCAGTTAGGGGCCTGCTGTAGTTGAGATGGGGGGGGAACAGTGGTGAACTCCACTTGGAGAAATGAAGCTGATTGTGTTTGAAGGTACAGCTAACAGGACTTACAGATTAATGAGATGAGAGAATGCTTGAGAAGAGGAGGGATCAAAGTTGACTAGGTTTTTTAAGTTCTTAGTTGTAAGTTAAGATAGCCATGTAGGCTTAGCTCATTATTCTCCTCCATTATGAAGAAACACACTGGACTCTGAAGATTGTGCTCATAAAAGTTTTGCAGACAACACAGATATTTAAATTAGGGAAAGATCAGAGACAAATCAGAGAAGAGTAGAAAAACCAGTTCAGCAATGTCTTCTTGTTGTTGTTTATTTATTTTTTTTTCCCAATTGGTAAGTAAGAAGAAAGGAGCAAATATCACCAATTTCCCTGTATGTGTGCTAAGAGGAGTAGATTGGGGAAAATATTTTTTTAAAAAGATTTTATTTATTTATTTGAGAGAGAGAGAGAGCACAAGCAGAAGGCCAGTAGAGGGAGAAGCAGACTCCCCACTGAACAGGGAGCCCCATGTGGGGCTTGATCCCAGGAACCCAAGTTCATGACGTGAGCTGAAGGCAGCTGCTTAACCGACTGAGCCACCCAGATGTCCCTCAGGGGACATATTTAAGAAGCTATTAATACGGTGAATATCTCTATGAGAAGTTTCATTCCACAGGCCAATAACCCAACTGACACCTGCCATAGAGGATAAAGCATGGCTGTGGTCACTGATCAGCATCAAAAAAGCTTAAAGTCTTGTGGGCTATTTTGCCCTGGAATAAACTTGGAGAAGTACCAGAAATTTCCACAGATATAAAGAAAAAAAAATAGAGTCAGGACCCCAAGATTTTCTAATCTAAGACCCAATGTTCTCATCTCCATTTTCAAGGCCGGGACATTGGGATTTTCTGCCTCTTCTCTACTCAGAGCATAGACATTGGGAACAACGTTCATCACATTCAGGGATTCTCATGTAAAACGTGTGTGCGCGTGTGCGTATCGCATGTGGATTTTAAACACCACGTCTCTCAACCCTGAATATCTGCGGAAGTCAATTTCCTACAGAGAAACTGACCCTTCATGGGATGCTGAGTGAGGGTAACTGTTTTCCAGAAAGTGCTGCAAGGAGGTGCTCGCGATCATGCAGCACTGGGTGAGCATGACAACGACGGCCTGTCAGAGGACGCGACGCAGATGTCAACACGCAGGCTGAAGAAATGGCTATGTGAAGCCTATGTTTGTTTTTCAACTCTGGCTTTTCTCAGGTATTTCGATGATCAAGATTGACAAGCTTTATTTTAGGGCCAGTGCTATTAATTGCCCCGTAAGTCAGGTATCTTTCTGTCCCTGTGGGAGAGTGTGATGCACCTCAGGGAAGCGCATACAGCAGCGCTCAGTGGATGAGTCGTGATTACATTACAACACATGGCAGCGTGGATCCCTCTTAATGACACCCAGGTCTTCTCCGAGAGAAGATGAGTGCGGCCAACTTCCGGGTGACATCAGAGCTCTCGCTTCCACATTTTCGTCACTGTGTCTCTCACATGCAGGTGGTTTTATTGTTGTTGTTGTTTTTTTTTTTTTATACTCAGTGACTCTTCAAAACCCTCCAATATCAAGGTCATGACTACATAAATTACAAGCTTGGAATGGTAAGGGGCAAAACTGGTGTTTCCAATTACATTAAAAAAGAAAGTAATATAAAACCCGTGCTTCCTCGCTGGTGTAGGATATAAAAGGACAGCGTTTGTCTCTCGAGGACCACACAGACCATTTGTCTATTCTTTGTCATTTCTTCTTCTGTTGGGTATAGAATATGTTCTGAACTCTTGCTGGGTGGATAACACGATGTATGCCAGAGTCCCTAGGGTGCACTTCCTGGGCAAATACACAAATCCCTGTCCTCGAGGGAAAGCCCAGTTTCCTGAAGGCAGCTTATGAGGCCCCTTCCCCACCCCATGTGAAGCCCCACCCCTGCTGGCATTCCCTTCTCTCAGCTCCTGTGCGTACCCACGGGGCCTGGCCGGGGCTGACAGACTTTCAGATTTCAGGGATATGTTTCTTCTTCTATTTCTCCCATGCTTCCCCAATTTGGGGGCATTTTTGTGTGCCTTTCAGTGTGCCCCCACATCTTCCTCTGGCAGCCCTGCATAATAGCCTAAGTTATGACTGCCTGTTGGCCATGTCTCTCCTTACACTGCACACTTTGAGAGGACAGAGTTCTGTCAGTCTTGTTGGCTGCTGTATCCTCAGGGTCCAGCGTATCGCCTGGTACCCAAACACCAGCTGACTAAGTAACTCAATAAATGAATGTCCCCAGTGCTGGGATATATTTTGATAAACTTTAATATTTTATGTGATGCTTATGATTTTAGCCATTATTGCACATCTACTAGGAGCCTAAGAAAGGAGAGGAGAGAAAGATTATTGTGTGTGTGTGTGTGTGTGTGTGTGTGTGTGTTTGTAAGGCTGAAAAAAGCTGAGTGGGTGAAGATATCAATGTCCCTGTTTGCTCAGAAAGTCCCAGGGAAGGAAGGACAGCAAAGCAGCAGGCCTGGTTTTGAGCTTTTCAGGGAAGGATGGGGAGTATCAGGCTTCTAGTACTGAAGATCACAGAAAAGCAACGTAGGGAGCCCGCACAGTGGATGGGATGTGGGGGAGTCCTAGCAATCTGTGTGTGTGTGTGTGTGTGTGTGTGCACGTGTGTGTGTGTGTGTGTGTGTGTGTGTGCACATTAGCATGTGCGTATGTATTAGGGCAATTATGTGTTATAGCAAAGTATGCAGGTTACATAAGATGACTCGAACTTTGAGAACTGGGTTCACCACCGTCCAGACCAATGAATCAGGGGGGAACCACTCTTCTAGGAACCTCCCACCTGGACAGTGGGAGCTGGCAATGGCCTCCTGTTTCCTAGGCATTCCCGCACTGGTCCTTCTCCCTTGTCAAACCTTCTGTAGCATATAGCACTGTGAAGCACCACACAGGCGTTCTGGAAGTTATAAGGCAATATTAGGTTCCTGCCCCCAGAGAACGAATAATTCAGTTAGCAAGATAACATCTGGGAAATGATAAATAAATAAAACAGGTGATAAGAACCAAGAGACTAAACAGGGGAACTTGCCTCTGTGAGCTGCAAGATGCAAGGGGGCTTTCTGGGTTGCAAACTAACCCAAGCTCCAGGCTGGGCAACGTTTAGTCAAGAATAGGACAATAATGGAAGGTCCTTATTGTCTTTCTAGTTAGAAAAAGATCCTGAAATAAGATGCAGAAACAAACAAAGTCAGTGAGCAGGCTGGTTTGACAAGAGTTGGAGAATAGTGCAGAATTGCAAAGAAGTTAAATAGAAAACAGTTGCTATTCTTAACCCCTTAGCATCCAGAAAAGCTACAACACGTTTCCAGAGCTGAATTAGAAAATTTTATCAGTGAAGACCAGCCTGGTTACCCAAAGGCACAGAAAGACTGTGTGTGTGTGTGTGTGTGTGTGTGTGTGTGTGTGTGTGTATGTATCTATATCTAGAATCCTAGAAATGTCACATTTGATATGGATAAAAAACAGTGCATCTTCCCAATACTTGATACAGACTCAAGAAACTGACATTCCTTTTTTGGTTAAGATATTTTGTTTGACTACTTTCTCAAAAACAATCATCCCTAACATTCTCTGCTGTTGATTTCTGTCCTGGTTGCATACGCCTTGAGGATCCGTTCCCTGTTTTCAGACTTTTCTGGCTCAGAGATGGGGCTCGCCGAAGCCCTTCACCAGGCGCCCCAGGTGGTCAATCCACAAGTCCCCTTAAGCTTTGTCGCTTGTACTACAGAGCACCCTGTGTCTGTGGACATCTGTGGAATGGAGAGAGGCAGCTGACATGCTGTTGGACAAGGAACGCGACACAGATGCAGCGGACTTTTCTTGGGACTGTAAGATTTCTCCATCTCAAAAAGGGAGTCACGTAAATATGTTTGTTTTCTCTGCTCTAACAGACATACTATGAAACCCAAACCCAACGAACTGACATTTCCAAAGATGCTGTGTCCCTCTTATGGGAAGTCACTGTCAGAAAGTAGCCCTGGCTCGTTCAACATGACATCGTGAAACACCACTTCCCATAATAAATTTAAATCAACATTAGGTGATGTGGGGGGGTGCTGAAGTAAATTACTGAAATGATGTGTCATTCCGATAATATTTCAAAATAAAAATGGAGCCTCATCAAATTGAGAGAACTTGCATTTACTTTATTTTATGACGGCAAGGATCAAAGAACCTGATGCTAACTGGATAGATGTGGTGGGCCTTTCCTGACTTCTGACCGTGACTCAGCCCATTTTATTACCAAGCTAAAGCTAAGTAAATGATGAATCAGTGCCCGCAAAGCAGGAAAAAATGCGTTTCCCACTAAAAATCGCAAAGTGTGATAAACCCATTTCCGTTAAGAAAACTGCTGGAGTTTTTACTGGGGGATTTCCCAGGCAAACAGAGGCGAAGATCTATAAACCAAAAGTGGAAGGTAAGCACATTTCCTCCCAGTGTTTTTATTCTGCACACTAATGCAAACACAGTGCATAAGTCAGGGCTGGTTCATGTCACGCTCCTCCCCAGACCTGATCGGAAGAGATAGCCTTCCATCGACTTGTCCAGGCCAGTTGGGCTGGCAAAGGAATGGGCTGCATATTTGGTGGGAAGAGCACAGCACGAGGCAAAGCCACAGGTGTGAGGAGGTCCACTTCATTGCCCAGCCACAGAAAGTACTGTTACCTTCCTCCTGCTCCTCCCCTTTTTACCGTCCATGATGATCTACTTTATCAACCACTGTCATTATTTAACAACACCCTCTGGCTTCTAAACCTCAATCTCTCAGCCACGCCAAGGTTGCCTGTCTTCACGCTATGCCACATGCTAGGTGCTTCACCTGCTGTGGTTCATTTAATCTTATCCCCATGGCATGCAAGCAGAGGCTCATTCTCTACGTGGGGCTCCTGATGAGAAGGAATGTGTCTGTTGAAGAGGAAAGAGAAGGCAAGTCCCAACTCTGGAACATTCTGCAAAATAAACGTCCTGAGTCTTTAGAAATTGTCAATGTCATGAAAGACGACAACGATGATGATGATGATCATGGTAACTTTTTAAAAACTGGGGAACTTCATTAGATTCAAGAAGACTAACAAGAAATGAGAACTGTGATCTTATTAAATCCTTAATCAAAAGAAAGTAAAGAAAAAAAAGAAACTGGCTACAAAGAACATTACTTATATAATCGAGGAAATTTCAGTATTGACTGCATGTTAGATAATGCTTTATTGATGTTAACTTTCCAGAGTGTGATAATTACATTGTGATTATGCAGGAAAACGTCCTTCTTAGGAGATCTTTCCCGAAGTAATTAGGGTTAAAGCTTAATGATATTCACAACAATCTCTTGGAGGGTTCGGAAACAACAAGCAAGCAAACAAACAAAGGATCTCTCAAGTCGGACAGAGAAAGAAAGAGACCAAGAGAGAGAAAGAGAAGGCAAAATATCAACAGTGGGTGAATGAGGATGCAGGGTGTATGGGTGTTCATGGTACTTACTATTCGTGTAGTTTTTTATATGTTACAAGCTTTCAAAAGAGGGAATTGAAAAGAAATTAAAATTATAAACTGAGATAAAATGTTAAAAACAAACAAACCAACCCAAGCAGCAGGAGCACCTAGGGAACACATTCAAGCAACCAGCAACCGTTGGAGCTGGGCTTCGCACACTGGGTGTTTGGGTGGTTGTTGTTAACGCCAGTCACGGCTAAAATCTTTTTCTACCTCTATGCTTTTAAAGGCTGTGTGCAAAAAGAAGGCACAAGGTTGCTTTTCTCTTGTATTCTTGTAAACAGAGTATGAATGCGTATTAACAAGAACATGGGATGAAGAAGAGGTCTCAAGTGATGGTCTCTTAGCTTCATGACCTTGTAGAGTATGATTCTCAGCCAGGCAGAAGGAAGTGAGAGGATGAGGAGCCCACGTCACTTAAAACCCAACTGGAAACTTAATAAAATGCTAAAACGAATAAGCTCATCTCAACCTTTAGAAATACATCAGATAACTGGCAGGACTATCCACCCCCAGTGTCTGTGAACTTAATAAATGGTTACTACCCGCACTGCTCTGCTGACGGGAGCCTGGGGGAGGAGGCTAGGAGCTGTTTGCACTTGACCGCATAGGCAGAACGGTTAGGAGCAGTCTAACATCTTCTGATCCATATTTATGATTGACTATTAGACACATTCACATGGATGTTTTACAGCCGCCTAAAACCCCAACCCTAAAGTCCATTTATTATCATTCTTTCTCTCCCACTCTTCTTCCTATTAAACACTCCCTTTGCTTCTGTTAATGACATACTTTTCCCATCTGTGTCTGGAGGTGTAACTGGCAAATGAATTTGGCCCTTCCTCTTTACTCCATAAATACATTAATAACTAGCAATTCTCCTAAGTAACAGTCCTTGGATAAAGTCTCCATCCTCCCCACTTCACCTTAGTTCAGGTCCTCATACTACTCACAAGGACTCCTACAATAACCTCTTTCTTGTTTTCCCTACCTCCTGTCCCTGCTTCCAGCTTCAATGACTCTGCCATCTTGTCGCCTGAGTTCCTTCTCTATAATGACACTCTGATGTGTCTCCCTCCCCTTAAATGGGCTATAATGGCTCTTTGCTTTCAGTAAGAGGTAAATCCCTTGGCATAAAATACATGGTTCCACCAAGCCAACCCACTCTTACCTGAGTTCATCAGTCCTGTCCACTCTGGATGATGGCACCTGACCTTACTGGAACCTCCTTCCATGCGTGTCCTTGTCCCTCTCATGTCTCCTATGTGCTCCTCTGGCTGCCTTGGATGCTGCTCCCCATTAATCCATCTGGAAAGTCTTAATCTTCCTTCCATGCCGAGATCACCCTTCCTTCCCCCCCCCTCCCTGAGGCAGAATTAGGGACGTCCTCTCCAGGCTCCTGTGGCATCTTGATTACATCATTTATCCAAACAACATTACTGTACTTTGTTTATATGTCTGTCCTCACTCATTAAATCCTAAGGGCAGCACCATGTTTTAATAATCTTGGCATCTCTAGTACCCGGAACAGTGTCCGACACATAGTACTCAACAGATTTATTAAATGAACAGATGTATTAGTAAGTGAAGAGTAGGCATAAGTAAAAAACATATATCATTTATCAAACTTAAAAACACATATTTAAAAACTCATACATCAGGCCAACACTAATGAAACCACAGATGGCTGGTTGAAAATCAAGATTGAAAACCTTCGCTCCTGCTGCCCATTCAACACATTCTTATGTCCTAGGACTCTAGGATTGCACAGGGATACCCACAAGAACTTTTTTTTCCTGTGGGTGCTCTGGGAGTAACCCTTACATAGCTCACTTCAAGCCTGCTGACACGTGGGGAGGAGAACAAAAGGAGGCACAGGCTGTCCACATTACTAGAAGTTTGGGCAGTCCAAAGACAGACCGAAATGTCAAGATTTAAAATTTTTTTCCCCAAAACTCTTTGTGAGGGAGTATTCAGTGAACAGCCCCTTGCTGGTCACCCACAAAAAATCCTGTGCCCTTTTATGCTACACTCTCAAGCTAATCCTGATCTCTGTGCCGAAGGCACCATCTTGCATCTGGAAAGCTTTTCCGCCTGTGGGGACAGTGTCTTAGAGCTGAGTCACTGAAACAAACTGAGGGCAGGTGCGGAAGATGGGAATTCGGGTGCATTTTCCCAGAATCACACACACCAGCTGGAGACTGCCAGCATTTTCCCAGCTTTTCCCATGGAAAGTAAGACAGATAATGAGATATTTGATCCACGCGCTTTGTAGATGCACTTTCAATATGTCACCTTTGGATAACTCGACCCAACCAATGGATTATTAATAAAATTCAGCAACTGTCAAAGCACTTCTCTGCGCTGGGAAGTTGAGCGGCAACACCTATTAGAAGAGAGACAGATGGCCTTACCTCTCGGCTCCCGCGTCCACGGCTGTGAGTGGAGGTAACTGGGAGGTGGGGTTGTGGGGGCTCCCCTGTACATTCTGTCCCGGAGAAGGGTGACCGACAGCATGTGGGGGTGGCACGGCCCCAGCAGCTGTTCCGCTTCGGCTTGAGTGATTGCTGGAGAAGATGGAGGCTGGAATCAAGGGAGAACAAGTGTCAGACTGCACGTGCTCTACATACCAGAGGCTGAGAGCAAGCGTGTTTTAGGGGCTCGTCTGTGGTTCTCTCGGTGGCTTTGGGGGAACAGTCCTCTGCTCACTGGATATACAGAGCATTTGTTTTCAGGGTGGAACAGACGCCCCGGCTCCTGCTGACGCTCACAGTTTGGCTCATTCCTTGCCTGGACCCCGTACAATTAGTCGACTGGGTCATGTCCGCATCTGGGTGAAGGTCTCTGTGTTAGCACTGCTCAGTCACAAGGGGGACGAGAGGTAACAGAGTATTTGGTCTGCTGACCCCGAAGGGCATACACACAGGCTGTTTGCCTCTTCTCCTGGCTGCAACGGCCTCCGCGGGCCAGGCTGGCTCTCTCTCTCTGTCACTGCTAAATCGGGGTAATGAGAATATCATCTCCTGGTCCTGGCACCACTGTGGGATCCGACACCCTCTTAACCTCAGATCTAACCGGGCCCGGGCATTTCCCTGATGGTGTGAGAGATGGATACACTCAGTCTCCATCAATGATGAGTCCAGGCCCAGCACCACAAAACATAAAAAGGGGCCTCAAACACAGCTCCAGACAACCCCTCAACACACACTGTTGTCTATCACAACATGGAGAGTGAGGTACAGCCTCATTCGAAGGGGCAGCCTCGCCTCTGAGAACTGTAAGTGACCTCAAACTTCAGTATGTGCCCATTTAGATCAGCTAATTGGTACCATGTCACAAAAGAGACGGGGCCTGTCACTTTCCGAGGCTCTCACTGTCAGAGAGGCTCTCGGTGTCTGGGACCTACTCCACGCACATCTCATTATGCTGCAATCACACCAGCATCATATCGCGGACTCTCTTCAACTTCCTTCTCTGCGCAAAGCGATGCTGAGCTTTATCCCCATCTCTGCTCTTTTTGAACTTACTCTACTGATGTCAAAGAATAAATGGATCTAAAATAAAAATAAAAGGAATCAGGTTCAGGGTTAAGAAGAAGCAGCCACATAAGCAAAGAGATCTGAGGGTTTGAAAGTTCAGGGAGCGCTACTTTTAGACCAGCACCACTTTCTCCAACCTCTCCCGGAGAGCACGAATACCCCACATGACCCAGCCCCCGAAAGCTTATTCCGATGGAACGAGAGTTCAAGCACTTAAAGGCACATGCGAGGAAGCAGAATTACCATCTTCCCGCTCAAAAGCTGCTGACAAGGGTGTGATCTGATGTGAAGGGTTTATTTCTAGTATGTCAGCACTGTGTCAGGTTAACTCTTGTCCTCAGAAGCCTGCATTCTCCACAGCCCCCCAAGACCTGAAGAGGTGGTGGGACTAGAAAGTGCTTACACGCTCAGAGAGGCACTGAGGGCCTTCGGTTGTGTGTCAGCCTCCAGAGAAGTTGCACGTTTGCAAACTCGCTAGAGTCACCTTATGAATCACTACCCTCATTTATGCTCAGCTCACTCAGGCAACCACAATTCTGCTTGTATTCCAAATAATAATTTTACCCAGGGGAGAAGGCTGTTTGGATTGACTGCGGCAATAGTTTCAATGCTGGTGTTTGTCAGCGTGGAGCTTTGTGTTTCATACACTATTTCAAAAACTAATGGAATAATAAGAGGTCACAGAGACACTGTGGAAACATGGCTCAATTTTTTTTCTGCCTTAGTGTAGAAACGTGAGCTCCCCTATTTATTCTGTTGTAGTTGCCGAATGCACCCCTCGCTAGCTATCCCCTGGAGGTATTTTTGCATGTCTGTGTATGTGTTCATCACAAGGGAACCGCTGCCCCTGCTTTTTCCAACCCCGTGGGCAATAGGGACTCCTGGTGTGCGCTCCGCGCTCTACTCTATGGTTCAGTAGAGAATGTGGTGCTTCCCAGAGGTCTCCATGAGCTGCATCAGCTACATTTTTGCATTAGCTGCAATGAAATACCAGGTTGGGAAATTTGGTATTGTTTGCAGCCTGCCACACACTGAAAAGCTGAAAGGCCTGGTTAAGGGCCTCTCCTTCATCCCATTTAATAGCCAGGACCAACCATCTGCCATCCCTCCATCCATCCGTCCGTCCATCTGTCCTCCAACCATTATTTTTTTAACCCCGTATTTATTAAGTGCCTACTACATGCTAGCCTCTCTACTGTATGTGGGTCCCTGCCCTTGGGGAGGTTGCAACTGAGTGAGGGGAACAGGTCTCTAGACATCAGTTCTAGCAAAATCCTGAGACCTGCCAGGAGACATCGTCAAGTGGTGTTCTAGTGCTTTATAACACACTGTCTTCTCTGTGGCCCCACACTGTGCCCTCAGTCCTGGTTCAGTGAGACAACTGGTCACACCTCAACCACATGACAGCAACTGACGCTACTGTGCTTTGACTGTAATGTCCTCTCCCTTCCTCTACTCACTTTAATACTTTTGCTCTGTATGCAGTCACCTGTGTTCCTCTGCCTCCTCTCTCAGCAGCCAACTATTCCACAAATATTTATGGAGTACGTACGGTGTGGCAGACATGGAGCAAGGTCCTGGGATAGACCAGGGAACAAGACACAATGGCGCCTATCCTCCCCAACAGCATCATTCACGCTTATTGGAGTAAACAAGGACGGGCACAATCTAAACATCAATGGAGTCCATCTGGGGCTCAATGAGTATGACGGGAAAAGAAACCTTTATCTACCAAATCCTGTTCCTTATTGGTCAAAGGTTGCCCTACCTAGGGTGTTACTTCTCCCACACAAGTAGGCACGGGTAGCAGAGTGGCTAAAGTTCTCACAGATGCCCAACACCAGGGCATCAGAGAAGCCTGAGGGCAGAAAGCCAGAGATTCGTGGTACAGGTGAGGGGAAGTGCTTCCAAGTTGTATTTGGCGCAAATGGTTGCCATAGCAATGGCTGCTGGTAGGACTAGGTGGTGGAGAGGGTATGAGGTGGGCTTAAGAGGTGTATGACACAGTGCAGAAGTCTCTGGAACCTGCCCTCCAGCTTTGCTGAGTTCAAGTGGTGACTGACCAACAGCCCTTTCTTCCACTGCTAAAGCTGGTGAATGGCATTGAAACATATAGTGACCCTTTGACTGGGGACCCCATGAGAATAAGAAAGGGAGGTCGTTAGGGTTCAATTTAAAGTCTGAATTTGTAACATATACAGAATAGTTTCTTACGTCGGTTGTAAGAAATCACCTGTGTGCAAAACGAAACCCATGACTTGCCTCTATTTCCTAAGAGATGGGATGAGAGGTAAAGGACAAAATCTCTCCTGGTGAGGTCACCTAGTAGAAGCTCATAGTTCAGCGTCTACACAGAGCACTTTTCGTGCAGTCCTGGGAAACAATTCTGCTTGTGGATGTTGCCTGTAGCCACTACAAGGACCAGAGATCTCGAGGAAATAAAAGCAGAGAATGGCATCCCAACATTAGTCCAACCCCATGTCACATACCCTTCCGCTATAATGGACAAACTCCGGGATGAGAGAACTGGGGCTTTGTAGGATTGCCCTTGGCCTCTACCTGGGATCCACATTTCCCAGTGATTGTCCCTGTGGCACAGGAAATGCCTCTCCTACCTACACTGACTTCTAGGAATTTCCAGCTGTAGCAGTCATGCATCCAGGATTACATCTTCGTGTAGTCTAAGAATATCCTTTCACTCATTCATTCTTTCATTCATTCAAACACAATTTTCCAGCCCGTACTCCATATGAGGCAGGTGCTGGATGTTTGAAGTTGAGTATCTGCTGACTTCACACAGAACGCCTAACACAACACATGCTTCCAGACAAACGTTCGAGCTTTGCCAAGTGATTTTTTAACCTCTGGAAGAAAATCTCCACATTAGAGTGCAATCGTAAGGTCATTTACAAAAGGAAACATTTCCTTCCATACACACTCAACCAAAGGGGCGTACCCAAGGCCTGTCAATCACAGAGTAGGGAAAAGAACTGATCCCTCTAGAGTCAGAGCAATATTAACAAAATTGTTGAGATCAAATAAACTGGTGCACACAGGCTGCCCATGGGGATGGCCTTCATTGTCTTGTGTCACCTCAGGGGTTAGTGCCACTGTCGAGGCTGGAAGAGAGCTTTTAGGTGAACCTCCAGACGGCGCTGATGACTGGCAGCAAGAGCAGCTGATTAGGAATGGCCGAGGAACATATTGGAAATTCTTATTGCTTTTGTGATTAAGAGATGGTGGACTCCCCAAGGAAATAAAAGCCTGGTCTTGGGATGGATTCGTGAGCCCTGCCTTCAGCGGAGGACCGGGAGCGGCCTACCTGACACTTTGGGTTCTCTCTGGAGTATAGCTGCCTGCAGCCCACCTGTCTCCTGAAGATGGAGGTGCAAGTAACTCAGTTGGGCTTTACAGTTTTAACAAAGCAGTATGTGTTGCTCTCTCACCAGCTACGGGGACCAGGACATTCGAAGCTTGAGCCTTTAACTAGCTCAGGTTAATCTGGGTTAATAAACAGCTCTCTCTCTATCCAAATGAAAACAATCAATCTATATTTCTAGGCGCATAGACAGGGCACTCCTGGGGATACCTTCGCTGTCATGTACTCACTGTGTGAATGGAGGCAGGCAAGGCTTATTCCTGAAATGGGGCCTACTTGTTTCAGGCCCTTTCCCAAGACCAGAGAAGTCTACCCTGGGCACTGCTTAGTGACTATGTTCTTATCATTTTAGAGGACAGGAAGGAGGACCTCCCTCGTCAGGTGAGGTACATGACAATAGCCAGTTGGAGGGCATATTCCTGTTCAAAGCCGTATGGACATTTAGAGTCCTGCTTTTCAAGTCTTCGCTTGCAAACCAATCGCTGGGAACAAATACTGATTCTGATTCCCTAGGTCTTGGAGGCAGGCAGTGCTGAGGTTCTGAACTGGTATCAAACTTCCCAAAGTCCCCTGGGATGCTGAGGCTGCTGATCTGGGGATGGCACTGGGAGCAGCAGGTGCTAGACCGTATCTCAGCTGCGTTTCATCTTCTGGCTGCCCTATACCTCAGGACCGAGTGAACGCTTACTGAGTAGTCTGCAAACATTTCCTCAGTTTACTTATGAGGAACCTAAGGCCTCAGTGGGTTCCTATTTGGGTATCTGGCCTGGGTCATGTGGCTGATAACAGGAAGATGGACTTCAGACCCCATGCCCCTAACCACCATGCTCTATGGCCTCTCAGACACAGAGCAGATTCAAGAGAAGGCCCAAGGGCGCTGATACTGCATACTCCATTTGCAAAGACTGGAGTCACTAGGCATTCTTCCCTCACTCACACAATGCACACGGCTAGCTTCAGCCACCAAAAGGCAAGGCTGGTCAGAATGCCAAAAGTATATTCCCATTTCTGTTTCTGTCCATCCTAAAAGCCCCGAAGTGACCTCAGCATGGATGAGAGAAATTTTCCAGCCCTGAAAATTAACTTAGGCAACAAGTTAACTAAATTATTTGGTTTGGAAAACAAACAGCTGGGAGGAAATGTGCTTTTTCCCCAAAAAGATTTCAGATGCTTGTCAGGGGCATATTGATCTACTGGTGGGAAGGCAGGCAGGCAGGGAGGGGTTATTTGTGAGCAATCAGACATGCACCTGTTACCACAAGTGACCACGATGTGGTGGGCTGAAAGGCCACCACCTCCGTCAATCATGCACAAAGCAGAGATTCACTGTGCAGGCTGGTTGTGTCTGAGCTTGTATGGTAAATGTGCATTTGGAGTCATTTATGATTGCTAAAAAAGCCATGGCCGCTACAGCGGGCCTGCTCTCCTAGGAGAGGGGGAATGAGTCTTACCAAGGGACTGTGAATACACTTACAGCAAGTGCTAGCGTAATGCTGGGACCCTGAGAAATGCAAGGTGATGCTTGGTAGCTGGTGTGCAGGGGGAGGCAGGGGTTTGCCGCTCATCTCTGGGCACAGAAGGCGTGGCTAAGCAGTGAAGCCAGGCTATGGTGGCTTCCACAGAGATATGAAAAAGAATTAGATTTCTAAATGAATGGAAATGGTGAGGTCAACTTTGTGTCTGCCTGCCCTCTGCATGCCCCCACATGTCCCCCAGAAGAAATCTGAATCTGGGGAGGAGTTAAGAAACAGCTGAACTGCAGTGGGAATGTTAACTCCTTTGGCCTCACTAGGAGTTGGGCACTTGAGAGAGACAGTGTCATCAGGGTGGTTATTCAGAGAATGAAGCATGGACAATGGGAGTCGGATAGACTTCGGTTTGAATCTGAGCTTTACCAATTCCCAGCAATGTGTCCTGGACAAGTCACCTAACCTAAGCTCAGTTTCTTCATCTTAAATAAGGAGAATACCTTGCAGTATGATGAGGAGGATCATATGATACATAAAAACATTTAGCACAGTGCCTGGACCATGTTTTGGTGCTTTTTAAACCACAGTCACTATTCTTTGCTTATTTGTGTTATTATACTCATTCTTATCAACAGCATATAAAATGAAGGCATATGTTGCTCCAAAATGGTCAATCTCCCACCGAATGTAACCTCTTACCTAGAGATGCATATAAACATAAACCATGGACTGGAGTCCTTTTAAAATGCAAAAGAGTAAATACGTCATGCTCACTGATAGTAAGCATTGTTTGTTCAATTTTTCTAATGCAAGTTTCTGTAAAGTGTTGAGGGTCTGTGAGAGAATCCTCACAGGGTTAAAATGCTGTCCTTTGTCTTACATGGTAATGTACACCTCTGAGTTACAACCCATACCGCATTTCAGTTTAAAAAACAACAAAGTCATTTTCATGCACGACTGCGTTTCGTTAAGGAGTGAAAACGGGCTGTTACTAGAATGTCAACACAATTGTCCCTCTTGAAGCTTAGTTTATCTTGAAGTATTTTTACATTTTCAGCACTTCGTTTTATTTGTTTCTTCAAGAGCATAAAGATGCGGCCGTGGTTAATTTTCAGAATTCAAAAAACACTTCCCTTCTGTCATTCTGAAGGACATGGCCAACACTGGGGGACGACGGGAGGTTTGCTCCCCAACGGTGAAAATCTGGGCCCCAATACTTTCTTTGGTTCTTGGCGTTTCACCATGGAGAACAGTTTAATTGCACTGTTGTTCAGTGGAAAGTGCTCTCATGACCCAAATTCACGAACCAGGGAGAAGTTCCCAGCAGGGAAAAGGCCCCATCCACTGGAGAAGGGCAGAGACGCCACAGTTACTCCTGGCCTGGTCACTGGCTGAGTAGAAGGGCTTGGTTCCCTTTTGCTCCCCTCCCAGGCTCCATGTGCATCTCCCCTCCCCACCCCCCACTGGTGAGGGGCAGCATTCCACATTCCAGCCAGCATTAGGAAAGGGGGGCTTCTGAAGGGTTCCCAGAGTCATCTCTCTAATCTTTCTTTCCTCCCGGAGGCATGAATAATTTTAATATTGCCGATCACTAAAATTCTATTCTTTCTGCCTGTCTTTTTTCCCCCTCCCTCTTGGCAGTGTGGATTATCCAGCAGTACTGATAAGAGGATAATGAAACAATCCCTTCTCAACCAGCTTGGGCGGCTGTCAGAATAAAATGACACCATCCATACATCCTTGACATGCTACCCCAAGCTAATTGATGGCAAACAGTGGTAACTGTCACCTGTGCACTAAGACTAAGAAAACATACTCGTGTCACCTGATGGGAGAGCTACCTGGCAACCGATGAACAAATGTGTTAGAAAGACGTTCTATTAAGGTAAGAGAGGGTACATCTCTGAAGAACATGCCTATTAACTTTGAGCTTAAGAGCACTGCTGTTCACTGGGGAACAGAAATAAATAAGGTAAAATGAGAATGTATTGATGTCTGGACAGTAACATGAATATTCAGGTTCTCTTACAAATAGATATTCCCACATGAGCTCCCAACTTCTATGTAGGCTGCCCAATTACATTTCCACATCATGCAGCTGGATTTACAGCCAGGGAAGAAGCTATTCATATTTGGAAGAGGACACATGCTTACATGCCTTTCTGGAATACACTGTGATACGACTAGCAGATAATGGCTGATGTCATCCATGTAGATGCCAAAGGTTACCATCAGACATTCTGAAATACCAGGTGTAATTAACGGCATGTAGCAAAAGCTCCTGAAACATCTGCATTTCAGAACAAAGACATTTTGTTACGAGTAGAATGGCATCATCTGGCAGCTCGCTCAACTTCTCTGGGACCAACATTTCATGCAGCCCCTCTCGGGTCTTTCCAGACAATGCATGACTTATCTAACCTCAAATCTCATACCTTCTCTTTCTTCCCTTCACCTCCCAACCCACTTAATGCACTCACAGAGAGTGAGTTACAAAGCAAGTCAGGAAGGTAATATGAACAAAGAGTACCCTGTCAGAAACCCAGTATTGCCACCGTGTGTTACGTTATCCCCCACGTTGAACAGGGCAGGAAAGCGGAAAGAAAGATGAAAGATGGTGCAGGTGTGGACAGCCATTCCTGGAAGCTCTTGCAGGAATGTTCATCATCTCCATTTTTGGAATAAAGTCTGATTTGGCCACAAAAAACAATTTTAGTAAAAAATACTGGCTTCTCTAGGTCCCCATTATTCATCCCTTAGCTACCTCCTACCTGTACCTTCTTGACCACAAAAGACGTTTTCTCACTTTCAGATGCTACCAAGATAATCCCGCCTACTCGACTTCCGTGCAATTTCTCCTCCTCCTCCTCCTCCTTCTTCTTTTTTTTATAAGTAGGCTCTCTGCCCAACATGGGGCTTGAACTCACCACAGTGGGATGGAGAATTGCATGCTCTACCCACTGAGCCAACCAGGCACCCTTCCATGCAATTTCTGAAATCATTTCACAGAGGAGACTTCTTGGAAACAGACATGGAACACATATGGCCAATCCAATTTTTAATTCAATATTCTTCTAGCCAGCTCAACGGCTAATTTATCAACTCTTGAGCTCTCTTAAGAGACCTCTCCCTTTTCCCGCTAGGTAAAATGGGAGTCACAACAGCCCTTTTGGGGAATTGTGTTATTAGCGGGGAACCAAAGTCTGCAGTGACCACCAGCTCTGGGCAAAACCACACAGATGATGAGGGTGGCCTTGTGACTCCAGAGAAGTCCCTTTCCTCTTTTTTCTCTACTTTGTCCACAAAGTGGAGGATTTTCTTAGTTTCCCTTCAGGTGCCCAGTGTTACCTCCTAGTTTACTCTGAGGATGGATAGATAGACTCTGACAAGCCATTCACGTGTTACCATGAATTATGCCCATTTACAACCTTTCTTAAGGAGTTTAAAAGCTTTTCTCTGCCTGCGGGCTGGAAGGTTCAGTCTTCAGTTACAGGAATTACAAGTATCCTTATTGTTGGGTAGAAAGTATATTTTAGCATCCTCCCTACGCTCAATCTTTTACAGTTTTGCTTTTCTCCTGGCCATTAATGTGTATGTCTACAAGAGTCCTGAATCTCAGAAAACATAATCCTTGATATTCAAGGGTTTAAGCCTCTTCTCTTTTTAGGAAAAACAGAACTTAGTAGAATTAAACCATGGCTGCTCTCTGTGCTATCCCTGTCAGCCCTGGGCTCACCATAACCAGAACTGAGTCCTGCCTGACTTCTGGTAGCTTCCTCCTAAGGGGCAGCCACAACAGCGAGGGCTCACCTCCCAGCATGGCGCGAGGCTGCCTCTGCAGACATCTGCTTACAGTGTGAAGACTTAAACAGTAATAATTCCATTCGGGAGTCACTCCATTTGGGCTTCCATAAACTATGTGAGGGAGGATAGGAGTGCTGGGTGGTATAAGGGGTTTGGATCCCTTCAATGGAAATAGCTCTGCTGTGACCTGTTGTAAATATTGGGCCTTATAAAAATCTCTGTAAACCCATGGGCTAGAAGACTACTAAAGTATCCGCTAAATCTAAAATACTACGGTGATCAAAGAACCTATATGTGTCGGCAGACTTTTATTTTATTTTTTAAAGATTGATTTATTTATTTTGGGGGGGAGGAGCTAAGGGAGGGGGAAGAGACAGAATCTCAAGCAGAATCCCTGCCTAGCATGGAGCCTGACATGGGGCTCAATCCCAAGACCCCAAGATCATGACCTGAACCGAAATCAAGAATCGGATGCTTAATTGACTGAGCCACTCAGGTATCCCTATATTGGTAGACTTTTAAAACAAAATGTGGTCAAATACATGGAAGCCACGAGCTTCCCTGATTTCACTCAGTCATTGACTAATGCCCCAGCTGTTAGTGGAAAGCAGCATTTGGCAATCCTGTTATGTAAAAGGCCAGACACTATATATTTTAGGCACTGCTCAAAAGAGGCAATGTTCTCAATTCTTTGAACAACTGCTCTCACCTAAAAGCTAATAGTCTTTTTTACATTTTACATTTACAAACCTTAAAAACATCCTTCACTCTCAGGCCATGCAAAATAGGAGATAGGCAGGCCATATGCAGCCCATGGCATAATACATTATCTGTTGCAAGTCAACTACTAAGAACGATCTATGGAAATATGGAGCCATCTATGGACTATGGAAATATTTTTGAATTATGGAAACTAAATTTGAAGTAAGCAAATAAGCCAAGAATAGTTTTCTAGACACCTTAGAGTATATTTTCAGATAAGTGTATTTTGACGGTCTGGAGAGTCTATTTACAAAACGATGTCTGGAAGGACCAAGGCTATGCCTCAGCAGGGCCGACACAGTGATGGTGTAAAACTGCGTTGGGTGAGACCACTAGTCTTACTTCTTCCTTCCTTCACCTACCTCATCCTCACCAATTCCCTGATGATTAAACTCTCTTTTCACCCAAGCCCCTTGGCACGCTGTATGAGCAGCCCGTGTGTACTTCCACTCTTCATAGCAATGACAACGAAACTTCTGATTCATGGATCTGGGAATAGGGGAGCTCTGAGTTCGCATCTTGACTTGAATTCTTCTCAAAAGGAAGACTTGATCTCAAAACAGCAATTTTTGAACCCCAAATGGTAGGACCCAGAACTAAAAGGAATGCAGGGAAGGGGTTCCAATCTCTGTCACAGACATGGACTGAGTCTGGGGGTGATTGTAAGCGAAGAGGAAGGAGCCCCTGACAGCTGCACGGAGTGTACCCAACTCTTCCATGTGGTCCTCGGGAGCTGCTATTCTTACCACCGACTCATGGAAGGGGAGAAATAACCTCCCCAGAGCGGAGAACCAAGACTGGAGCTCAGGTCTAGCTCCACGTCCTTCCTGCCATTGCACACTACCTCCCCCCAAAAAATGAACAGAAAACATGCTATTTTTGAATTAAAAAAAAGTAATACTTATCAAGACACAGTTTGACATTGTGATTTTTGGGGCACTGCCACCCAGGTAATGGGCTTCTGATTCCAATTTGTTTTTCTTTAGAGACCTACAGGACATTTCCTTGACTTAAAAGTGTTATGTGAACGACTGAATACACTGATCAAATCCCCCACTTGTGCAGGCTTCTGTACTGTCCCCATTTCCTACATGGACGTGAGGGATGATGCTGGGCACCTGTTCCCTCCCTGCTTCACAAAACTCTAACAGACAGTTTCCTAGTATTTGGATAAAAGCAACAATAACTAGCAGATGCCGAACACTTGCGGTGTGCTAAGGACTACTGCAAGCACTCCGTATGTCATTAAACCCAGCAACCAACCTCAGGGAGAGAGAAATGAATTTGAGCTGGAGAAGAAGGAACATTCCCACCTATAAATGTTCCACCTGAGCACACACTGCTACACAGATGGTCAGAGGTATTGTATAAAACACGGCCAATGATAGGACCTAAGAAAAGAGAATACTAAATACTGTCCCTCCTCATGTTCGTACAGATATAACCCCAAACTGTCTCAGAACTTCAGAACTATGGACCTTACATCCTTACCAATCACACAACGTCTACAGGGGCAGCTGATGCATTACGGTTTTCATTTCTCAGAGAAGGTGACAAGCACCCCTGTGGGCCCATCTGGGGAGCAAGTTCCTACTCATGCTGAAGAGAGTTGTCCCCCTTTTCCTCTGAATAGTGAACACACAGTTCGCTTTCTGCAGACCCTCCTAGAGGGGGGACCTAGGACTCTCATGGAACCCCCAGGGGAAGGCTGCGGCGAAGATGATAAATCCACAACCCCCTGGGGACACGGTTAGGTGTTCACAGAGCTGCTGGACCCAGCAGAAACCGGCCATGAGCAGCTACATGGAGAGAGACCAGGGTTGGAGGTCAAGAGGTGAGGCCAAGGCAGCAACCAGAAAGGGTGTCATGAAAGCCAGCACCTCCTCTGCACTTCCTAAGAAAACTGATATGACGTTAAGGAAGAAGCCCTAACTTCTGAGGTGTTGGTGCCAGCTGGGAAGGCGGCCTTGATGTTGTGAGCCGTGGCCACGCAACTGAGTGGGGCAGGCCGCTGTCTGACAGTACGGGAGACACGATAAAAGCCAGCCTTCGGTCACGTGGAATGAGCCAATTCCACGATGCCCTCTTTACTCAGTGCCTGCAAGACGCTTTCTTATTACTGTTAACAGTAAAATGCAGCAAGTAATATCCAAGCGGATTCAGGCATGTCCTTCACTTTCGAGTTTTACGATAGTCACATTTATTTTCAGTGCTAAGACAAGCGTCAAAAAAATGAACTTTCACCATGTGAACGACAAGCACCCTGAAAATGCCCACTTTCCCTTTATTCTTCACGTGAAAGACACACATCTACCTATTTCTCCTTTTCCTTGGAAAGTCAGGACTTTGGACCCCGAAATCTGGCCCATAACTTCCTAATCACGAAACTATTAACTCCTCATTCCAGAAATTCTGTCCTGAATTCTCTGTCTTGCCATCTGTTTCCCAAGACCTGCTTGTGGGTACACTTGGAAGTACATGCAACCCTTCTTTCTCACACTCGTTTGAATACTAGCAAAATAACATCAAATCAGAACAGAAGAAATAACAGTGTAAAGATAACCAAGACTTTGCTCAATGGGAATAAAGTTACAACCAACCCAGCTTTACTTCTCCACAAGGTGTGGAACAATTTTTGCTCATCCACAAAAAAATTTTTTTACAGCAAAAACCTGTACATATTATAAAACTGAATAATTCAGCTTAATCTTGCATGAAAAACTAACATGAATACAAGGGAGTAAGTGGATATGGGAAATTGAAGCACCAAATTAAGCAGCTTGCAAACATATAAAGTCATTAACATTAGTTGCATACATACAAATGTGCCCTGTGCTGGCTGGGAATCACAATTTTAATTTTCTTCAGTTGGGTAGCTACAAGATCTCACTCTTAATCAAAATATGAGAAATGCCATTATAACACTGGTGGGGGGAGAGGAGCTTAATATCCATTGATAGGTTTTCTGTAATGAGAAACAGAAACATATTACGGGGCATTTTTTTTTTCACTATTTGATTCAGTTTTATTATCTTTGTAAGTATTTAATTATAAGTACCAGAGCAACATTATTTATTTCTCATTGTAAATATATGGCATATTGGCTATAACATTAAATTGTCTTCTGTGGACAAATTTCCATCACATGGTTTTCAAGTATAAATTTTGCTCCAATTTTCCAATTATTATTTTTTAAATTTCACCTTCATTGAGGTATAACTGACATGTTAAGATTGTAAGATATTTTCAAGTATATATTGTGGTGATTTGATATACTATCTACACATTGTGAAAGGTCCCCCCCATTTAGTTAATTATGGGCAATTCTTATTGTAACTCCCACCTGTCACACCGAGATCATGTTTTGCTAGAACATTCCCACATTTTATGATCCAGAGCAGTAGTTTTCAAAGTGTGTTTCCTGGACCAGCAGCACCCAGTGTCGCCTGAGAATTTGTTAAAAATCCCTGGCAGAAATTCAAATTCTTGGGACTGACTCAGATGTACTCAATGAGAAATTCTGGGAGTGGGGCTCCCCAGCAATCTGCATTTTCCCAGGTTTTCCAGGTGATCCAATGCACACGAATGGACTGGCTCAGGGCCGTGGGAGGTGAAAGCTAGAGGTCAAAGCTATCAGTGCCTGCAACAGAGCAGAGCAGAAAACTTGCTGCCCTTTCTGATTTCTGATTTTCTTTTCTTTTTTTTTTTTAGGATTTTATTTTTTAGAGGGAGAGAGAGAGATCACAAGAAGGAAAAGGGGTAGAAGGAGAGGGACAAGCAGACTCCTCACTGAGCAGGGAGACTGACAACGCGGTGCTTGATCCCACGACCCTGAGATCATGACCTGAGAGGAAACCGAGAGTCGGATGCTTAACCGACTGAGCCACCCAGCGCCCCCCACCCCCACTGATTTCTCAATCCAACTTGGTAGATGAACCACAGATACAAGGGATGTGAAGAACAATACAAGATTCTGACAGTTCAGTTCTGAAGCAGCAGTTCAAGGCAATGTCAGAAGGGACATGGAAAAGATACTGCCAAATGTTTCCCTTTAAATCACTTCTGTAAGCCCAGTGTCTGCCTCCTTCTGGCCACCACCAGGTCCAAGTCCTTCTGTCCCTTTCTCACCTCTGGTGAAGTCTATGCAAATCACTGCTTTTGAAGATCATGCAAGAAATATCTATTGCATTTTTATAATGCTGTACGCTTGCATTTATGTAGATCATGTTGTTTGATCTTCACAATTCTGTAAAGTTTAACCTACTGGGAAATTAGTATGTCACTTTAGAACCTTCTAATAAAGTCCCTAAGTTAACAACCACTGTTTGCAAGTAGACTATATGAGACACTTTTATATAAAATTACTTCTAACCCCTACAACTCTTCAAGCCGCCCCAAGATAGCAAGTGTATTCAATTTAAAAATACAGAAAATGTATTAATACATATACCATAAATTACATTAAAATGCAACATTAACTATTTCATGAAGTATGTTAAATCTTGCATAGATTTAATATGGTGCTGTTTATTATAAAATGTGATGATATTATGAGAGAGAAGGCTTCATTTCCCAGTAATGAGGGCGAAGGGAAGGCAATGACAATGTATGACTTCAAAAATCCCTGCCCTAAAAAAAGTTTTTTTTGTCTTTGTTCAATTCTCTGTAATATCTGAGCATCGTACTTATATTTCCTCCTGAAAAATCTAACGTTACATTCAAAGTAAAAATAATTCAACAGAACTCGCAAGATCTAAAACATGATAATTATTTTATAACTCAAAACAAGGGGTACCAATAAAATCCCCCAACTCTTGCATACTTCCTTGTTCTAGCTGCATGAGCTGCTCACTCAATGGGTGGTTTCGTGGGACTTGAACATCTCAACGGCACTGGTCTCTATGATGCATTCACGGCTAAGGTCATTTACAAAGGTCATGGTTTACTGAATTGGTAAGCAGTTTTGGTTTGGAAGGAGCCATAAGTTTTGTGACCACCACAGGACAGATCCTCTTCCATACAGCATTCTCTGTTAACGAACAGACTCTGATGGTATTGCAGACTCACTCACTGTATGCTCATCAGCTCCATTTGGTTCATCGAGGAAGCCAACAAGACCTTCTGCATGGGCACTAAGCCTCAAAAGTGGCCACCTTGGTCTGCCAACTGTGAAATACTTCTCCCTCAGATGATCAGATAAATCACCCAAATTTATAGGCTAGTCTGGAGCATTATCTAGATATCTAGGGTGCAGAACTTCTGAACAAAAGGGCAGAAAATGTAAGTGAGCCATCCTTGAGAACTGCTCATCGTTGTCCTGGCCTTTCCATTAGGGCATAAAATTGCTCTCAAGTTAGCTCAGGATCGGGTCTGGGGAGCCTTGGGATTTTCAGAATAGTAGGCAAGTAAACACCTCAATTTAAAGTAGTCCCCAGCATAGCCTCAAGTGATATTTTAGCTGCTTGAACCTGGAGCACTATTTCCTTCCACAGAAATAGAAGCCTTTTCCGGCAACCCTTTCCAATCAAATTCTGTCTCATCAACTGAAAACGGTCTCAGTAAGGGAAGCCAGCACGTTAGGAGACTTGTAAGATGTGTATGTGTCAGAAATGACACCTTCCCTGTTCTCCTTAGTGCTCTGCAAACTATCCCTCTCTTGGAATCTCACAAACTGTTATTTACTAAGCCACTAAAAATTTCCATTTCAAAACCATGACTTCTTCAAACTACAAGTCTTCAATCATATGGCTTCTAAAATATCTTGGTGCCTATAGCTAACCGGCTTCTGATCCTCCATCCATACTGACTCAACAGGTTTCCATCCAAACTTTTTTATGATAAATCAATTTACTAGCACTTAGAAGTATAAGTGCTTGACAATCATCAAACAAATATTTTCTCAACTTTGTGTAGCAGAAGGTAAAAGGAATGGCTCCAAGTACTTTTACCATTTAGCCAAGTCTTAATCTTTGTCAAATTGCCTTAACACTTCGGAGTTTACATTTAACTAACTGATGAACAGCTTCATTTTCCTTTGGCATTTTTCACCATTTGGCTTCTTTCCATAGATCTTTGGTACAGGTCTGAAACCGGTAGAAACATGCACTCCTGGCATGTGCATTTCTAGAACTTCAGCAGGAAGATTTAACATTTTTTCTTTTGTTGTTTTTCCCCCTGCTTTGTTCTGCTCTGGGTTTGTTGTGTATTCAGCGACACAGAAAACTTAATCAATTTTTCGAAAAGGCAAGAACAAAGAAAGTAAAATAGGACCCAAGGGAGGGAGGAAAAAGAAAGAAGTAGGCAACGTAAACTTGCAGTTCTACACTGACTCAAGAAGTGAAATTCCAAGAACATAGTTCAACAGCATGGCCACCTGCCTGCTTCAAATGCTTCCAGAGTCCCAGAAACTTCCAGTCAGTCTGAAGATGCTCTGTTGACATGGGACAGCTTAGGCTCCTTGCCCATTGTGGCAGCTCGCCTGCCACAGCTGGAGGTTCAACGCTAAGAGCTCATGATCGTTTTGAAGACCAAATACAGAAAAAAAGTGTATGAACAAAAAAAGGAAATCTGTCTGGAGTGACAAAGCTGGTTTAACATAAACCTCTTATAAAACTTGAACTACACTACCAGAGGTACTAAACACACACCAGGACAAATGTGACTCCTAAATTCTGAAAGTCAGCCATACATTCTAGGCCACACACAGCGAAGGTACTAATGCTTTCCACAGATAGAGATATCGTGGCTTCCCAAACCCAGTTCCAAGGGTAAACGCGGTAAGACTAGTCCATTACCATAAACTACCTATATTAGATGTTGGGCCGGTTTTCAATCCCGTCTGGCTAGCTGTGACTCTTAACTGCTGGGCACCAGGTCTTTAGTTAGATCATGGATTTCTGGACTGCAGTAAGCAGGGAAATGCTGTATAGTCTGCTGTAAACTGATTGTTAATTAAATGTGCTAGAATAAATGTTCATATATCAAATATTTGGCAAATCAAACAGACATATGTGCAAACAAAAACGAGTCACGCTTTTTCATGTATATATCTAATACAAAATATTTATGTGAGTTGATAACATTGTGCTTTGGTATATTTCATGTGTGAATATGCACCTGCTCTCAAAGCCTCTATAAGATTTGGTCTGCCCTTCAGATCTCCTAGGGTCTCTAAGAGAAAGTTCCCAGAGCAACTGATAAAGGGCCACCACCAGTGGGACAACATTAAGGATGTCTTGATGACAAACCCTCTCAAAACATTTGCTTAGGGGCGCCTGGGTGGCACAGCGGTTGGGCGTCTGCCTTCGGCTCAGGGCGTGATCCCGGCGTTATGGGTTCGAGCCCCATCAGGCTCCTCTGCTATGAGCCTGCTTCTTCCTCTCCCACTCCCCCCTGCTTGTGTTCCCTCTCTCGCTGGCTGTCTCTATCTCTGTCAAATAAATAAAATCTTTAAAAAAAAAAAAAAACAAAAAACATTTGCTTAATGCCCTTTCCCCTGCATTGGGATCAGCTGAGAACTGTTGACTTAAAAAAGTTACACAAGCACAGCTTTTCCTATTCTAGTGTTATGCATCAGTAAGTTCTTAATTCTCTATGGCTTATTAGTACTTTTAAAAAGAAAAAACCCAGTTTTCTGCCAAAACCTGGCTCTGGAATCAGATGGGGGTGGCAGTGGGACTTGCGATCCATAGATAATAGAAAATCCCCATTGTCTGGAGTGTGGAGCTGGTGGGACTTTTGCTTTCATATTCATAGCATGACAGTAAGAGCTTTCCATATGTGAGGGTGACAACCAATTATGTTTGCACAAGTACATAATCATTATAGAGAGTGGAAAAGGCACAAAAATCCAGGCTAACAAAGTAAATGAAAATAAATAACTTTCTAATTGCATATTAATCCTTTCCTATTTTTCATTACATAGATGAAATTTTCCAAATATAGAATCACCTATTCTTCAAACCCAGGCAGAAGGACGCTGGTCTGGGAGTGCCTTCCCATCCCCCCCTACCCCCCAGTGGCTGACAAACCCTTCTTACAAGGTGGCTGACTGATGTGAGATTTTTCTTAGAGACCTGGGGCTTCCTTTTGAAATGCAAACATGACAATAACTGTTCCATTAAGAAATCCACATGCAGCCTGTTACTTGAGTAAGGGGGAAACATTTCCTTTGGGTCTAAATCAAGTTAATAAATTTAAGATACCTGGGAGAGCCGGGTGCACTGGCCTTTTGGCAGTAGTCCAGAACTAAGAGAGCTAATGCATTATTTTACTGTGTTTCTTTATGAGAAAAAACAGTCTGCTGCCAACTCAGCTCAGGAATCAGATGGGAAGCAGGGAGGGGGCAACTTGCAGCTCATCGAGAAAGCAAAATACAGATGATCTACCCATGAGAATGTTCTCATGTGAGCGTTCCCTTGAACCAGAGCGAAGGGCCTAGCAGAGAACAGCTGACGCGGCCTCTGCTGTGGTTACCTGGATAGAGGTCAGGCCCAGGC
Organism: Ailuropoda melanoleuca; assembly: GCF_002007445.2. Classification (NCBI taxonomy): domain Eukaryota; kingdom Metazoa; phylum Chordata; class Mammalia; order Carnivora; family Ursidae; genus Ailuropoda; species Ailuropoda melanoleuca. The sequence goes on along the minus strand of NC_048234.1, from coordinate 20,496,194 downwards.
GCGGGGGAATGTCCCACTGCCCCATCAGCAGCAGTATCGCGCGGGGAGGTGGCCGACTGCAGGGGCTGCACGGCGAGGCAGTCTGGGAGCAGGTCAGGATGGAGCTCTGCACTGGACCGCAACTAAGAGGAGGAGAAAACAGAAGACACATGAGAAAGGAAAGCTGTCCCTCGGAATACTTCCCAGGAAAGGCATCACGCCCTAAGATTCAATGCAATTCAATTCACAAGTGTTTATTAAGCAATGACGGTGGATCAGGCACTGGGCTTAACAGAGAATCAATAAGATGGGGACTTCTCCAATGGCAGATGATTCCAGAAAACGCAGCTAGAGGAGGACTGGACTTCAGTCTTTGATGTTTCTACTTCTGGGAACCCAGTTTCCTATTATACTTCCTTTTATTTGTTCTGTATCTTATCAGAACTTGTAGTGATAACAAAAACAAACTCAAGTATATTTGGTCCAGATTGGAAGGTGCTTTTAAAATACAGACATAGGACCGGAAAATGTCTTGGAGATAACTGAGAAATATCCATTGAGATTTGGTGCCTATAGACTGTATATAAGAGGAAAATACATAGGTTAAGTTTTAAAATATGACGGAGCATGATTAAAAGCAAGACTCATGTCATTAGCAGCCACAAAACCCCAACAGTAAGTTACACGGAAAAAAAGCCCAACCTAATTTAGATCTTCATTTTATCACAATAACAAAATAATTCTTAATAAAGAGTTACATGTAAAAAAAATCATGCCATAAAAATGTAAGAATAAAGAATAGGCCAAAAGTTATCTGATCTTCTTATGAAAAAGAATTTTGAATGTAATTAGAATGGGGAAAAATCACAATGAGAGGTTTAGGGACAGAAAAATATCAATTTTCTGCTTCTGTAAAAACATAATACCTTAAAAACATAGAACAGTATTTGTTACAGATACTGCAAATAGTTAGCATCTTCCGTGTTTAAAGACAGCATATGCATTGATTTTGCTTTTATCAAGACAAAACTAAGCCTTCAGATATATGGCTGGAGGAAACCAACTCCCCCAGCAAGTATTTATGGAGCATCAGATGCTCCTCCAGGCTCTAGGACAACTGCCGTATAGAATTTCTACTCCAGAGGCAGCCGGTGAACAGGGCACAATATCCCATGTCAGCAGCAGCTAATAATGTGGGGAAGAGCAGTGCAGAGCAGGGAGACGGCTGGAACAGGAGGCACTGCAGCCTTAGGCAGAGGGGCTGGCGAAGCCTCTTGGAGAGGGCTCTTGCAAAGAGTCTCAAAAGGAGGGAGGGTGGGAGCCTTGCAGATACGTGGGGGAAGAACCCCCCTATCTGGATGGTCTGAGAAGAGTAAGACTAGAGCGACACAAGCCTGGGGCTTGGAGAAGAGAACTAAGATGGAAGCAGCGATGTGAGAAGAGTCCATTCCTTAGAACCAGGAAAGGGCCCACCAGATCACCGAAGGCTTTTAAACCTTCTCCAGCCCGGAAATTACCTTCTGTGTGAGGCGGGACTGCCTCATTGTGCAGCCCTTGATATGAAGACAAAGATTTTACAAAGTAGAAATAGAAATGAGAATAAATGATGTTCAGCACGTTTGCAAGGAAATGCAAAGTCAAAACTTTTTAAAAAACTTCTCAGACTAACAAAACCTTTAAAAAGGGAGTGGTGGTGAAGGTACAGTGAGAGAGGCATTCATAAGCGTTGGTGGTGGTAGGAGGAATACTGACACAAACTCTCTAGATGGTATCTGGGAATATTGCTTCAAGACCCATAACTGAAATCATTTCATCTTAGAACCTGTCTTAAGGAAACAGCCAGAGAGGTGAAGGAAGATTTATACCTGATGTTTTAATAATACAGAGCATTATTTCTAGCAATATCCATAATTAGGGAAGGTTATTTAAATGTCCAACTAGGGCTAATAAATGATCTCACATCAATCTGATGGATTATTATGCAACCATTAAACCGAAGTCCATAAAGATGAAAGCAAAACACAAAATTATACATACAGAATGATCATTATATAAAACACTCAGACAAAATACTGTAAGGAAGCATTATAAAATCCAGTATTAAAACTGATTTTTTTTCCCAGCAGCAATATTATGTTTTTTTTTTTTTTTAATCCTTTCCCCTGCTTTCCAAATTTTTCACATTCCAGTGATGTGCTGGAGCTGGCTCGCACCAATCCAAGAGTGCCGTTCGTGTGTATGTTTCCCAAATTTTCCATGCAGTGATGGCAAACTGAGAGCTTGAAATTGGTCATGATGAGAATATTTACACCATGGAAATTAGCAAATGCTACAAACTGGGCCTTTTTCATCTGGAGAGCCAGATGTTGACTACACCAGCACTCTACAGACAATGACTGTGACCCATACTCTGATCACAAAGAAAACGAGAGACACACAACAAAACATCAGTAAGTTACTACTCTGTAACTTTAGCGTTTCTTGGATCTCAGCAAGCTCCGTAAAGAGACAACACATGTCCAGGTCTTAGTCCAAGAATATGAAAATGGCATAGTGACCCTAAGTATTAGAGAAAGAGCATTTAACACATGTGGTGAGCTAGCCATAATTACATTTCAATTTCCTCAGCTTTGCCACATTGCAATCTCTGACCAAGACCCTCTGAATTAATGGCTAACCCTCTCAGGGCTTTTGGAAGGTATGTTTGTTATTTTGGTACTAACCTAACACATGCCGCATAAGAAAAACTGGAAAAAAATCAAGGCTTCGAATGAGTTCTGGTGATCACTTTTAATTTATATTTCATCGTTACAATGTGATCTGGGGCCCATATGTTCTACTGAGCATGGACATGAACGTCTCTCTGCTTTCTATTACTCTAGGGTTTTACAATGATCAGTACTGATGCCATCTTTCCAAGGAATTTCACGGCCATGGACATTCCCGGAGTCAAAGGCAGGCAACTCTTCCATAGCTTCAACAAGTACTCATGGTTTCTGAGAGTGTGATTTCATACGACTTTGTGGGGAACGTTAATTTGGTTTTCTCTGGGATTAGGCATGGTTCTAGAAAGCGCTTCTTAAATCAAACAAGCCTTGGGGAACTTATACGTAATTTCCAAAGGAAGGCCATACGCATAGGAATGCAGTAATGATGTGTAAGTTTAGTATTATCCTCTCCCTCCCAGATTATTAGACCAGGAAAGGGCCTTCCAGATCATTTATGGCTCTTAAACTTTCTCTAGTCCAGGAATTATCTAAAGGATGAGGCAGGAGGATATAGCAGGATCTCCTGGGAGGGATGTCCTTCCATATGATAGTTTTATAGTTGGAGTAAGAAACCCAACTATTTATATACAACAAATTACGTACTGTATGTTTCAACATCTTCTCAGCTGCTAAGAATGTAAAGAAGATAGAAATTTTCCCAATGGGGGATGATCTCTAACTACGGTTCTCCAATCCGGGCACGTAGCAGAATCACCTGTGGGCCCTGCTGCAGAGCTACTCATCAAGTCTGGGGTGCATTTCTAACAAGCTCCCAGGTGACGATGACGCTGTTGGTCTAGCGACAATACTTTCAGAGCCACTGGTCTCTACAAATCCTGATGAGGAGAGCTGAGATCTTTCTGGTTAGGGGAACAGGAAATGGCTTGTAGAAATTAGGAATTATAAAAACCAAACTGTCTTTAAGACACGGACCTCATGTAACCATTTCTTATTATGTCTCCCTGCAGACCTCATCATGAGAAATGGTTACATGAGATCTGTGTCTTAAAAACAATTTGGATTTTTGTCTTCTTTCGCGGGTTTATAAAAAGAGCTAAAAAAATTTTCAATACTGTCTAATCACCAGCCCGTAGGAGACAGCAAAGAACTTGCCCTTTAAGGAAACTTTATTGGTCTTTACAGAAGGAAGTGACATTTGAACCCACTTATCACCAGTTCATCTACTTTAAAGGGCTGGCTGCTGTGTCGCACAGCACCGGGGACCTTGCCTTACACCGCAGTAGGTGAATGGCATTGCCATTGTTCAACTCTGCTGCCCTAACCAAACCCCACGAGTTCCAGAGTAGCTCTTCTGTACCCTTCTCATTCATTCACTGAAAAAAAATACTTCTTGGGCCTCAACCATATGCCAGGCACTGTTCTAGTGGCTTGACATACACCAGCAGTCAGAGCAGAGAAGATGCCCCCTGAGGAGCTCACATTCTAGAGGCACTGAACAGCAAACAAACTAACCAGATAAGTAAATTTCATAGAAGATGGTAACTGCTATAGAAAAAAGAGAAAAAAGATCAGGGGTAACTAGCCCGGGAATGCTGGGGAGAACTGTGGCGTCATTGGAAAGATATATTCAAGCAAAGACTTGAAGGAGTTGGGGAAATGAGCTGAGTGCCTATCAAGAGGAAGACAGTTCTAGAAGGAGAGCTCACAGAGGACTGCCTTGCTGTTGGCAAGCATCCCATTCATCGTCGGCTGCACACCCCTTCGGCCTGGGATGGCCTTTCTTCTCCCAATGCAGCTTATCCAAGACCCAGTTTGTGGCCTGCCTCCTGAGTGGAATCTTTTCTGACCAGGCTGGCCCACAGTGGCCTCCATGGTGCAGGGAGGGCTGCAGAATATTTGCTTTCAACAATCCTGTGATTGGACCTGTGTTTGGGGCTTTGTTTCCTGTGATGAGTTTAATCTGCACAATTGTGTTATAAAGCCCACGAGGACCTGGCTGACTGACTGCCCTTCAAACTTTCAAAACTCCCCGGGCCTCTGGCAGGGAGGGCCCGGCATGGGGATACAACACACAGCGCCGATGAGATCTGTAAGAATGATACATGATGCTCTATCTAAAGGAAGTTACAATCTCTAGTGGTATGTGGCTGTGTCTAAAAAATACCATGTGGTCCTGTCTTAAGGACCTCCACTCATGGAGATTTTGAAAAGATACAGATAATCAGAAGTATGGCACAAAGGCTGCTACTGTTCTGCCCAGATCCCCTCTGATCCCTTTGATTAGCTCTGTGCTGACCCCTCCCCCAGCCTTGGTGTGCCTGTCCCCCAGCTTCTGTGTCCTTTACAGCCAACAGCCAGCAGATCACTCCCCACCCAAATGCACAAAGGAATCAGTCACTTGTGCCCGTTTGCCTATAAGTGGGACAAACTCTGAGACGTGCGTCATCTCCAGAACCCCATATGGGGTCCCTCCTGCCCACCTTCTTCCCCTTCCCTCATTCCTCTCCCAGATTCTCCTGGGATCGCTTCTTTCATAACTCACACGCACCTCAACCCTTGGCTCACCATCTGCTTCCAGGAGCACCCAACTTAGTAAACATCCCAAAGTTCACATGATGTGGCTCAGGAATGCACAGAGCCCCACAGCGGCACTCACGGGATGCTCAGAGGCACACTGTTTCCTTCTCTTTGGGTCCCGCTCCTCCCAGACACCAGAGGCACAGTAAACAGATGATTATTGGAAGTGGGGTGGTCTGGGCCATTATGGATAAAGCTAAAAGCATATCTGTGGAGTCCAAGTTAAACACAAAACCCAAATTTACGAGAATACTCAGCATTCGAAGAGGCCTCAGGGGCCACTGGGGCCAAACCTTCATCGTCAGCATGACTCCCCTACAGCAACCCTATTAAGGGGCTCTCAGGCTCGGCTTGACTCCTGGTAGTAGTGAGCCACTTGCTTCTTCCTCTTGGCGCTAAGCCTCAACTTTAGACAGTCCTGATTGTCAGGAAGTATTACTGCATATGGAGTCCTGATCTAGCTCTTAGGATTTTTAGGGCTGCATACATCCTTCTGTTCATGAACATGCAGTCAGGTTCATGGACGAACTAGGAGGAAATGAGACATCTCCAAGTCTCCAAAACCAATCCGTGAGTCTTGGAGTGTTAATGATCCTGGGCTTCAATGACCCATTCTCAGGTTTAGTTTCTCAGCCTATCCAGGTGCAAGTAAACACATTGGCTCCTTAGCTTCTGTACAATCTCCCATTATAAAATATGTGTTCCAAATGATAGTTCTTCAACGTTAATAATGAAATCACCCATCAAGGCTCGACAAGGTTCCTACATTTGGAAACCTGAGCTGCTTCTCCAACAATGCAGGGATTTTTCCTAATATATAAAAACAAGGCACCGTCAATTGTGATTTGTATTTGTTTTTTGTTCAAGACTATTTTGTTAATGTTTATAAGCTCTCGAAACAAGAGACGGAAATTCTACTCCCGTCATTTTCTCATTTCAGATATGATTGAATAATCGTCCAAGATTAAGTGAGTCAAGTGGAAATAATTAGGAAAGGGAAAAAGGCCCAGATTCTTCAATTTTCAGTTCCATTACATTTTCTTCCAAAAGCAAAGGCATTCTGTTAGTCTGAAGTGAGACATACTTCCAAAGAAAACGAGGCACAATCAAAAGGCTTTTGTTTTCCCTTTCTCCAACGAGCAGAGTCTATCTGGGCTGCGTGTGTGTATGCACCGCCTTATAGGGATTCCTTTGTTCTCCAGAAATCAAATGCCACCAAAATATGTTTCTGAAGAAACTCAGCCAGAAGGAAAGACAAGTAGGATTTTTTTTTTTCCAGAGGGTTAAGGTTTAGTACCAGAACATTCTCATCAAGCATTCTCCATGACACTTTGAGCAATGTGGATCTTGGGGAATTAACTCATTGCCGAAAGCCTTAAAAATAATTACAATGAATTAACCTATTCTATTAATTACAATTAATTTCCAGTTGAATCTAAAAATTCTCTCTCTAGGGGATTCCTCAGCACTGACATTTATGAAGTGGCTTTGGCATATCATAGGTAATTAATCTCCAACAATCTGCTATCAAATTCATTTCCTTCGGGAGTGACCAATTTACAAAAAGGAAAAGAAATGATAATGGAGACATAGAAAAACAGAACTGGAAGAAACCTCTTTGGAAACATGAAGTACTGGCCAATTGGGCACCTGAATTTCTGTAACAGGGGATACCTATCCAGTTAGCAGTGACTCCAAAGGCCAAAAATTTTACCCATGGCTGATTAATGAACACATCAAAATACTTGCATAGACGCACAGGCTGGGGTGTATCTCAGTAAGAAACACGAAACATCCATTCCAGTATAACAGATACAACAAAACTGCTGGCTATTCAGTCAAACATGCTGATTGAGGGGAACTGTTCACAGAAACAGATGTCAAAGTAAAAAGGGACTGGGGTCCAATCTTCCCTTGAGCCCGCTCTACGGCAATGCTGTCCCACAGAACCTTCTTCCATCACAGAAGTTCTGCTCTCAACTAAGTAGGAGCCACCGGTCACATGTGATTAATGAGCACTTGCAACTGAAGAACCACTTTTAATGTAACTTAATTGAATTTTAATTAATTTAAATTTAAATGTGTGGTGTTACTGCATATCCTGGTGGCAGCTTAGCCTTTGTCTAAACATCTTTGACAACTCACTTCCCTACAACGTGGTGCCCTCCGTTGTTAAATACATCTGATCATTAGAAAATTCTGCCTCAAGCTGAACTGTAATCTGCCTCCCTGCGATTTCCATGCCCAGGGATGGGGAGGGATCTCTCCCCTCCACCCGCAGACCACACAGAGCAACTTTGCTCATGGTCTACTTTATGGCTCTTTTAATATTTGAGAAGCCGCAAACTGCGGTAGCATCACTGGATTTCAGCCCTGAGAGGAGGCTAGTGTGTCGGCCCTCCCGCAGCAGTGTTTTGTCCCAGGCTGAACATCTACAGATTTTATATAGATAATAGGACAGTTAAGCAGGAGGAGTTTGGGCATTTTAGCTTAACAGACTGTGGTTCAGTGACTGTGTGAGCCTGGGTGGGTACATTCACCAGCCCGCCTGCAGTTTCCCTTCTGTAAAATCAGGATGATAGCACGGAGCTACCTCGGTTATTCCGAGAAACGGTATAGACTTAGAAAGCATTTAATAATGCCTGGCACATAGAAGTCACTTACCTGAACTGTCAGTCCCTGCTCGCCAGTGTAGCATTTTATTCCACTCACTCCTCTAAGTCCTCTTGACACTGGACCTCACGGTGTGCAAATGCGGAAATGATATCCTAGTACTACTGACAGACTGAACTAGCATCTGACCCAGACAAACACATCCCTTGTTCTGGACTCTCTACTTCTGTCAATGCAACCTAAAAGAATCAGAGCTTTTTAAAATCCATGCTACATTTTCATCCATCCATCCATTCCATTTACTGAGCCCTCACCACGTGTCTAAAACTGTGCGAGGCCTTGGAACTAGAGCCCTGCACAAGATATCTCAGGTCCGTGTCCGGTGGGGTTGACAGAGTGGCTCAGATAAAACTCACCACTAAGTAAACTCCCAAGGTCTTTTTCCACAGGGGAAGCTCGGTATCGCCAAAGGCCCTCTACGTTCGGAAGCGAACTCTGTAAGCGCTACTGGGTGGCACAGTCTCTCGGCTGTGTGTCACTCAGCGGGCGACTTCATTTCCCACTCAGTGCCATTTGCAAACTTGACCAAAATATTCTCTGGCACCATAGGACATGTGCAGTCTCTGGCAGAGCGTGAGCTCTCTCTATAAAACAGCGCAGTCTGACACGAAGCCGTTCACAAGCACTTCCAAGGCAGCTTATCTCTGCTACAGAGCACGAGAGATAAGAGGGTAGGCTCTGGGCCCAGAATAGCTGGATTTGAGCTTTCGTGTCCTTACTTATTGAAATGTTAGACAACGATAAAACAAGTTGTTAACATCTCTTTAGCTCAGTTTTTGCTGTATGATGTGGGTAATGCCCCCTAATTTCCAAGGTTGTTGTTAGTGGTAGGGAACACAAGACAACGTGAGCTAAGTATTTCACTAACGCACAGTATACCGCATTCGATCAATGCCAATTACGATTTCTATTGTTACTTTTTTTTCATTAATATTCAGTGTGGAAGCACCGTAACACTGTATAACATGTACTTAGATTTTCTTTTTCTCCTATCTATTGTTTAGTTGTTTCTCTCTCTTTCCTTTTGTGTCAACCTCTTCCTTTTGCATACCATAGTCTAGCAATATGACAAAGGGAAAAGAATGGGAACTTTAGGGTCAATGGATCAAATTCAAATTCAAATTCACAAGCCCAAATTTCAGTTCTGCCACCTATAATAGGTGGCCTTTGGCATGATGTTTAGCCTCGAAAGGCTTCACTAGTGTTCTCTGCAGACTGGGGGTGACAACACCAACTCGGTGGGGTTATTATTACACGACAGGACCTGAGGAGAGTGGCTTGTGTGGTACGTAGTTAAATTTATTTTTCTCAGTAGAAACAATTATGGTTGCTAGGAAGGATACCTGTTAGAATCCCCTGGGGTCTTGTTTTTCCTCAGAAGACAGAATCTGGGGCCAAATGGTATCTGGATTGAGATGTTAGCATAATTTTTGCACATGAATATCACCATGAAATTATTCTATCTCAGAAGAATGTAGCTAGCTTTCATTCTCTTAAAAAAGTCCAAAATATTAGAAATCAAAGCCAACCACAAAGCCTTTTCAGAACACTTGTGGGATGTTAATACCTCATTTCCACGTCCCACTTACCCAAGTCGGTACTGCTATCTAACAATCCTGCACAGACCTGGGGTTGAGTTTTGAAAGGATGTTGAAATCAGAAGGGCTCGCAGCTCTGGATTTTCTGTATCGCTACAATTGTAAAAACACCATTTTCTTCTTAAGTCAATAGTATTCTAAAACTGACACCAAGAATCTTACAGGTTTTTTTTTCCCCCCCTGAGTGAAAAACAATACACAAATGGACACAGTCAAGGGTAGATTCAAACTACAACTGGAGGAACATCACAAAAGCAGAACATGAAACTGAAGGGTGGACTGTATGTTTAAGACAATTAGAGAAATATTAATAAGGTATTTCACATTGTCACAAAAAAACCCATCCTCCTTCACCCTTCGGGGCCGGGTTATGAGGCGTGGAGACTCCGTGCACGATGAAGGGTTTACTCCTGCCTCAGCTTCATAAATCCCTCCTGACCACGGCTCAGCGCACCAACGTGACCGCACACATTCTAGCCCATCCAGTCAAGTGTAGCATTTTTCTTTCTATTCAAGTATTCTCAAAGTTTAATTAAAGCAGCCAGCTATCTCGCAATTACTTCCCCCGTCCATCTTACCAGATCCTTATTGTCTCCCTTTGAATTGATTTCTGACTAGAGCTCCCGCCGGTGCTATCGTGTAGCAAATGTGGGGGGAGACTAACGGCAGAACTCATTTTTTCCTTCCTTTCATTTAATTAAAATGGATTGTCTGAAAAGGATTTAAGGCTGATTCTAACATGCATGAGTGTTTGGACAATTTTTTAAAATGCCTACTTGTAAAAGTTGAAGGCCGTCATTTCAATGGAGAGCCCTTGCTTTCTGCTCTCCCATCTATCCCATGCTCTGCGCTCAGTTTAATTCCCCCGAAGCGCACCACTGACAAGGCCACTTCCCTACCCGCAAAGCCCTCTAGCGACTCTCCAGCAAGCATCACCTATAGACCCGGCTTTACCAGGCTGGCTGTCTCCTAGCTACGTGGCCACATGTCCCGAGCCTCCGAGCCACACAGAGCCCAGGTACTCTCCTCCATGCTGCTCGTTCACGGCTCCTGATGCTCTTTGGCCATGAGCCTCCTGCACCTGGAGCCCCTTTCGTCCAGTCTCTGTGCATCTACTACACTCTCTGCACACTCTCCGAGGCCCCGTTCAATGTCACTCTTCCCTGAAGTTCCCCAGGCCTTCCCATTCCAAAGTCATTCCTTCCTTTTTAAATAGAAATGGCAATTAATTCTTTTTTAAAAAAAAAATTGTTTATTTTTGCGAGAGAGAGCACATGCAAGTGAGCGTGAGCTGGGGGGAGGGGCAGAGGGAGAAGCAGAACACCCCCCCACCTCCCCCCAGCAGGGCGCCTGATGTGGGACTCGATCCCAGGACCCTGGGATCATGACCTGAGCTGAAGGCAGACGCTTCACTGGCTGAGCCACCCAGGTGCCCAGCAATGGCAATTTCTATCACCTTGAGGGGACCTGCGGTTTTCTACACTGTATAGTACTTATTAAAAAATTCTGTGTGTGTGTGAAACAGCAGACAAAAAAGCTCCTTGTAAACAGAAACCATGTCTGTTTGATCATGTAAGCTAAAATGGTGCTTCTTTTCACATGAAAGTTCCTCCATAAATGTTTGGGGAAATGCATGAACAATGAATGAATAAAAAATGAATCAATAGTTGCTAAGGACTCATTAATCCATGCTTACCCCTAAGAGCAGCCCCTAAAGACAGATAAAATCAGGTCTGCCCGCACTATGGGGGGAGAGGAGGGAAGCACTCAAGAGTAAGCATGCCGAGATTATCCACTAAGAATAAGATAGGAACCAGCCAAGTGAAATCTTAACAGAAGTTAAAAAAATAGACACTTGGGAAGTTTATTTCTTATAATACTCAGTTCCTGTTCATGCCAAATTTCACTAGATAATACTATTCACATTTATATATTGCCTCTTGGAATGTGCAAATGAGCAATCCTTCCAATAGGAAATGCTAATTTGTTACATTTATACTTCTATCTCTCATTCATCTGGAAGGGCTAGGAACAAATCCAATTTTCTACCTTGTTCTTAAAGATTCAACATCTAACATATATTTGGTAAGCCGAACACAGCAATTTTGAGCCCAGTGGGCCCAAAATGGTGCACACTAGCCCCCTCTGTGACAACCTACACAGCCAAGACAAGAACTTCAATCCTCTGCCACCTGGTGACCAGATGACCAGCTATGGTCCTGGTTCCCCAATGACTGCTTCATATACAGCCTGATATTCCTCCAGAACCTCTTCCCCCTGGGGTAATGCCACCAACGTAAGAGCTTGCCCATGGTGTTCTTTTGTCAACACTGAGAAGCACTTTACTGAAAGTAATCTCCCCGCTCTCATCCAAGGGCTGTATGCCTTAGAATGATGTATGAATCATATGACCTTTTGATCCTTGGGTGAAATGAAGCTCTTTCCTTTAGTCATCAGAAGAAGGCCTGGTTCAGAGAAGTTCTTTAGGGTCAAGCCCGGAACAGCAACCGACTCCTTTGGAGGCTTTCTGTAATCTCTACAGCCTCTGCCAAAGCGATTTCCACTTTCAGAATCTACCATTCCTCCTTTGGACACGGGTAATACTTTATCTTTCTTACCATCCATCTCCTGCAATGAACTCCAGTCTCCTCTCAAAAACTTAACCCTGTTCCAGAAATCCAAACTAGAAAGCCAGAAGTCCAAGGGAAGGATGGGAGGATGATGAGGGCTGCCAGCAACCACTCACGGTGCCCAGGTCACGTCTCAGATGCTCTGTCCTAGACTACATCAGTCCTGCTGGTCTGACCGAAAGGGGAAAAAGAACACCAGCTCAAGACGAGGAAGTGGAAACACGTGTTGTCAATATTGCACGCTGTCCTCTAGGCTGAGAGCGAGATGCTATTTCTCTTCCCCAGATGTCCTGCCATCTGCAGGCCTTACCGCGTATACTTTTGCTCTCAAGGTCTAGAAGGAACTTCAGACTCAGCAGTCCACCATGTCTAACTCCACTCTCACATGCTCGAGGCCTCATGTTGCTTGTCTGTCTTCATTATTAGCGCCCCCTTGGGAAGATGCTATTCTTGGAAGTAACTTCACATTCTGACACTGAAGGAAGCTAGCCCAAATCGTAGCTACTTCAGATCCCTGCAAAGAGCCCGTGCACTGGTGACTTTTAGTCCACTAGAAATAAATTTATCAAAGTACTCATGTATATGCCAAGGGAAGGAAAAGTGCCATAAAAACCATGTCTTCCTGTTGTCCCCCAAATCCTCCCAAGTAGAACTAGGAAGAACAGATGTACTGTAGAGTCAAACAACCAACAGTTTAAGCCCGTGTTGGGGGGCAAGGTTTTGGTCTGGCTTTAAAGAAAGAAAATTAGGAATTTTATTTTTAATCAGAAATTAACAAGTCAGAGGTAGTCCCTATAAAAGAAAATCTTAGAAACGAAAAGTGGAGACATTGAGAAATAATACTTATCTATCCTTCTGAGAATATTGCTTTACCGTCCACGTTAACTAAAGCCTGTACTGTTTAGCAGAAACCCGAATGTGTACTAACAATGGAAAGCACACATCCTTGTAAGACTCCCACAGTAATCAGACATCAAGGAAAGGAAGTATGCGAGATACTGGCGACTTCATTTTTCCCTAGTATTTCCAAGATCAAGAGAATATCTCTATTCGATCAACCTGACACCTCCTCCCCCCAAGTCCTCAACCTCCCCACTGGGGGACTAAGCAAATTCCTTGGTTTCTCATGGCCTGACTATGGGCTAAAATGATGTAACAGTAACAGCAAATAGGGGTGTCCCCCTGTGCTAACCCTCTAATCAGTTTCAAAGTAAGTTTTGTTAGTCCTTATTGACGCCACTCAAAGGAACTGGTCACTCCTGGTCTCAAAAGTTTGACAACAAATTGTGTGATTAAATTCCTTAAACACGTCTGTCCATTCCTAATCCTCTTTGGCCAGCATCCCTTTCAGAGAAAAATCGCAGCACTCCATGGTGCCTGATTTATATTTCATTTCGAGAACAGGAAGTAAAGGGATTAAAGTTAAGGATTAAAACACTTACTCTTTACTGCATTTTTTTCTCCTCCCGAATGGCTTCCCGATTGCTATGGCTACTGTTCACTGGTCCTTAGCCCTGAATGTGCACGTCTTTGCATTAATAAAATATTTTAAATGAGACTTCACAGAAAACAATAGGGAGAATAGTTTAAGTTCAATTGCTCTTGAAAGAAGAAGCTAACATCTTTTTTTTTTTTTTTTTAATTCTTCTTTGTCTTTTTATTGGTGTCCGCAAGAGCGAAGCCTGAGCTGGAAGACAGCACAGGGACCATCTAAAGACTCGCAGTGCGAAATCAGAATTACACAACAGGGGCGCGAGAAGGTGACTCTGACATGGTGAGTCGGTCCTGACTTTACAAACCCGTATGTGTAGGAAGTCGAAGGATCCTGGGAATTTCTCGAGTGTTGCAACACCACAGAACATTTAAAAGGCAAAAATGCACGTAGATGTGGTGTTGTAATTCCACATTGCAAATACCAGCCAGGAAATGAAAAACTGGGGCTTTTAACCACCGCGAAGTTCAGTTAGGCATAGCAGCGTAAACATCACTGCTTTGTAGCCAAGTCACTGGTGCTCGTGGCGGCAGCTTCTGCAGAGGAGCGTGGCCACAGAGGGACAGCCACCGGCATGTGCTCCCAGGGCTGAAGACTTTGGCGTGGACACAGTGAGTGCAGCTGAAGCTGAGCCGGGTGTCCAGGACGGAGGGTGACAGTGACAAGTGAGCAAACACAACTGCGTTTGAGACGCTCCTTTAAAAACACTCCCTGACATTCATTTTAGAATATACTGCCTACATTCCTGTAAAAGCCCAAGGAAAACTAAAGAGATGGAATAGTAAAAATCCATTTTAAGATCTATTCTCAAAGTCCGATAGCAGGATGGGCTCCAGGATAAAGTGTGGAATGACTTCAAATACACCACCCACCACAGCCATTTTTTTTTTTTTTTCTTTTTTCCTGATGCTTGGTTTTTCTCTGCCCTGCCATCCAGGGGTTTCAAACTATTCCTTTATCCCCCAGAGACCCTATTGAAACTACTTCCCTGAGGTCCAAATAACCTCATCATTTCTCACTTCCTCTGATCCACTACTTGAAAACCTGTCACTCAAGCTGTATCGATATATTCATGGGAGTGAAGGGACTGTTGCATTGTCCTTGTCATATAACAAAACAAAATTATACGGGGGTCTTCTGGAGACAGTCCCCTAACTGAATAGAACATTGCAATGGTGATGTTTCTGAGCACTGTAACACACAGGCTGGAGGAAGGGATACTTTAAATACAGGTGAGCAGCTCCCAAATCAAACTGTGAGATTAATGGTGCTGCCGGTGGACAGGACTGCAGAATTGGAAACGACCTTGGATGGAAACGGTCAGGGTCATATGCAGACGCACAAGGGATAGAATCGTGTCTTTCCCAACTCCCCATGTTCCTTCTTTTCTGGCTTCAGTCTTTTCTTTTAGAAACCACTTGTATTTAGAGATAATCCTGAAGATATAGGGCCATCCAGGGCAGGCTGGGTTCGCCGTTCTACTGTTCTTGCACATTTGCAATCAAGAGGGGGAATCACAACCTACTGCTGAGAGCCAATTCTCCCTGAAGGTCTCAGGTTTATCCACATCTTGGGAGCAGAGGCACTTGACTGCCTTTCTGGACTATCTTTTACAGGATGTTTCTACACTAAACAGCTTTGGAAAACTGACCAGGATTGTCTCTCCCTCCCAAGCCAAAGGTCAGGCCTGCTTTCATCCATTATAAAGGATTTGGATTCCCTACGCTCAGAATTCCCCTCGTGTAACACAATACACTAAGTGTGCAAATGCCGTCTGGCCCTTTTTGTGTCACCTTAAGGAACTGGCACAAGAAAATGATAATACTCTGGCTACTGCTATTGCTATGAGTAATAAGCTCTCCTTTTGTCTTCTGCCAGCATCATTAAACTGGAGCAAGCTAACCTACTAGCTCGCACCCAGGGTCAGATCTCAGACCCCTTAAAGTTCCTGCCAACTACGGAACCATCTCTAGCTGTGCAGCGCACTGGACAAAATATTGTTGCAGGGTTCCTGTCTCTATAATCAATTCAAGTTACCCCAAATCAGTACATCCACATCACACTAGAGGTCCAATCTCAAGTGACTCAACTAAAGAAACTGTGTACTGGCCATCTGCTCACCAGGGCACTCTCCTGGAATTAGGGCCTGCCTACAGGGCTCTACAATGATCCCACAGCCATGTATCTCAGGGCTCATTAGGGCACCTAGTCGATCCCCTGTATAGGGGAGAGGGTGGGAGGGAGCCCTGAAGGAGAGAAATGGAGGCTGGCACCCTAACGGGGACCAGTGCGGGCTCGGGGCTGCCCACCTGGATGGTCCTGCTGGTCTGGCCACCAAAAGGAAGGTTTAGAGAATTTTGAGGCAGATACTGCCAAACATGGGGGCCTTCTAGGGGCAGGATCTCCGTCTGGGGCCAGGCCACCATCTTCTAACAGAAAGCTGCTCTAGCACTTCCGGAAATGATCCTCCAGCAACAACTTGCAGAGGAGTTACCAACTGTCCCACGGAGGAAACTGAGGCAGCCCGCAGTAAACACAGTAGCGTCAAAGGAGCACTGGAGGTAGAGTCAGAATATCTCCTGTGGGGTCTATTTCTCCAGCCGCCAGAGTGTGCTTTCTAAAGGCATTTAGCTTCTCGGAACCTGAGGTCTTCCATCTCTCAAATGGGGTTACAATAATAATTGTGGAACCGCTGTGAAGATTCAAGAGGTGAACAGACATAAAAATGCCCAGGAAACCGTGCTACCCACGTGTTTGGCAGTTACTATTTCTTTGACCATTTCCTTTAAACTCTTACTTCATAAGGGAAGAAAATAAAAATGGGTAATTCTATCTATTATGACATTACTGCATGGGTTTTGTTTTTGTTTTGTTTTGTTTTTAGAGAGAGACAGCACATGCGTGTGAGTGGGTGCGGGGGGCAGAAAAAGAATTCCAAGCAGGCTCCAGGCTCAGCACAGAGTGCGACTGGGGGCTCAATCCCAGGACCCAGAGATCATGACTGGAGTAGAAATCAAGAGTCTGAGGCTCAACCAAATGAGCCACCCAGGCGCCCCTGCATGGTTTTTTTTTTTTTAATTAATTAATTAGTTAATTATTTGGTAGAGACAGAGAGCATGCATGAGCATGAGTTGGGGGAGGGGCAGAGGGTGAGAAAGAGAATCTCAAGCAGACTCCGAGCCCAGCGCAGAGCGCAATGCGGGACTCCATCTCTCCAACCTGAGATCACGACCTGAGCTGAAATCAAGAGACCGACACCAACTGAGCCATCCAGGTGCCCCCCCCCCCTTACTGCACATTTTAAGTGCCAGCTTACTGCTTCTTACTATCACTGACAGTTGAAAAGCTAGAACTAGTACTGAGTTTGTGAGTGTTTTGCTGTGTTAAGGTCTCTGGTCAGTTTCAATCTTAACATCCTGATAGGGGAAGGGGCTCATAATGGAGGTAGACATGGGAGGTGGGGAAAATAGGAAGCATTAGGTTCCTCTGCTGATTTATGCCATGATTTAGAGGACCTTAATATGTCTGAGTCTTTATGACCTGGAAATTGGGGAACTTGTACATATTTTTCCATATAAAAGAACAAGATTATTTTTAAAAAAGAAGCAATCCTTGATTGCTATTCTGAATACACAGAATGAAATCTGATTTTTGTATTTGCTTATGTACAGACGAGGAAATGTCAAGGATGCCCTTTGCACTGTCATCTCAAAGTACAATTTATTCAAAGTTGACAGTGAGTAAATATTATCCAAATTCCTATAGCCAGTGCTTATGGGCTAGGTTAGCCCAAAGCTACTGTGATACAGAGCTTCTCATCTGACATGTTCTGCCACCTCTTGACCTATTTCGCTACTGACCTTCCTTTTTCAGAGCCCAGTGATGTCCTTGCAAATACTGAGTAAGGCAAACTCCTCATGTCAGTGGTTGTAACTATACACTACCAAGTAAAAAAGAATAAAAACATAGGGACCCCATCATATGTTTATATATGATAGAAAACTATATGGAAAGATATGCACTGGTGTTTAGCAAGTCTTTCACAACTCTGCTACTACCTGGCTTTTATACTTCCCGTAGGTGAGAATGCCATATGGGAAATATTAGAAAACTAATTGCCGGAAGTAGGGTGGGAGGGGAGTAAAGCCTCACACAGGAGAGAAAGTAGCCAGAGAGCTCAGCTAGCTAGTCAGGGAATGCAAAGTTCTCTGCTACCAAAAACACTTGTGAATATGGTTATAAAAGTATGCTTTAAGAAGGTATCAAGACATAAGGCCCCCAAAATGGAGAAAGAGAAATCCATACCTCAAATTCCAACAGGGAGGGGAAAAAAAGATAAAGCCTAGTAATGCACTGAGCACCAGAATCCTTAAAATTCATGCTTGGAAAGGTTCTAGAAAGAATTATAGGTTGGTGAGCAGTTCAGAAGGAAAGATGTCAATAGGAGCCAGGATAGGAATATTGAGAACAACCAGAGAGTCTTTATTTCCTTTTTTGATGCCATTATGTGAAAGCTGCATGAATAACGAGGCTAGACTCCAGCAGGATATTTGGACAAAGTCTCTCATGGTAGCATTTTGGACAAGAATGAGAATCCTAGAGCTGATGACAGCTCAGCTGGAGGCAGTCCTCATTGGAGGAGCCACTGCATCTAAAGAATATTGATTAGTGGAAATACGCCAGCCTAACTAATTGCCTTGTCTCCTCTCACCCTAAACCCCTAATTCATCCCCCACCTTCCCATCATAATTATCTTTCTAAATCATGGATCTGACCACGATCTATGTTTGAACATCTCAGTGTGGCACAGAAGGCGCGTTAACATCAGTTCCCTTGTCAACTTTCTCAATCTCGATGCTTGCCTCAACAGCCAAAAAATGACATGCGGGTCTCAAGGGACCCTAGTTGACACTATCCCGTGGCCTGAACAAAATGGAAAGAGTAGGAAGGAATGCGATTCATATGCTAAAAAATCTGGAAGCTGGGTAATAAGAAAAAATTGCAGGCAACTAGATAGATTAGTGCAGAATCCCTCCATACATCAGGCAAGTCGTGAAGGAAAAGAAGCCTCCTCAGAAGACAGAATAGGGCTCACATGTGGGTGCTCTGGGGAGAAGGTAAGTTTTTGAGCTACAGAAATAAAACATAAAGAATGTTTGGACATATGAGGTTTACTAAATGACAGAAACAGAGATTGTCTTCATCGTCAGAAAGCTTAAGATTTCACGAAGAGGCTTTATGAATATCTTTTGGGACTTTCTAAATGTGATTCCCCATGCTGGAGGGATGTGATTACATTTAAAGATGCTTATAATTCTGATGGACTACAGCTGTGCCCACAGCTGGCCCCATGGAGTGGCAGTGTAGCAAGCACCCAGCCCGAAAAGCCACTCAGGGAAAACATCTTTCTATTCCAATTAAAAGAGCAGCCCTACAGAGCGCCGTCTCCTAACAGTTAACTCAAGAGTTCGTCTGTACTTGACAAACAGCGGAAAGCGTGAGCATTTAAGATGTCACATGACACTTTGCTAGAGTTTATGAAGAGGGCTCTGGATTGTCGGGTGGAAGAATAATCTTTTGCCAAAACGTTCTGTGGAATGCCAAGATTGCAAACAGTATGTCAAGACTTAACAGACAGCTTTGCATTCGGCCATATTAACGAACTTGGGTACACATTTCTGTAGGTCTTTGGACTTGTAGAAAAACAGCATACCACCTTTTGGCATCATACTTGGCTCCCTCTCTGCTTCTAAACTTTCTCATTTCTCAGAAACAAACTAAAGAGAGCACAAGTCGTAATAAAAAATGTACCCTGATTCTAAAGGCCAGAAGCATAAAATGGGGTAACGTATACAAAATGGCTCTGAAATGTCAAAGCATTAAAGGCGGCAAAATAAGACCCTGTCTTTATTATCACTTTGACCACAATCACCATTAAACCATCTGAATTAGAGATTGGATTCCACTTGATGAACCATTCGGAGCCTTGCAGAAGGCTCAAACGACGACTCGTCAAGTTCCCTAACCTCTCAGGCCAGAATGCAACTAAACCAGCCCGGGTAGGAAAAATCTCTGCTCCACTTAGGTAATTCTTCCTATTTTCTGACTTCTGCTTCTGGACCCCAGTTTCCTCAGCAGCGGTGGAGGATGGCAGACCAGTTTCCTCTCTACCTTTCAGTATTAACTCCCACCCCTGAGACCACGGCTCCCTCCTCCAAGGGCTGAACTACACTTAGGACTGCCACAAGCCCTGTGCTTATGGTTTCTCACTAATAACTACAACAAACCTACAGGCTTGCTGCTACTATCTCCAATTCACAAAGGAGAGCCTGAAGCTCAGAGACGTTAAGTCATTCATTCATTAAACCTAGTGACGTCGGGCTTCAAATCCAGGTCTAGGACTCAGAAGTCTGTGTGTGGACAGGAGAAATGTGCAGAGAGCTCACACGAGAGGAAATAAAATAGTCCATCATTATAAGAATAAGGAAAGAATGAGAAGTCTTCTGTCAATTTAGAAAAGACAGTCACAAAACAACCAAGGTCTAAAATGGGCATGAAAGCAAAACTCCTCAGCGTGAAATCTCTAACCCTCCATTTCTCACTCATGCAACAATATCTATGGGCAGGCTGACAAATGGCAGGAATTTCCAACCCAGAGATATGAATTCTCTGGATGAAAATAGACCTCAGGACAGTCAGCTTGTCTGGTCAAGATCTTAAAACATGTCCTGACTACAAATGTGTTTCTTGTCTAAGGAAAGAGCAAGGTGGATAATATAAACAATGTACAAGTATGTCATGACCTCAGTTTCTAGGTATCATTTTTAAACAGCTAAAATCTCTTTGAGGCAAAAATAAATTAATGGAGGAGTCTGGAGTAGAGAAAACTGACTTACTAAAATTTCAACAATCACCCGTCTTCTCTCTTAGAAACTCATTTTTTTTAAGATTTATTTATTTGGGGGAGGGGTGGTGGGGGAAATAGAGAGAGAAAGAGAAAGAGCATGTGTGGGGAGAGAAAGTGCTCAAGCAGACTCCCTGCCAAGTGCTGAGCTCGATCCAGGACCCCGAGATCATGACCTGAGCTGAAATCAAGAGTCGGCCGATTAACCAACTGAGCTGCCCAGCCACCCCTCTTACAAACTCTTAATAGACAACATGATGTAATTCTTGTAGTGATATCTAACCTTCGTTGGGCATGCATAATGTGGCAGGCAGCACACTAAGCGTTTTTCGGTCCTTAATTCATTTAGCATGATATAAACACACTGTAGTAACAAACATGATATAAAATTAGGACAAAAACGACTGATTTAAAAGTTAATGTATTATACTAAACTTACATGATCCTGTAAATTCTCTGATATACAATCCAAAATGTTTGTAAAAAGTATCTGCTTATTTGCTTGAAGTATAATCCTCTTTTGCTCTCTTAGTGTCTGTAAATTAATTGTCATGAACATGTTTGCTTTGAATGGTCAAAGGTATAATGCAAAGGGGTAGGACCAGGTATATCCAATAATCAACTTCCTTCTGTTTTCCTAGTGAGCCGTCAATTTGCACTAATATAAATCACGCTTTAAGGTGTGCCACACCCCGTTTTCATGTGTCACCCTCAAATAAAGTAACCTCAGTTGAATCTTAACATAAAGGACTCTAGTTTGTGGGTGTGATGGTTCTTTTTCTGTGTCCACTTGGCTAGCCTCTTGTCCCCAGGTATACAAAAAGACACGGCACTAGGTGTTGCTGTGAAGGTATTTTTTAGATGTAATTAGTGTCTACAGTCAGCTGATTTTTCTTGATACTCTGAGTGGGCCTGATCCAATTGATAGGCCTTAAGACCAGGACTGAGGTTACCCTGGGGAAGAAGACACTCCACCCAGGGACTGTTCACCTAATCCTGAAGCTAGGAACTCTGGCACCACCTTCACTCTTCCCTTCCCCTCACCCCTGGCATTCAATCCACCATCACTTCCTGTTCACTCACTTTCATTCCAGTGCCCACTACCCTCACCCAGGCCTCCGTTACATCTCGTCGGAGTGCACACCTTCCTGACTGGTGCACAAGCCTCCAGTCTAACCCTGCTCCACATTTCCGTCCGCCGTCTGTGCAATCAGCCCACCCCTTGTCAAAACCCAGCTTTGACGTCTCTGAATGCCTTGAGGGAGAGGAGTGTATCTTACCATTTTTTTTACACCCAAGCACTTAGCAGAATATCAGATAGACTAAGTATCTGGTAAGTAGGAGGCTATCCTCCAGGGCATGTGAAGCATAGATTCTTCCCTGTTGGTCAGAGTCTTTTTGGGTATTGTAATAAAAGCTGGGTGAAACAGTCAGTAGGTGTCCTGCATTTCTTTTGGCTCAGATAGACTTTCTTCTTTTCTTTCTTGAACTTTTTTTCTTTTATATTGAGTTGTACTTGATATACAAAGACCTGCATGTATTTAACATATACAATTTGATTTGGACATATGCACGCACCATGATACAATTTCCATAGTCAACGTAACAGATACATACAGCACCTCCCAGAGTTTCCTTATGTCCTGTTGTGGGGGGTTTTTTTTGTTTTGTTTTTTGGTTTTGGTTTTTTTGTTTGTTTGCATCAGAGGCTCTTAATTTTGGAGAGTCAGTGAAATCTCCAGAGCCTCTACCTAGAAAATACATGTTGGGGGTACTTGGGTGGCTCAGTTGGTTAAGCTGCTGCTTTCAGCTCAGGTCATGATCCCAGGGTCCTGGGATCGAGCCCCACATTGGGCTCCCTGCTCAGCAGGGAGCCTGCTTCTCCCTCTGTCCCTCTGCCTGCTGCTCCCCGTTTGTGCTCTCTGTCAGATAAATAAATAAAATATTCAAAAAAAAAAAAAAAGAAAAGAAAATACATTTTGCATATAATTTCTGGGATTTCATGAGTTTCCTGAAACATATCCAGCCATGAAGCACACCCCCCCTTATGGTCGGTGCAGTCCAGATTAATAACCCCTGAAAAGAATCAAATATCACAGGCTCAAGTTTGTTTTTAATTCTCTCTGGTTTGGGTCTCAGCTTCTTCTCCCTTGTGTGGATCATCCTTGCACCATCATCCAAGCATCCATATGACCCAGAAAGACTGGCTATCGTAATCGCTGAACCATGACTCCACCCGTAAGAATATTCAGTTCCCAGGGAAGGAAAGTATTTGCAAGGACACTGTTGTCCCATTGTCATTTACAAATATATTGCCCTGGATTGCAGGTATGTGGTAGAAAAATGCCTTCTGCTGAAATAGGTCCCCCTTCACCTCTGAGGCCCTGCATTGCCTTTCAAGCTAGCTGTGAAGATGGGAAATGGAAAAACTAGGGGCATGTAACTTAAGCTAAGTCACAAAACAATTCATGGCACTGCTTAAAAGAAGCCATACATCCTGATATCCAATCCAAACACTGCTCTAAGACACGGCCACCTGCCCAGGATCCACCCAGAGAAGTTTTTACATTAGGCTTATCCAGGCCCTGGCATGAAGTCACCCTGAAAATAAATCTTCACAGCTCAGAGAGCCAAGATACAAACAAAATGGGAAAATATTGCCCATGGATATCAAAGGCAAAGCTCAACTGAAGCTGAAAAGGGAAGATGAGAGAACAAGCGGAGGGAGCAGTGACTGCTCAAGGGATGTGAGGACTTTAAGAACAGAGACGAAGCATGGAGCCTGAGAAGATCTGTGGTGAGCTGTGTCATGATATTTTAGGACATATATTTAGGCAGCAGAGAGTCTGAGCTAAATGCTTTTATTCCAAAACCATTTTCATCAAGAATTCACAAAATCTAATAAGAGAAAGGGAATGAGAAGCTTAGAAGGCTTCTGTCAATCAATCAAAAAAGCAATTACCTAGGAACTATTTCCATACGGCAGTTGTGCTAGGCACTGTACTGCCCGGGCTGCTTATTAAAGCACCTGCCAGAGGCGCCTCATTCCCTACATGGCTGGCCAGAGCTGTGCCAAACACCTGCATTTTTTGCCCTAAATCAGAATTTTCAGGGAGAATAGAAATAAAACTGCTTTGCCACATATGATGAAGTATTGTAAAGTCATTGAGGACAATATGAAAACCCATCGATCTCCTCTTTGCTTTCAAATGACAGAACCTAAGACTTTACTCCCTAAGAATGTCTATCATTTGCAAAGGAACTCTCAGACGCCATGTTCCAGAAGCATTCTCTGCGGGCTTTGATCACGGCATTTCTCTGATCATACTGAAAGCTCATGAGTCCATGTGTGTTATTGGAATGTAATCTTCAGGGGGGCAACGTCAGGTCTTGTTTCTAAACTCAGAGCTGCTGTGGGGCCTCAACTGTGCTGATGGCTCAGTGAATCACACATGCTGACCACCGTGAGTCATTTTCTTGGGTGGGAGATGAAAGCTATGCGTTTCAGTGTCTGGCACCCAGTCCTTCGAATGCCACTGCGATTGAGGACGTGAGGACGTGCTCCTGAACGGTGCAGTAAGAACAGCTCAGCAGATCCTGGCCTCTGCTGCTGTGCCCTTACTCTACCAGGTTCTTCTGAAGTTCAAACAGGAAGGCACAGTATTTTCTTAAAGTAGTTCGCATGCCCAACATGGGGCTTAAACCCATGACCCCGAAATCAGGAGTTGCCTGCTCTACCGACTGAACCAGCCAGGCACCCCCAGGAAGGTATAGTACTTTGACTTATGCAGTGCTTTTTTAAAATTGTGCAGCTGATGCATTTTTCTCATCTCCAGAGCGGCTATGCAAATGTGCTCCTGACCTTCTCCCTTCAGTAGGTCCTTCTCTGTAACCTCCGTATCAACCCCTACACTGTTTCCTTGCCTGCATTTACGCTACTTATTTTCTATTAACCTTTTTATTGTCAGGTTTCATCAAGACAACATGGCTCAATGGAGACAGAGAATATGCGTCTGTCTTGTACCCACTTGCATGTTTGGGTCTAGCCCAGTGCCTGGCACCCAATGGGTGCTTAATAAACGTTTGTTAGATGAAATCAATGAAATCATTTGAGATTATTTCTCAAGGAAATTACTAGAAGAGTAGTTTGATGAGACATTCTAGTGGAAAAAGATGATTTTGTTGGCTAATTCTGAGCAATGCTTCACGTTCTCTTTCCTTTAGCATATCCTATGTCTTCGGCTCTGAGAATTCTTGCAAGAAGAAAACCTTGACTATCATTCAGCTCTGCATTTCCCAAACATACATGACAACAACAAACTTTTTAAAAGGAATATCTCATAACATCCTGTGGGATGTGTTCCAAAGAACCCCATCTTAGTGCCATTTTAACATCATAGAAGCATCTCTCTTCCAAAAGGATTTCCAATGTGAGAGGAAGGAGGCAGCTAGTTTGTCTTGAAATCCTAGTCCATGATCTATGCCTATGACTGACAATCCATTAAGAGTCGGTGGGGGGGAGAGTGGGAGGGAGAATGAAAGAGAAAAAAGGAAAGTCACAGTCTCAGAAGGCCTCTGATTATGTGCTCCTTGTGCACGTCTCTCCACGCAGATGGTACCAGAAAACAAGCTGGAGGAAAGCGAGAGCCTCCACAGCCCCTCTGATCGCTGCCTCTATGTAGGGGAACTAGATGTTTTCACATAGTTTTTGAAGATTCCAACAAGGACACAAAGCAAGGTGAGCTCTGTGGTGCTTAATGAAATTGTTCACAGCTTTGAGTCAAGATGGGGTGGTGGTGGCTCTGAACAGAGTCCACAGAACCCCCAGTTCTACTGGAAGAGAGGCGGTAAGTGGCTCTGTCTTAGCCAGAGAGCCACCCGGAGCTGCCCTCCAAACAGGAAAGAGAAGTACATGATGTATTCGTACAGGTTCTGAACGCTGTGCTCGGTTTCTCACAGCCTGGCCAGGCTGAGGCTGTGAAAATGAAAGCTGTCAACCAGGGAGGGTCAGAGGTGATGGTTAACTAAACGCTTCACAAATCACAGCCAGAGTCTGGCACCTTCGTGGAGCTGTGAAATGGATGAAAGGTGCGTGCCATCTCTAACTTTTGGCCCGGCATTCTTTTGCATTTGCTTTAAAAAGTCCATTTTGATAACAAGCCAGAGGTGAAGGGAACCCCCTCTCCTGCCCGCCCACCATCACCACTTATGGGCACTTCCAAGGTGCAAATGAAAAATTCTGAGAAAGCTCACAGCCTTGAGGAAAATTTCAAGTGGTTTATTGCCTTCGTTTTCTCTTATTTCGCCACTCATTCTCAGGCAGAATGGAAGGACAGATTCTGCCTTTTGCTCTGCAGGCTAAATTCTCTTCTTGCCGGAGACCGTAGCTGGTGACTTGAGTATCTGGCGACTCACTTATCCGTGTAGCCCTCTCTTTAATGGACCCACGATCTGTAAGGCGCATTCAGTGGAAGAAGTCTGTAACTCAGCTGATGGAATGTGTGGGTGTGCACACATTAGGCAAAGAGAAAAGTTACTTTCTGCATGCAATGAGCCAAATTATCCCAATTCCTTTGCAGAAGAGCTTACCTCCCCCCCACCTTCTTTCTTTCTTTTCGTAGCTTGAATAACATTTAGCTAAGCTTTCAGGTCTTTGGTTTTTCAGTAGGATGCAACAGGTGTGGGGAAGGGCCATCTGCCCACGGCCAGGGCATCACTCATGAGGACTCTGCCTCCCCTGATAAACATCTGTCTTATGGCTGAGGGTGACTTGTCACTGGCCCGGATTTCAAAGTGGGGCCTCATAAAGCCGGCAATGTTAAGACCAAAATAATGTCATTTAGTGTCTAGGGGGAGGTTAAAAAGAGGATTAGAGGAAAGCAGGCAGGCAGGGTATATTAAACGAGTCCATGACTAACAGGGTGTGACAGAAAAGGGTTTTATTCTTTTCAACAAAACAATTCCCTAGGGCTGGGACCATTACTCCACTGTGCCTTTATCACCTTGGAATTTTTATGGTTATTTTTGATGAATTCACGTTTTTGTAAAGGCTTTTTTGAAATGATGCCAGTTTTCAATTTTTAATTAAAGTCGTAAATAATCTTAATTCTGCCTTAAAAGGTTTATTGTTTCTTACTTCTTCTTTTTTTTTTTTTTTATTATTGCTGCCAGGAAATATTTCAAATACCAAGCACTGATGTGAGTTAGCAATTAGAATCTCTCCAAGGTCTAGTAACAACAATGTAACATGTAAATATTACACGCCAGTACACAGGCACAAGGTCTGAAAATGTGGATTGCCTGATTTTGGGTTTATTCACACAGCTTCTCCGGGGAGTGGCATTTCCTCTTTTTCTTGGATGGTGCAACTTTCATCATTTTAGCTTCCACAGCCTAATTTATCACTGACTCATAACAGATTTTTAAAATCTTCAGATTAAAAAGACAGGTTAAAATTTGGAGAGTAAATATGGTAAACTTCTCCCTAAAGTCTGGGCAATAAAAGGCAGCCATATCCAGCTCACCCATTTGCAAGAAATAGGGTGCACCATCAAAAGCTAAATCACTGTAGACACAGTACCTCATTTTCCGGTGGACAAAATTAAGAGAATATTGCAATATTTGATATTAGGTTATAATATTGCTCCTCAAAAGTATATCCTTGTTACCTAGCCTGACTGTTGAAGGCTGTCTGTAAATTGTCTTTAAATTTCTATTTTGTAGTCTTGGGGTCTAATTTTTTTTAATTAGTGCTTTAAGAATCTTTCACACAATCAAAACTATTCCTCCTTTACATAGAGGCTGAGACACACTGTGTTTGAACAATGGAAGCCAATTAATTAATAATTCCTGAAAATATCTCATTCTGTTTCCATACCTACTGTCAACCCAGGTTACCTTCTTAAGTGGAATATTGAATTGGTACTTACCCGCCTGGATGTGGGACCTGCGTTCTCTCCTGTCCAAGACAGTTGTTTTTCTCAGTGAAGGTGCTCTCCAATCTTATGATAGATTTGCTATTACTGTAAAACCTCATACATTTCAGAAAACTTATGGGGTGAATGGTCAGATTTAGGAAAAAAAAAAAAACCCTCAAGAGTTTTGATTCTGTTCTGTTTTGGTTTTGGCTTTTAAACAAAGACAACTTATAATGTCAAGTTCTCAAGATACACACACAGATACTGACAAAAGCCACTAGGCGGTGGTCCTGCCGACATAGTGAACAGGATGCGACGCTGGTGTTATTTTAAAAAGATGAAGTATCCTCGTCACAACTTTACTTATATTATTAATTCACTTAGCAGTTCCTTTGCTCTCCTACAATACAGGAATATATTTAGTCCATGTTGACTGATCATCTGTTATCAGTTTACTGTATTCCAGTGAAAGAGACTTAATTGTATTTATAGAGGAAAAAAATGATTTTAACAATTGACTTACAGGAGTGGGTTTGTATGCAATTAAGATTATCTATCAAATCCTTCCGACCGGGCATTTTTCTCATTCACAGGGAAGAGGTCAAATTCCTTCATATATGAGCCCTCAACTGGCATTGTGCTAACACCTCTCGAGGAAGAAAAAGCTCAAGTTAAAAAAAAAAACAAAAAAGACTACACAGCATTTCCCAACATAAAAGTGTTAAACCCCTGTAAACCATGAAAGAATGCACGATTCTAGTTAAGTAGAAGCGCTGATGACCTGAAAACCACGGCCATGGGGTTCAATCACATCATGGGCTTAAATCACTTGGCATAAGCTGAATCTTAAATTTCCCTTACATCTGTGACGAAGGGCCCTTACATGATGAATCAGTACCATCTCGACACAAAGGAAACGCTAAAAAGCTAAGGTCAGCTCAGTGTGTTTTTCTGCCATGGTCAAAAGGTACTTGCTGATCCCCAAATTTACAAACACAGTAATTAGGAAACGCCTTGAAAGGTCGTAAGTTCCTCAGATCCTAAGGTGCGGAAGCACAATGTGGCCAACCACCTGCTGGAAATCTTATGAGGTCCAGAGAGAGAGAATCAGGTGGGTTGGATGGTCGATCTTTAACATTTCTTCCAAATCCAAGACACTATGCTTTCTATGTACTTTGAAAGATGCATTAATTCCTCAGTGATATCAAAGTAATTTTAGGTTCAATTCCTTTCTTGAATTTCCGTACACAGTACCTATTAAGAAACGTGGTTTTTTTTCCCCTAAGCTTAAAGAGAAGGATGCTCTATACTTATCCTAGAGATACACCTACCTTCTCCATCAGAACTAAAATGGTTTTAGCCAATTGATATTTTATGAAAAAGCACTTATCTCCAGAAAGGGTTTTTGTTGTGCTGTTTATCCCAATTCAATTTTCTTTAGCTATGTGGACGTAATTTCCATAAAAGCGTTTTGTCACTCCCCAGTTTAGGTGACTTTTGTTAATTTTCTCTGATTCTTACTATACAAGCCCTCCCCAAAAATTCGTATCTGGTTATATAAGCTATGCAAACCACAGTATTGCTATTACTTCATGGAAGTTGTCTCTCTCCTCAAAACATCCAATGTTCGTAACAACTTGAGAAGTATAAGAATTTCAATGCCCCACACAAGGTCCCAGTACTGCAAGAGTAATTTAAACGTGCCTTTCCTGGCTGGATAAATTCTCGTTTAAAATTACCTTTTTCCTTGCTTGTTGATCTTTGGAAGAATGTGCCTTCACATGCTTTCGTAGGGAACTTGGGTCTGTGTAGCGTTTGGTGCATCCTGGAATTTGACAAGCATAAGGTTTCTAAATAAGAAAGAAAAAAAGAAACCGGCTGTAGTTAAATCATAAAGGTAACTGGGGAAGATTTACTCAGACTACTGACTTCAGAGAATGAACTGTTGCCAACTGACAGAGGTGAAATGCTGGGTAACACGTGTGCGTTTTAATTGTAAAGCTCAGTAAGTTTGCATCAAGGCCAAGAGGAGGGCAAACTTTCGATAAACAAGGAGAGGTACACTCTTCCCACAAAACCTCCTGTGGCATTTTTGGATGTGGAAATTATTAGTAAGCATCTCTAGTCATACTTACAGTTATGTTCCCCTGAAAACAATCTTTGGTACTGTCAGAAACTAGGAAACACACATTCTTTAAGAGTTCAGGTATAAAGAAGCTGCAGAAAAGTCCAGAGAAGACTGGGAATGTTTCAGAGGAAACCTGATTTAGAAAGAGAGAAGGAGAGAATTAAAAGCAAGTATTAGTGGAAGGTGAGTGAGAGACAATAGGGTTTTTCAAACAACAGACACATGAAAACTCAGGCAGAGGAACATTAATACTATTACAGGGATCTCAGGTTTAGAGGAGTCCCAGTACTTAGCCTGGGTTATATGCGTCAGCCTTGGCTGGGTGCACTGAAAACTCTAGTTTTGGCTACTTCAGTTCCCCCAGGCTCCTGAGAGATGTGAGTTGTGGAGCCTAAGGCTGAGTCTAGAATCTTTTTAACGTATGCGTCCCTGGTGATTGGTCTATAATAATTAGGAATGAAGGAATGGGAGCACTACACATCAATTCAAACTCTAGCACCCATTCCTGCGGTGATAACAAAATGCAGAGCAAGGGTTTCAGAGTATGGCTTTTAAGTTATGAAATAAAGCAAAACTTTCTGTTTAAGAACTACAATAAAAAATCACAAGACAAACTGTGTTTGTAAATCACAGCTTCTAGTCACTCACCTACTTCGGACCACAGTAGGTGAGATTAATTAGAGTTGTGCCTACATGATTTGAAATGTCAGGAGAAGTGAAACCCTGTCTCTCTATTTTTTTTTTTAAAGATTTTATTTATTTATTTAACAGAGAGAGACAGCCAGCAAGAGAAGGAACACAAGCAGGGGGAGTGGGAGAGGAAGAAGCAGGCTCATAGCGGAGGAGCCTGATGTGGGGCTCGATCCCAGAGCACCAGGATCATGCCCTGAGCCCAAGGCAGACGCTTAACGACTGCGCCACCCAGGCGCCCCAACCCTGTCTCTAAAATAGGATTCTTGCTCTAGGAACCTGCTATTATTCCATTAACAAAACAAACAAAAACAAAAACAGACCAAAAAAACCCACCAAATCGAAATAAAATAAAAACCCAGGAAAAAAAAATTCAGATTTTTTTCTCTTTGTATTTTGTTTCTGTTTTCATGTACACGCTTGTCATTTTGTGGGCCAACATAGATGTGGGTTACATTATTTGTCCTGCTGAAAGCCATATTTATGATCACTTTCTTGTTTTTGCCATTTTTGATTCCAACCACAAGTTGAAGTCAGGAATATATAATTTAGTTTGACATGCCCAATATGAATTCGAAGTGCGATGTGTCTGTTCCCTGACTGACTGATTGACTGAATCACCCAACAGGTCTCATGATTTCATGGGATGCTGGGCTCTGCATTACATATAAGAAAACTGACTGTGCACAGTGGCCCAACCAGGCTCTCAATATCTCAGTTTTTGCAAAAGGTTGGCCAATATGAGCAGAAGCCACTCACCCATGAGTTTCTATTGGGCAAGCAAAGGTTTTCTTCCACCTGGGAATCTTTCCTGGGTTCACATGGCGTTCTCACACTGGCCTTCTCTATCTTGCCCTGGCTTTATGGGAGAACTTGATGATATCTTTAAAGGCAGTCATATCGTGACCACATAAACTCAAATTTTGAGCCCTCGAGGAGATACGGCATGTAAAAAAAACTTTAGGAATATTAACATGTTATGTAAATCAATGCCTGTATTATTACTATGTATGCTACTATTTGGGTTGAAAGGGCAAGAAATGGGTAATGTGATTTTGCATTTGATTTTGCGATGTTCTTGAAGAAGGCTTGAATACACACCATTCCTCCCAGCTGGCTTCCCTCTCTCCCCAGCTGTCAGCCCTCTGGGATCAGTATGCCAAAAGAGCAACATGAAGTCCAAGTGCTACTGGTATACTGGTCATTTTACCTTAGATTACCGAAGCTTTAAATAGATGCTACGCTTTATCAAACTATATTTTCCATGTGTACTGTAAAATCATTCCCCCTGTTTAGATATTAAGACGCAAATAGAGAAGTAAATCAATAAAACTTTTCAGGGTTAGAATTATGAACTCAGTAATCCTTGTGGGGAAATCATTTTCCTATAAGTAAAGAATCCATTGAGTTGAAGAAAGATACTTCGTCCAAAATTCTGATAGCATTAGCATAAGGAGTGCTTAATGAAAGGAAATGGGGGCCTGAATTCAAATAACACATTCTTCAAACAGCTACAGTTTGCTTTTTAAAACAAATGTTTAATTTTTACATGATTTTAAAAGAGCTTACCAATTCGTTTAATGCAATAAAAATTTAAACAGGAGGGCATGTTTGCATCTTAAAGGAAGAACGATGGTTTTAAAAGATTTAATAGAGCAGTGTTTTAAAAAAAACAAAAGTAGTGGGGTTTTAAAAGCTACTGCATTGAACTGAATCATGAAATTATCATCTGTGGTAGCTTTCCTGAAAAGTTTTAAAAAGTGATTTTTTGAAAAAAAAATTCCAAAATGATTTTAGAAAATGCTCGTAGTCTGATTAGCTAAAATTAGCTCCAAGTAAAGAAGGGTATTGTAGAACCATAACACTTAGGCTCACAATAGTTCTTTCAAACTACAGATAACTAGCTAGAGTAGAGGCAATTTCTCAAGACAATCTTGTCTCGAGAATGTTCATTCTTCCATGATAAAGTTTAATGACAAATTGGAAAATTTATTAGATTCTACCAAGACCATTTTAGACATACAAAATAGGGCATTTTAACATAATTTATTCTCTTTTCCTATTTCTACCTTTTAAAAATGCTGCTATTCACCAAATTTATTCATTTCATATTCTATTCTGTTGGTTCTAAAATCACTGAATTCAATTCAGCTAGAGCAGAAAGGGGCTATCCTCTGCCCATGTTGCTCCAATTATATTCTAGCTATTTACTAGGCAAGCCATCACATTTATGTATATTAGGAGATAATTCTGTTTAGAAAGGTTATGTGACATATAGCTAAAATGACTTCTATCAATATGACTAATAGGGACTAATATAAAATTTAATAAATATGTCAACTATAACATCAGAAGAATCTTAAATATGTATGAGAAGGTGTGTAGAAATAACAGTATCTTTTCAAAATTCAAATTCTTGTGTAGTTTAATAATAGACATCGGAATGTTAACACTGAAAAAGTACTGTCATGAATACATTATTTGCAAGAACGTGGGAAAAGAGATCTGTGATGTGTATAATACACTTATCCTGATGGCTTTGTTAAGTGGAGAGAAATTGCACACCATCTACCTGGCCTCGTGGAAGGAAAATGGCATCAAAACTTGAGAAATGCAAAGGGAGACGATCAACACAACAGCAAACAGAAGTCTTAGGAAAGGAGTAAAATGTTACCACACGAAGAGAGTTAAGGTGTAATGATGAAAATTCATTGCTCTCACAGGAGTTATGTCAATGGATGTGCGGCTGTTAACACACAGGAGGCATCATGAAACTGAACCCCGGGGAAAGATCTGCTGATTCTTTTTAGATCACCTGAAGGTGAAAATGCCAGGTGGTTTCTAAAGCAAAAGGCCAGCCTCACACTCGGTAACCGTGCCAGCCTCAAGGTTCTTGTGTCAAAAAGAAAAGAAGCAGGGTAAGGGCCGGCAAGGGGGCTGCAGAGTAAAACCAACAAAAAACAAGCCACTTCCTATTTCTAGCAATAGTATATATTATCTATTTTAGCATATCTTGATATTTAAATACTTATTTTAATGCCCAATCCCTGGGAGTCATTCTCTGTCCTACAACCTACCATGTGACTGCCCCTGACCCGCCTCTGCTTTGTACACAGCGGTAATCAAGGAACCCCTTTGTCTCGGGCAGTTGTAATATTTAGAATAACTTGTTACTACAGAAAAATGAGGAGAGAGCCAAACAGGGCCCCTTCTGGACCTTCACCAAGTTCCACTGCTGCCCTTGGCATTGCCCCTCTAACCTGCAGACCATAAAGCAAACACCTTCACCAGCCCACTATCAAACGGGCACTTCCTCACACCGGGGCTTGGGGCTGGAAGCTGGAAAGCTCCGGCCGTTCTTACAGTGTCCAGATGCGTCCTCTGGTGCTTGGCGCGGTCGCTGGAGTTACTGAACGCCTTCTGACAGCCCGGATGCTGGCACAAGTACGGCTTCTCGCCGGTGTGGCTCCGCAAGTGAATCTTAAGATTCTCAAGCCTGGAAAAGGCCTTCTTGCAACCTTCAAACTGCAAAAAAGAAAACAAGTTTTGGTTGTTGAGAAGGAGCCTGAATGTTTGGGTCTGGGGGATGGGGAAAAAAATGTCCTTAGTGTGTATTTAGCCTAAAACGAAAAACACAAAACAAAAAAATAAGATGAAATCCAAACAGTAACAAATATGACTTCTAAAAATACCCACATATTTATGTGAACTGCATTTTCCCACTAATATACATGCCACTTTCCATGCCAGATCTGGGTCCCAAACTGATTTCTGTGATTACTTATGTCAGAGAAAATTTGCTGTGAGCCATCTGGCTCAGTTAATAAAAATACAGTAATGCGTGCCTTAAAGATTTATTAAAAAATTAACACAGTTTTCCATTTCCAAATTGGACTAAATGGAAGGAACCAGGAAGGAACTTTTTACAACTAATAAACTAACAAAAAAAAATCAAAGTAATATATGAGAATAAAGGTGAGCTTCCAAAGATCCAAGAGTACAGGATGCAAAAGGAATGTGCCCGTGGGGTTGTCACTACCATAAAATTCCTGAACTGTCTCAAGGAGATTTTCAACTCCCCAAACAGCAACTCTGTTGGCATACACAGTGATGTCAACTAATGAGACAAAAGCTTTTAACATGCTTTTAAAAAAGGAACTGGAACATAATTCATGTAGTGCTGAGAACATTTTCCAAATGAAGTGATAGTTTTACGTATTTTTGTTTTTCTAATTAATGTTGTTACCTCGTTCATAAAGACAGGAATTGAAAATAAGGGGCTGAAGTTTTCAAGAAATGCTTTATTGGTTTGTCAATAATATTTATCGATGGCACTATTTACTACATGTCTTCTGTGGGTAAAATATCAGCAACTATCTTAGAGGCTCACAGTGATTCCAATCCTGAAAGTGACAATCTAATAAAGAAAATGTGTTACAGAAAGCCTGTAAATGAGGCACAAATATGTGATGGGCATTTACCCTGTGACTCTCTCTCATTGGTAGTGAGCCCCAGAATACTGAGGTCACTTTGACAATTGTCATCCCATTTGAGTTCCCACTGCAAAGGAAATTTAGGAGTATGGAAATGGTATTTAAAACAATAAAAAACAAAAACAAAAACACTTCACTTCTTAGGAATGTGGGGAACAGGGGTTGAAGAGAATAGAAGTAAAGAAGGCAAATTCAAGATGGTTTCCTTTCAAAATCAGCAGTATTATTCAACCATACTAGAAGACATTTTATAAAATCCCTCAGTTCTCTCGCTCATTACAATAGATGATGGAGGACAGAGTACATTGTTCATGAAGGGATGGTCCAGAGCTGGCCAGGCTTAAGGAACGGATGGACCAAGGAGAAAGAATAACTAACCATGTCATAACTCTGTCTATTTAAGTCTTCCAGATTTCACATGCTAGAGTATTTTAAGAAATTTATGAAAGTTGCACTTATTTTTGATTGAGAGTTATACATGTTTCGCAGACATATGTTGGTTTATTTCAATTTTGATATTTTGCTTAAAATAATTTTGGTGTTTTCCTGATTTCTATTTCACATAAAAATAAATTTAGCCTGAACAGAAGATGATTGCTGACAAAGCCACTGCTTCTTCAACGGAGTGAAAGGCGTATGATACACTGCTCAAGGGAGAGAGGGGTTCAGTGGCTTGTTTCTGCAGGTTTTCGAGGGGGTCTCAAATTTGAGAAGGGGCTCACTGCCAACCCCCAATTCATGGCTAAGAGGCCTCTGCCAACCCAATCTCTGGTTTTAAGGTTCTCTCTGAAGGACCACTCAGAGCAAAGTGCTGGAGCTCAGCTGATTTGACTTTGAGTCTCCTGGTAGATCACACTTAGGTCTGAAATGAGCTTGTGGTTTCGGACCCCTCAAGTCTCGTTCCTCACAAGGCTCCTTTGAAGGATGGGTGTCGTGCCACAGTCAGCTACAGGGTGCAGGCCCAGACCTGGGGACACTCCAGCCTCCATTCCCTTGTACAAGTCGTCCCAGATCCTGGCCAGAGAGAAGGCTGCATTGTGTAGGTACCGACATGGGGGTGGGGAGCCACTTTAGACAAATGAGATGTCTGTGAGCACCAGGCAAACAAGACCCCCAGATCTACCACAGAGGGACTGGAGGGATCCAACACACGTCCTTGAACTAATTCAAACTATCTGCTTGATCAGACATAAATTGGATATTAGACCAGGGTTTCCATGCTCTCTCCTGTTCAGTGTCCATGTAAATGTCCAGTAAAATGTCCAGTTAAAGTCAATTAATTGCTATTATTACTATTAGCAGAAACAGTGATCAAAGACCAAAAGGCTTGCAGCATCCCGTGGCAATGAGTGAAAAGTGAACTACAACTCAGAACATACTGACCATTTTTAAAGAGCAAAGATGGGAGGAAAATATGAGCACCCAGACTGAAAAGGACAATCAAAAGATTATCAGTAAAAATCACGAAAACCCAACTGACGTCACAGGTCTCCTCTGCAGCAAGAAAGGCTGGGAGGCTGCAGGGTCTGTAGGGGAAGAGACAAGAGTGAAAGGGTTTGATCCCACTGGGTTGTATGAATAAAGGCAGGAGAAAGGCAATTTCTTGGACTCGGGGGCTCATAGTATATACCACCCACTCACTCTTGTTGGAGAAATTCACTTGAAACCATGAACCCTGAACCGGGAAAGTCAGGCACTGAGGACTTGACACAGGGCTCCATGGGGGGCCTAGGGTGGTCTGGAGAGCACCACACCTTACTGAACTCCGCCACACCGACAATTCCGTAAGAAGAGGAAGGAGGAGCTATTCCTCTTTCTAATGGTGTCTGGATGAAACTTGAAAGCAAACAATTGTATAATGAATCATTATCATTCATTATGGGAATAACCCTGTAATTCAACACAAGAATTTCCTTTCCCTCAGGGCAATTTTACCCCTAGATTCATAAATTCGGTTAAATGCAAATGCATTAAAAATAAACATTGAGATAGAAGTATAAAAGACTGTTACAAAATACTTTAAAAACTGGATACTTTGGGTGTCTGGGCAAATGGATGTCTTTTTCCGTATTAATGTTTTTTTCATGTTTTCCAAATCTTTAATTGAGTGAGTTTTGCCTTGCGAATGAACATCTAAAACCTGGGAAAGCAACAACCACAGAAAGAGCGTTTCCTTGGGTTTAGCCAAAGGTTTCCTCATCGAGGTTCCTACTGTGCCAGGTCCATCCTGAGATCTAAAGTCCAAAGTGTCACCTGACTGCTTTGTGCCACTGTCAGCAACCAAGCCTTACATAAAACTCGGCCAACAGGCTCCTCTCAGGTCTTCTCCTTCTCTAACTGGTTATAGACCCAGGCATCAAGGGCTAGTAGAACTAGACCACAAGGCCCGAGGTTGCCTGTGGTTCAAACACAGGTCAGACGGAAAGAGACAAGAGAAAAACAAATTCTCAGAATCCAAGGGGGCAGCAGAAGGAAACACAAAATGCCAAAGAAAGACAAATACAGGATGGTCATGTGGGAGGGAGTGGTAGGGGGACAGGTATCTGATATAGACTAAAAAGAACAACATGCTTTTTTTGTCCCCAGGAGGTATTCGGTAAGCCCTCTGAGCATGGCTACTATGTGTGTTAGGCACTGGGAGGAACAAGATGAATGAAACTCAAGCTTTACTCATGGGAAGATGGACGTGAGGTCAGCTGTGCGGCTGGGCAGTGTCCATACGGACGAAGCTGGAGCAGGCTTCTCAAAGAGGCGCTGCAGGAACCAGCAGCATCCCAGTGCCCTGAGCATCTGTCGGATATACAAACCCCGGCCCCACCCAGAACTACAGAGTAGAACCCTGGGCATGGGACCCAGTCATCTGGGTGTTGACAAGCCCTCCAGGAGATTCTGATGTTCTATCCGTGAGTGCCACCCATATTGTAACCACTGTTGGTTTATTTCAGAAAATCTCCTGCCAGAAGTGAAGTGTCTTGCAGGATTCACCCACTTCTGAGTGTGGCGAGAGCTAGGTGACGAGTAGCAGCAGCACTGGCCTGAAAAGGAGCATCTTCTGTGCGGCCGGGGTAAGGCTGGGTTATCTCTCTTCACGCAGCGAATGGCACGATGTGTTAGGACACCAATCTCATGCTAGAGAGTCTGTGAAATTCCTGACTGGAATCTGCTGCCCGGCAGATAGATGGTTCTGAAAGAGGTACTGCCTACAAGCTCCCTGAGCGGCCTCCTGACCAGCAGCACAGCCCACACTTCACGTGCCCAGTACGTTGCCGTCAAGAAAAAGCACAGTAGTGGAAGCCATGGCTCTCCACTTGCACATTTCGGCGACTTTACAGAACACACAAGAACAACGCGTGAAACTGTAAGTGACAGAACTTTAAATCTCGGGGGGTTTGGACATACTGCATTGCGTGAAGCCTCACTCTGAGAATGATCTCTAACTCCAAGGCTGTTTGCAAGTAACAAACTTTAATTAAAAAGTATAAATTGCCTCAAACCCAGGGAACCTTAGTTTACACCCATTTTGCTAATTTAGGAGATTATTTCATATTTAAAGGATCACAACTGGACTGTAATCACCATCCATATATATTGGCTTGATTACAGATTGTTGACATTAAGTGGTATTAAGATGACCTTTGAAATATTACTTTCCCTTTCTATTAGAGGCTTTTGTGTAAGGTTCTGAAAATGAAAGGCTCATTAGACACCATTAAAATAGGATTTATTCCATATGTGTAACCAATAATCAAGTAGAATATTACTCCCTCCCCTAATCAGCTACTTAACGTACTGAGAAGCATACTTGGTGTTCAAAGCAGTAATAACAGCAAACCTTTCCTGATCAGGTTTCTGTACCATCACTAATGTCAATAAAACCCAAACAGAAAGGAGTCTAGGATACCGGACATGCTTCTCAAAAAATATACATTTGATTTCAATTAAGGCTCAGTGTTTATGACCCTTGGAGGTATATACTTTTACAATTTCACCGGTCAAGACCAATTAATCCCATTAGCAGTGGCCGTGGGTGCGGTCTGCCGGCAGCTTGGGGAACGGACTGATGGTTTATAGCTGGTTTACATCTTCTGCTTATGGCCCAAAGACGATGGGAGGTGAAAGGCGTTGGTGGAAGTGTCGGCAGATGTTTCCAATGCCGTGGATACAGTCAAGGTGACTTCCACAATAAGACCAAGAGTTCAAGTCCACTTGAATCACGGGCATACCTGGCAAAGGCGTAAATGAGGGAGCTGAAGGCCAGGGCCACCTCATACACCTGACAGGAAGTGAGAAATCCGCCTCACAGATTCAGCTGAGCTTTCCAAGTCCCCTTCTGGGACAGTGCTCCCCAGCTCGAGGTGTCACGAGTCCCCCCAGTCCCCTGGGCATCTTGTTAAAATGCAGATTCTGATTTCTCGTAGGTGTAGAGCTAGGCTCCAGGTGGTGCATTCCTAACAGTCTCCTAGGTGACACTCCTAAAAATGTTGAGTGTTCAAAGATTATCCTTTGAGAAATAAAGTTCGAGGGATCATTAAACTACTCTCAGGTTGACAATACACAGTTTAATGGGATTTAAAAAAAAAAAAAAAGAAGAGAAAATAAACAAAAGAACTAGAGCAAGAATAAAAGAATAAGGAAAGGGATTGCATTTGATGAACCAAACTGTGGCAGCTTCATCCTTCAAAGTGTGGAAGAGTAAAATCTAATTTTAAAATGTAGGCTGGGAACATAACAGAAATGTTGTCTGGGGGGAAAAAAAAGCAGAAGAAAAGTAAAAAAAAAACAAAAACAAAACAAAACAAAAAAAAACGGACAAAGACGCAAAGCAGAAAGACTGCAGAAACCCACGGGGCCACCTGATTCTGCTTCTCCTTCAGTCTCCAGGCACATTTGGACGTCTGGCTCTCCTCGTGCACCCTGTGGTTTCCATTCCCAGTGCATTCTTATTAGTACTGGATGTTCGTGCAAATTCTTAGTATTTACCACATCGGTTTGTAGAAAGTGTTGCATAAAGGGAGAATAAGACAGTAATTCAAATGTTCTCTGGCTTTTCAAAAGTATCTGGTTCAGGAATTCATGACACCGAGTATGACGGAATGCCTTCCTCTCTGTGTCTCATTCAAGACGCCTAATTCTGCGGTGAGGGTGATGAAGAGGTCCCTGTGTGAGCTCACTCTGTGATGTTACTCATGTTTTCAGTCTAACCACCTTCTTATCTGAACAACTGACCGACAGAAAAGGGATTTCTATGTGTCCTTTTGGTTGCTAAAAGGTAATATCCGATTATAATATTTCAAAGGTTCTACCCAGAGGAATAGTGGCCTCACTGGGAAATTGCTTCAATCTTGGTACAGTCACCCCTGCTTCATTTGAGAATTCTCTTAAGTTCAGAGAAATCAGTGCCCCCCACCAGGTCTGATTTTTCCGAAGATTGCAAATATCTAAGTAGATTTGCCCTTGCATTTTCTACACCAGCCTTCAGTGTCTCCCAGCCCGTTGGTCTGGCTGGCGCAGCTCGAGGGGAGTAGAGACTGTGACACTCGGGGCTCATGAGTCAGCCTGTCCAAGCACGCTGCTCATCTGGTGTTCTGGAGTGGCCTATCATACTCACTTATCCAGATCTTCTGGAACCATTAAAAATTTTGTAGAATTAATAAAAAACCCTTTCCGTAATGTTTTCCTAACTCATAATACAGAGATCCTAGTTACTATGTTTTTCCCTGTTATGCTAGTGGACACAATGAATCTATTAAATAGCTCATAAATGCAACTTCTTGGCTTGTTGTGTTTTTTGCTTTTGATTAAGAAATCTGTATAAAACAAAGTTTACCTAAATAGGCAGTATGTATGTATTTTTTACCGGCTTAAGGCCATTCGTTTCTTCTTAAAATTGTGGGTTATGGGTAGTGATTGATCCACAAAATGGTCGTTACTCCACACGAGGTATAAAGTAAACGAGGGTACCACTTAAAAAACAAAATGGAAAACAGTGTTTTTGAGAAGCCACATGACAATGTAGAGAGAAATATGTTATTTCTGTGCCAACATTTGAACCATATTAAGTTTTTATGGAAATTATCAAGTGTCTGGTTTATAACAATTGACACTTGCTGAGGACAAATGGAACCTCATCGTGGGCACTGTATTTACAACTGGAAAGCGAATACCCCACAGTGAAACACTGGTATTTAAGTCCAATCGTATGGCCCTCTCGGCTAGTCAACAAGTATAAGGTATCATATATTATTCATGTTGTGTCAATACAATGCCAGAAAACTATAATCTCAAGCAAATAATTATTCTGTGAGTGGACAAATAATGAAAAAGGTTGTCTGGGGTTGTTTAAACATAACAATAAGTAAGTGGCCTGAT
Organism: Ailuropoda melanoleuca; assembly: GCF_002007445.2. Lineage (NCBI taxonomy): Eukaryota > Metazoa > Chordata > Mammalia > Carnivora > Ursidae > Ailuropoda > Ailuropoda melanoleuca. The sequence continues at coordinate 20,455,015 of NC_048234.1, read as the reverse complement.
TCTGCTGTTATTATTAGCATCGATTTCATGCAATCTGCAAATACATATCCACTAGAGCACATATATTCCAGAGGTTCACCGTTAGATTTCAGTAAATGCATTCTGATTACTCATCAGGAGAGCCAATGTACGTTAAGGCCTGTCACTGGTCCTGCATAAATATACCTAAAAGAAATCAAATTACTTAATTCTCTTTGTATCTGTGTTTCTGATCAACACATGTCATATATAATTCTATATAATTGTACCTACATAAGTACCATACTTCTACCAACTATATATTAATTACACACATAAGAGCAACTTTCAGATGTTTTGCTGCTCTGTATTAAAGAAGACACCTGTTCTATTTCTTTCAGGCCAGTCTATACACCAAGTGACCAAGTCCCTGCTCCACAACTGGCCCAGGGCATATGGTGTTTCTTACACATTCAGCATCTGATTAAGCCCTGAGGATGATATAAAAGTAACCTCAGGCCCTATCCTACCTTCTCTGCATTCACAGAACATTCCAGGTGATAGACACACAGCAGAATAAATTTGGAATCTGACCCAGCCCACTCCAACACCCCTGAATTATTTTCTATATACTCAAGCGAGGAAGCTGACAGCAGTGGGAGTAATCGACCTTTTGGATTTTAGGCATTATTTTTCATTTTTTTTTTAAAGGTCAGAAACATTCCCTAAAACTCTAGTTTTTCTAAAAGATCTCTCCAGCTTCAGGTCTTTCGAGACAGATAGGGATAAAGTAAAAGACAACGAAGTGAGCAAAAGGCAGGAAAAGGGGGAAACAGAAGCAGAGAGAAGACCCCAGGCAGAAGAGAGGCTTAACGCATCCGTGGTCAGGCCTGCCTCCCTCCGTCTTCCCACCTCCCCCCACCGGGCTGCAGGCCAGTCCAGCTGCAGTCCCCTAATTAAGCAGCAAACTCCTTTTTGCCTCTGCCTCTGCATGCGCTATTCCCTGTGCCCAGTGACATACGACTGACCCCTTCGCTTGGTGTCACCTCCTCTGTGACGCCTTCCTTTATGCTTCAACCAAGGCACAATAGGTCACTCCCCACACGCCCACCATGCCTTGCCCACAGCCTTGCAAACACATGGAGGGACACTAATTGGATTGTTTGTTTCCCCCACTAGGCTGTGAGCTTTATGAGGACAAGGGACTGAGTCTTATTAATCTTTTTATTACTGGCACTGGGTACAGTGCTTGGCATATACTCAAGTGACTGCAGATTATTTGCTAAATAAATGCTAAGCGAAACAGAGAGAATGAACTCTTTGTAAAAAAGCATATTGATTTCCTAGACTTCCTTGTATAGTAAGCTCATTAAGGCCTTTTAATTAGGTCAGGCCAGTTAGCGCTCGCAATGACATCAAATGGTCAACATCGCAAAGCTATAAAAATATATTTATGGGTTTTGCTGGATTTGAATGTTCTATAGAACTACTGTAAGATATATATTTAATTATTTTAATATATAACCATGTGGGGAAACAATAGTAATACCAACATATGGTTGTGCTTTTTTGTGGACGCGAGGCATTGCCCTCCTTACTGATGTTCTGAGAAATATGTAGCAACACCAGCGAAGGGAGCAAGCGGTTTTCCTACCACACCCTCTTCCACACTTGAGCTAAACATACACAGACCCACTGGAAACGTGTTATTAGCAATAATTCAAGGCACATAAATGTGTGCCTTCTTCATACATAAAGGAAAAGAAACTTTTAAATTGCCCTTTAAAAGCTGAGCTAATATGCTCTCCAATATGCCAGGAAAGAGCCTCTCATCAGAGCTTCTCATGCAAAGAAAAAAGCTCTTTGGGCCCTTGCCCTGAGTTGCCCCGAGTCAAATATCCCCCAAAGAGCAGATCAAGCAATCCTTAGGATGCCACGCCTCTGCCCATCGCCCTATAGCCAGACTCTCTGGATGGGAGGCAGTCACGAGCATCCCATATGATCCCACACTGCAAACATACCTAGCTCCGGAGCTTTCTGTGCTCAGAGTATGGGGGCTCTAGCGAGGCCTTGGCTCTGCCTTTCCCTTTGGCAGTGGACTGGCTACCCAGTAATTGTCTTTGACTGCAAAGACGAGAAATGCCACTGCTTGCCTTCGGTTTTATTAAGAATTGGCATGCTTGGTTTAACAGAGCTAAGCAATATATTTATTTACTATGGTGTTTCCCAAAATGATTGCTGAATTCTGTCATCTTTTGACTGAGAAACTGTTTGCGGGTTGCAACAGAATGTATGCTAACATACATACAGCAACACAAACCTCCAAGACAAACTGTTTAAGTCAATTTGCTATCATATAAGCACATAGGTGCAAATATGTGCATATGCACTTGTGGGTACAGCCATGGGCACACACTTTAACACTTACACACAGAGCCCACACAGATTCTGTAATAAATGTGTGTGTTTAAGATCTGTGTGCAGGGGTGTAGAGGCAAGCATGAATTTGCCAAGAGAGAAAAGGAAATTCACACACGAAGAGAATAATTTACCATAAATTGGCCCACACTGAGTTTATTCCAAAAAACAGAGTGCAAGATGCCAAATTTTTAATGGCTCTTACTATTCTAGATCTGGCCCTGACAAGCTTTGGAAGAGATGCAAGTGGGCAGGAAAGATGGGATTAAAAAATTATATCTTAAGCCTTTTCACTTTCAAATGTAAAATTTCCACCACTGTGACAGGGGGAAAGAGAGTGATAGGGATATTTTCCTGACACTGTGCTTTTCTCAACAAAACGCCATCGATTTTCATTATGCGCTGCTTAAATATAAATTCTGTACTTGCTAAAAGTCATCTGTGTCTGGCTGCTTAAAAAAAGAAGCAGATATGAAAATAATGGAACTCAAACCTTGCATTAGCCTTGGCAGCCCTTACAAAGGGGTGAGCTCTGCACGATGCGCGTGGCCGCTCCACAGTCGAAGGACTGACGATCTTTTGTGACAACCCACAGCCTCATCAAAGCCACTCACTCACTTGCCTCCAAAATGCATCACCTCCAGTTTTCTGCCCTTCACAGCTGAGCTTTCCCACAGGGCCTTCCCGGTGCACACCTGACTGGTACACAGCAGGTGTTCAGAAGACCTTCCGTTCTTTCCGCTTGCCCTTCCCCTTTCTTGTACTGACGGCAAACTACTATCCCATCTCTGAGCCCTCTTCCTGGTTGGTTGTTGAGAAAGCCACTCTCCCCCTTGCCTCTTCTTCCTATGATCCCATGGTTCGCTCATGGGTAAAAAGCTAAATCCATGAACCCTTTCCAATTAACGACTGTTTAGTTTTTGCGACCCACAGGATATTCAATCACTATAGGCATACACTGAGTTTTAAGATCCTTATAGTTCTTAAGAAAATACTTTGGCTAAGAATTCTCATCTCAATTCCCTTGACTATTCTACTTCATGCAACTTCCACCCCCCCTCTTTGGAACTTGACTCCACTGATCACAAGAATGATAGGTCTACATAAATTCTACCTAAAACCATCAAGCCTGGGGTAGATGTGGCTCATCTCAGATGTTTTAGTTTGATGAGAATATTGGTCTATTATTCAGAATACTTACCCTTTTCACTGAATTTAAACTTCTTTGTTTCCTATTCTCCAAAGAAATAAAAAAAAATGAGTAAAACATGTTGTTTCTTCCTTTATATTACCTCTTTGGCCAATCTTATAGAGCCAATAATCCTGACATGAAAGTACTTAGGACACAGTAAATTCTCAAAAAAAGTCAGCCATTATGTACATCATCTTTTACGTGTTCAACTTTTTTTCTTTTCGGGGGGAGGGGCAGAGGGAGAGAGAGACAGAGAGAATCTTAAGCAGACTCGGCACTGAGTACAGAGCCCAATGGCAGGGCTCAATACCAAGACCCCAAGATCATGACTTGAGTCGAAATCAAGGGTTGGAAGCTAAACTGACTGAGTCACCCAGGCACCCCAAATTTTCTAGTATATTATCCTTATTTTACAAGTGAAGGAATTAAGGCCTTGAAAGGTTCAGGGACTTGCCAAAGTTACAGGGCTGCTGAGGGCCAGAGCTGTAGCGAGAACACAGCCTTCTGGCTCAATTATTTAACCAAGTTTTTCCTCCATGCAACCTCAAGGGAATGTTACTTCTCTAAAGGTCAAAGAGATAAAGAAAGAAACATGTCTTGGAAGGAATCCAAACACATTTTTTCTTTTGTTTCTTTACAAAGTGAAAAATATTAGTAGTATAAATTTACTGTCGTGAATAGGGTCAACTATTCTAAATTATACCAATCATTCTCACCAAAGTCTGAGCATAGAGTAAATTCATTAGTGATGACTAAAATGTATTGTAAGCCTCATGTTCTTGGTTCTAATCTTCTTTTGTGAGACCTGGCATGAAATAATCAACCTGAGCATTCTAGAAGGACCTCAAGGTTGCAAACAATCAAACACCTGATGGTATGAATGTTGACTCATTTCATCAAATGAAGGGGCCCTTGTATTTACTACCAGTTTGTCGATGGTGACAAATATCTGTTGCAGCACTTCTAACTCCATCCGAAGCAAAATTCCTCAAGAAAGAGAAAACAGTTCACTTTGCTATTTTCTGTGGGACAGAAGAATCCAACCTGTGTCACATTAGAAGGCTGTTAAAACTTGGCCTCCACCCCCCCTCTGAGCTCCAGGCCTATTCCCTACTCGGTATCTCTGCACTGATGGCTCACAGACACCTCAAAGTAAATATTCCAACACTAAACAATGACCTTTCCCCTAAAACAGAGTCTTTATTCCCTGCTCCCTATTCATCCAGCAGTGTAGGCCCAGGGTCTGGATGTAATCCTTGACATCTCCCTCTTTCCCATACCCATGTCCACTCCCCAAGTCCTCAGAAGTATTTCTCAAGCATGCTTATTTCTCTCCATCAACATCTGACCTCCCTGCTCTAAGCCACCCTCTCCCACTTGGTCTACGCTTCAACAGACTCCCAGCAGGTCCCCCTGCCTACTCCTGCCTCCACCTGCCATCTAGTCTCCACAGTGCCACCAGAGTTATCTTTGGAAAACTGGAAATCTGATCCTATCACTCTCCTGTGGTACATTCTTCAAAGGTTTCCCATAGGTTTCAGATAAGGACCAAAGCCTAGTCATGGCTTACAAGGTCTCGCTTGATCTGGCTCCTGCCTACCCTCCAACCTCATCTTCTTTGCCACTCCCTCCTTCCCGCTCACCCTTCTACTTCAACCACACTGGTCTTTCAGTTCCTCCAAGGTACCATGACCTTTCTCACCTCAGGGCATTTACACATGCTATTTCCTTGGCCTAGAAAATGTTTTCTTCCTATTTGCCCAGTTAAATCCTACTCATCTTTTACAGCTTAGCTGAAATAGCCCCTTTTCAGGAAAGCATTCTCTGTCCCCAAGCTTAGGTTTACTCTCCCCCTTATAGAACATCCTCATGGAACGTGAGGTCCTTCAGAACAGGGGCGAGGCTGGGCCTCTTCACTATGTGTACTGGTGTGCACAGTAAGCTCTCAATGCAAGTTTGTTGAATAATGGACAAGTTATTCCATATTAAAATGCAAATTACTTACATTGTAATGCTGTCTTTCTCTCTCTCCCTCCCTTCCTTCCTTTCTCTTTTTACAACCGTGTTTCTAGGGCTTAAAATCTACTCAGAAAAAACTGTATACTCCTAAGAACAGTGCTTGTTCTAACCAACAATGGGGGCTAATAAAAGATGAGTAGAACTTAACAGACCCTCAGGTCTGGAGAAAAAAAGAATATATTTGTGAAGCCCTCTATAATTTCTAAGTGCTATATGAAATGCAAATGTTTTCTAGATTCCAACTGCACACACAGAAATATCTCAACTCATTTTGACAAAGTTATTCACCAGGGAGATGAATAAATAGCTTCGCTAAATACATATGGTGCAATTATACCCAGCAATAAGTGACAATAGGTCTTGCTTTATAGTAATCTAAAAATTCAAAGGCCAATTATTTTAGCTGCTCAGTAAATAATACTGAAAAGACATGGTGGTAAAGCAACTTAAGAACAGACTACATTAGTAAACGCTAATGATCTCTTTATGATCCACAGAGCCACTTCTTTTTCTTCTGAAGGAAAGAAAGCATTTCGTAAATTAAGAAGAAGAAAAAGAAAAAGAAAAAGAAAAAAAGACATCCACGAGCTACAGCCAAGAACAAAATGAAAGCAGGGAGTACTCTTTTGATCTTTCAAAAGTAGTATTTAGTTAAAGAATGTATGCAGTACTACAGAAAAACATGACCAGAAACATGAGCATTTGGGACCTGAAAAATACAGTCGTTGGCAGCTGGCCTTTAAAAAATATATTTATAAGGTTTAAAAAAAAAAAAGAAGGAAAAAGAGAAAAAAAATTATTTGTCTCCATAGCTCCCAATTTCAGGGCAAACTGACACTGCCTTTAATGAAAGGGGTCAGTTTCAGACTTCTTTTTAGAACACAGAAGCCTTGCAAGTAATTGGTATAATTAGCAGTTTAGATATGCAAATCAAATTCCAACTTGAAATGACTGAGTTGGGAAAGCAACCTCAACGGGAAAGAGAAAAGGAAGGAGAGGAGAGGAAGCAGCGTGAATGCCGCACCTTCCTCCTTCAGGACAACTGGAGGTCAGCCGAAGCCACAGCAAAGACAGAGGAGGACACTGGTGAGCACGTCAAGACAACCACGAGGGCGAGAGGACGGGTCCACCCAGAGGGAGAGAACTTGGAGAATGACAATCAACAAGGCAGATCTGTACTCCTGCCCTATTTAGAGCTCTTGCTTGCATGCTCTCTGAACTTGTGGTATTTATTATTTTTCTAATTTGAGCAAACCGTGTAAGCTTTTGGCACCTCAAAAAATAAAATCATATGGCCAATAAAAATGTTTATTCAAGGGGAAAAAAATTAGCTTAACAGCACTGGCTTCCTTCTTTCCTAACCACCTGACTGCTGGGAAGTGGTGGTGGGACTCGCTGCTCTTCTGCCGGTCTGGGGCCCACGGAGATGAGGCCCACTGGAACCAGAGCCTCCAAAGGGCAGCACCCTTTGGGGGATCCCACGGCACTCTCTGATCTTCTGGACCCAACTGGGCTCACCCTATTTGAGCTTTCTTTATACAGTGTATATTTCCTTCATATTATTTACTCCTATGCCATTAAAGAAGGTTCTCAGGAATCATCTGTGCAGTGTCTATCTCCCGAGTTCTGCATCTATTCTCGTCTGCCCCGCTGCTTCCAGAGCCTCGCGTAGCACCTGGGAACTCCTCAGGCCCTCAAGGAAAAATGACAAAATCTGGGACTGATGTGTAATGTTGGCTCCCATCATCCACATGTCTACTCTCTCTCATCATTTAGTGAACCACCAAAAACCAATTATCTGAAGTTATCAAGTAATTACGTGGAAACCATGCATAGGACCTGAAGCAATCACACGCCAAGTGGTATGTAGGACAATGCTGCTTAGACTTCCACATACACACACATCTCCTGAGAAGTCGTTGTAACACCAGCTCTGAATGGGGAGGTCTGCACTGGGGCTGAGAGGTTACTTTGCTAAAAAACTCCCCACACATCCTGATACCACTGGTCCTCAGGCCTCCCTTTACACGGTAAGGTCCCAGGAGGCCAAACTGACACCCTAACACCGCTTTTCCTCCACGTGAATCTTATTTATTTTGCATTAAGACAACCCCACAATGTGATCGTTGTCTGGGTGGTTCCTGGTTTAGATATTCACACAGATGTCTGCTTGGAAGGGAAGAAAGATCACCATTTCTTGGTTTTCTCTGGGACTTGGGATCTGTACTACATATATTCTCTGGTGGGTTCTGTACCTCGCGAGAAAATGTAGCCATGTCTTCATTATCCCAGTGAAAGTTTCACTTGTGTCAAGGGAATTCGGCCGGGGGGAAAAAATGAACATGGATTTTCTATAGGGCATTCTTTACGATAACATATTTCAAGAATATTTGTCTTTAGCTCTTTGGAGAAATTAGCACATATGCAGCACGTAGGTGTTTATAAAACACAGAGGGTCCTCTTTATTAGGATTTCTTTCCATTTCTGTGTTCAGTGTCACACAGATCTTTTTTTCAAGTTTCCAAGCCATTGTGAAAGCCTGAAATGGGCTGATGATTATTGGTATTTTGATATTTTACACCAACTTCCACATCAATGAATATTCAATGATTTCTTCGTAAAGTGACAGAGTTGAGTTGTTTTCTCAAACAGTGACATAATAGTGTAGATGTGTTCTGCAGGCAGTATCTGAATGTCTCTTTGTAAATACAGGCTTGCCTCACACCACAAAGCAAAGAGCTGATCCATATTTAACGATTTTCCTATGGATTAAAGGTACATCGTTTTAAATATGTTTTTGAGAACAATTCTTCCACGAGTACTTGATGTGGCTCTTCTGGAAGAATACTGCCACTGGTAATTAAATTTGTTCATTATGTATTTGCCTCTTCCACCTCCAACACACGCACACACACACACACACACACACGAGCACACGCGCCCGGGCACATGCACATATTTGCTGAAAAAGTCAACATGTGGCTTTATGTCTGTAGTACACCCATCAACATATCAAAATCCAAATTTAGAATCCTAATTCACAATACCATTTTTTCCCCTTTTTTCTCCTCCTCACTTGGAGTAAATTAAATTCAGTCTTTGTTGGAAGGAAATGTAAAATGTGTTTCACACATACATTTAACACTAATCTGTTCTCCCTACCTTAATTATGCTTTGAATTTCTGTGGGATCTGATATTCCAGGGACTCAATTTTCTTTTATAAATATTCATTGATTCCCCCCCCACCTCATCTCCATTAGTGCTGCTAACCATTACCCTCCGTTTTGCATTTGGAGAAACTGAGGCACCAAGAGGGAATCTAAGGCTTGTCACTTAACACAACTGTAGGGCTGAAAATGTGACTCGGGATCCCCATCTGATAAAGGGGCAACCCTCCCCTGACACATAGAAATAATGGTGCAATGTTCCAGGATTAAACCAGAGGCAGCCTGCTCATATTCTAGGCACAGCTATGTTCCTTATTTTTTCTTTTCCCTAGTACAAAGTGCAATAACAGAATAGCTGCCCTGTGGTTAAAGAGAAATGATTACAGAAAAGAACAGTTGGAGAAAACAAGGCAAAAGTACTTGGATTTTAGTCAGTGGGAGTCCATCACAGTAACTAATGGGCTGAGAATGTTTCTATTTTTTCACTGAGTAATCCATATGCAAATTTCGTGCAGTATTCAATATGCACTTCCAAGCTCAGTAAATGTTTTCTATTCTTTTCTGCTTCGCTCTCTCAGCTTTTTCCAATTAGGCCCTGTTTATTTAGAAAAAAGAAAATGTCTAAAGAAAGGATTAAGCTCTGTATCTTATGGAGAAAGAATGAATATCAGAAATTCTTTCAGGATCTAGAGGATGCATTCTTTACTCATCCTCCCCACTGGGATGGGTAATGAGAATAAAGTAAAAGGAGGATGAAGCTTTTTACTTCATTTGGTTTGTTCAGCTGAAAACATGCCTTTGACTCTCTGGAATTAAATCCAAAATTCATGACAATTCAAACAATGGCGCACATGGCATAAGCCTGTGGGTAAAAATAAATAAATAAAAGGGAGATGTGGAAGCTCAAAAGGACCCACCTGGGGAGCAGAAGTTCTGCAAAAGCAAAAGAATTCAGACATGGAGGGAAAAGGGGAACAGGCTGGGGAGAGTGAGCACAAATGGCCAGAGCCAGCAGCTGTGTCAGATGAAGATGACCCCCAGAAGCAGAATGGGATATGGGAGGGGGGACTCAACGGGTGATCCCCCCTCATTAGGGGGATAGCGAGGGAGCATCCTGAGTGGAAGTCAGGTCTGTCGATCCTGGACCACGACACTCAGGCAGACACGTGGTGCTCGCCTGTCTCTTCCAGGATTGAACAAGAAAGGTGAAGGTCATTTTGTGCTTGAAAAAAAAGAAAAGAAAAGAAAAAGGCAGGCAGTTCAACCAAAGTTGGTCAATAAAACCCCTGCACTTGAATTCCACGGAAGACACAGGGATACTGGTGTCACAGTGCCCGAGAAGCAGTTTCTGCCACCGGGAAGGGGCTGAAGCTCAAAGAGATAACATATACACGATATTTTACAAACTTAAAAGCATCCCAGCAATGGAAGAGGGCTCGTGAGCAGTGGCTATGCTTGGCATTAGATTAAAGAACAGGAAATATCCAAGATGCTTCTGGGATCTCAGAACAGATTCTTGCCCAACACGGTTGTGAGGACTTATACACTTAACTCAGAGCATTCCAACTCCCAGTATATAGGGTTTCAAAAGCCATCAGAAAAAAATAACTGATAAATCATATTTCAGGACAAACGGGTCACCTGGTGACTGAGTAATATGTCTAGTTCAAAAATCCCCATGTTGAGCTTGGTTGCTTAAGAGGTAGAGCAGAAAAAAAGCAAAATCTAGGGGTGCCTGGCTGGCTCAGTGCGGGGAACTTACAACTCTTGATTATGGGGTTGTGAGTTCAAGCCCCACGTTGGGTGTAGAGCTTACTTTAAAAAAAGGGGGGGAGAGAAATGTAGGAAAAGGAAGGGGGCAATATAATCAGCAGAGAGAAGTTCGAGTTTCCCTTTAATTGCAGCTGTGGGAAAGAGGAAGAACTTGATTGGAGTCGAACAAACACAAAGCCCAGATGGGGAGGGCCACTCCATGGTCTGCTCCTCTCATGAGCAGTTCCTACTACAATCTCTATTCTCTAGGTTTAGCCAAAAAGAAAAGAAAAAAAAGAAGAAGAAAGAAAAGACTTCAACTCTGGTCAATCCACCTGCTTACACCGTCCATCAGAAAAAAAAACCAATCTTGTGGTGACGTTACCCCAACGGTCATTTCTAAAAGTTAAATTCTTCAATGCAGCAGTTGAAAGAAAAAAAAAATCACCTCCAATAGCTTTTAAAATTTTATTTTTAAGTTCCAAGACACAGAAATGCTCTCAAATTTCAATTCCGTAAATCTCGAGCTTAGAGAAAAATAAACTAAACAAAAGCCTGCCAAAAATCCAGGCTAACTATTAAAATGTTACAAGCAAGCGCCCTAGGTTTGAGACTATAGTTGGTATCCAAATCAACAGAAATGTCCTGGACAGAAGCCTTCAGATCACCATGGAACAGGCTTTGATGCCCTTTGTCTAATTCTGTGGAGACCCAACCCTCAAGGGGAATATTTTTGGCCCATCAAATAAAGGCCTTTCCCAGAAAGCCAGAGGGCTTGGAGACATCATTCTGATTCTCAGCCCATTCTTAAGCAACTCAACACACCGGATCTAACTTCTAGCTTTAGGGTGCACCAAAAAACATTACATGGAGGTTTTTGTTTTTTTCTCTCTTTCTTCATTTTTTTTGATCCCATGGACCAGTTAGATTTTTTTCTCCTTTCATTACCAAACTGGCTTCTTCCTTCAGCCAACTCTGAATAAACCCCCAAAGACTCATTCCATAACAGAAACAGCCTTGCGCACAAGAGGGCTGACCGTGTGCTTTAACAACTCCGGATATTTCGTCTTGGCTGGCTTTTTCCTCTGCGGCATCGCTGAAACCACAAGAGCTCCCCAAAAAAGGGAAGATTTCTGCCTCACCTCTCAGGCACATCAATAACGAGAACAATCGGCACGTGCAGGCACAGCTGATTAAGCCCCTGCCTCTTCCCTGGCAAAGCGTCTAAAAACTCCATCCCGAGAACCTGCCCTGGAACGCACAGCATGGCATACGCAGTTGGAGCTAAAACCTGAAAAATCTTTTCTAGGCCTCTAAGCCACCTGCCTCCCACCGTGCTGAGGAATGGGAAGAAAATCTCAAAGTGGCTCCTTATCTGTGTATCTGTTCTTTCTTTGAAGGTGTGGCCTAGGGGTCTCAAATGGAAAAGCAGGATAAAATCATTCTCGCAGTGGGTTTGGAGTCCTTGCCTGGGAGTATCTTGCACTGCCTACACATCAAACCTGTTCTTGTTTATGCAGTAATCAGTGTATTTGGATTGAATCGCACTTCTCCAGTTTGGCGGCCTAGCCAATTAATGTCTCTGCTTTCACCTTCATAATTAGCACATTTAAAAGCAGACTATAAAAATTGCTATTGAGGTGGCACTGAGTATGTCTGCACGAGGAACAAAGGCCCAAACTATAGGGAATTCAAGATGAGCCTCCAGATGGAATTTGCATACTGCAGACTCGTCAACCAAGAGACCGATTCAGCCGCTCTAAGGCTATACGACCAGGGCAGCACCGACACCGAAAACTGGATCCTCACCCCAGAAGCAATGCAAGAGAACAGTGATTTTAAATAGAAGCCATATTTAAAACCTTGCTATTAGGCACATACATGTATGCGCCACCATTCTGGAAAACAGACCAAGAAAACTCAGCACCAATGGAACTCTTGGTGAAGTTTCTTTAATGCTCATCCTTAGTCTGGTTCAGGTGCGTAAAGGAAAGAGCTTCTCAGCATGTTTCCTTTTGTCTTAAAAATTAAGCATTTATGTTGCCTGCTCAGGTCCACACAAAGACTTGCCCTATGGATGTTGTAGGATGGCATACAATGTTCTGCGTGAGTTGCGCATGTCGCAAAGGCAGACTCTGGGGAAGGGGAAATGAAGCCCCAAACAAAGGGACTGTCATGGTTAATGAGTCAGACCTCCAGTGTGGAATATCCTGTGGCAGTAAATGTCTTTCTCCCGAAGTTCTTGATAAAGAGCTGATCGGTAATGGAAAGCTGCGACGGCTCCGCTCCCCCAAATCCCAGCTTTTCCACCAGAATGTTGTCGCAACACTGCCTTCCATCCTCTCAGTCCCCTGAAAACAGCTTTTGCAGGTAAATATCTGTTGTATACAACCACCGAGCCATCAAGTGAACAAATGTCCAGCTCAGAGTTTTCACCAACCTGCACGTGCTTTTCCCACAGGTAACACCACAAAGGAGGCTTTCGGAAGGTGAGGGGAAGAGAAACAAAGTGCCATTTTATCGAGCAGCTAGTTTGTGCCAGGCCATGGGCCAGGTGCAGTCACAAAGGTTTCCTAAATTAATTCTGCTTTTTAAAAAGTCATGACTCATGAAGCTCCTTTTACTAGTGAACAAATGGCAGCTCCAAGAAGGGAAGGAGCAATGCCCAGAAGTCATGCTGGTTGGGGTCGGAGTCAGCCGGACGCAGATGTGCCTACAGATCCCCTCATTCTTTCCATCCCACCCTGCTAGCCTGGGAGCTCTTAGTTAGGCTTCTCATGTGTAGGGCCTTGGCTTCCATGTGATTCAGTCATTCATTCCATAAGCTGGGTGGGGCTGCGGCTCTGGGCTGGGTGCTGTAGGCTCTCCGCACAGGAAGGCAAATGGGGCTGGGGTTCTTGCCCTCAAAGAGCTCGCCCAGCATTTGGTTGGGGGGGCCATGTAAACAAACAGATGCAATAAAATGGCACATAGTTAAAGACAGACACGGACTGTGTGAATCTGGGATGACACCACACAGGAAGTCCCTTTTGAGATGGGCATCAACGTATGAATAAGAGTTCACTGGGCATAGTAGGCACTTAGGGATCCAGGCAGAAGGAAGATCACTGGCAAAGGACTAGAGGTGGGAAAAGAGCGCGCTGTGGGAACTGGCCATGAGAGCAGCAGGAAGTCCACACTGGTTCAAGACAGAGTTGGAGGCCCAGGACCGGCTGTGTTAACGGCTCCAGGAAAGCTTTGAGCCCCACTCTGCTCTGGGTACACTGCTTTGTTTTCAGGAGTCACTCTATAAATATCAGTTTGAAAATGAAAAGCACAACATATCTTCTCTGACTAAAATGCTCCACTGGTTTCCTACTGTCCTCAGAATAAGATCCAATTCCTCTCTGCAGTCGGCTGGCCAGCAAGGCCATGTGACCTGGTGGCTGACATGTCTCAGGCCTAATGTCCTCGCAAGCATGGCAGCTGCTCTCCCCAAGACACACAAGGCCCTCCCTACCTCAGGGGCTTTCCATGCCATTTCTTCTGCCCGAACACTGGCCTGCAGCTCTTCCCAGGAATGGTTTCTTCTTCTCAGGTCTCAACTCCATTATCACTCTCGCCAGGACATGTTCCCTGACCACTTTCTCTTCGGTGGCTTAATGGCTACAGTGAATTGAGTTGCGTACCGCTCAAAATTCCACGTGGGAATCCTGACCCTCCGTTCCTCAGAATGTGACAATTTGAAGATACGGTCTTTACAGAGGTAATCAAATCAACATGAGATCACTGATTGGGGGGGGGTGTTGTGAGAGGGGAAGGATGACCCAATATGACTGGTGGTGTCACAGAAAGGGGAAATTTGGACATAGAGACTCACATGGAAGGAAGACAAAGTGGAAATACAGGGGGAGAAGATGGCCGTCTGTAAGTCAAGGCGAGAAGCCCGCAACAGGTTCTTCCCCACAGCTCTCAAAAGGAATTAACCCAGCTGATGCCTTGACTTCAGACTTGTAGCCTCCAGAAATGGGAGACAACAAATTTCTGTTATTTAAGCCACTCAATTATGGCATTTTGCTATGGTAGTCCCGTTTCCTACGTGTTTCCTCCATAGTACTTGCCGCCATCTTGTGGAATCATACGGCTTATTTATTTTTCTATCCCTGTATCTATCCATTAAAATGTAGTCTCTATGCAGGCAGGGGTCTTTTCTTGCTTTGTTCATCTTATTCCCCGACTCCCAGGATGGCCTCAACACATAGTAGGTTCACAGTAAACTAACAATAAGTTAATGAAAAGATTGTGTTTGGGTGGGCTGTGATTGACGGTCCATACTATCACGCACTGTACAGAACTATGCTTGTTTGCGGGGCCCCCCAACTCTGGGCAGATGTAGGAGGGCTAGCCTGCGGTGCCCTCAGAGAACCTGCCAATGGTGAGATCAGCATCACCCACTGGTACCTTACAAAAATTCTCATTTTGTTCTTTGCTCAAGTTTTTTGTACGAACATAGTTTGAAAGATCCAGTTGTTTCTTTCAATGTCCTGATGTCCCGCCAAACCAAATTCAACTGATTGAAATATAGCCTGCTGATGCTTTTGTAAGGCTGGAGAAGTGGATGGCAACCTTCCACCTCTTTGCTGAATGGTGTAATTGGTCTGCCATAGAGAATTGGGGAATTTTAACACATTCCCCATTTGGCTGAGCTCACCAATTATTCCCCAGTTGCTATCAGAGCCACAGACTTTTCTTCTTTGGGGTCATTAAGCTTGTCAAAACTAATTTGTCACCACAACTGCTGACCCTCATTGCTCTGACAGCAGCACAAGGATCACCCTCAACAGGCTCTTGCATTACAAGAAAGTAAATGGTTCAGCAGAACGCACTGTGTTCTTGCCGTATGGCTTTAACAGTCCTTTGAACCCGGAAGATGTGGAAACTATCCCATAATTGACCAGGTCTCAAAATCCATGTATTAATCACTTTCGTGTTACGAAATCTATACCCATATCTATATAAATATATATAAATAAACAAGTAAAATGGATAAATGCTTGGAATACAGGCTTGAATCTGATATGTGACCAAAACTATGCTATTCTTGGGCTTGAACAAAACCCGAACACATTCCGTGTTCTCTCCATGCAACTGCCCGACGGAAGTCAGGTGGAATTAAGCATGCCATAAATCATGGATCCCTAATAAGCCAGTCAGAATAACATTCTTTGAAAGTTTCTTGATTGTAAATGCAAAAATATTCCAAAATCAAGGTTGCCAACATTCAGCAGAAAGGAGGAGACTCGCCGTGAGGAAACAGCATTCTGTTCTGAAGCGGTACTTTGTGGGCTCACCCAGATTGAGACTAGTTACTAACCATTTGCCAGAGTTGGCAGGTTTCGTGGGTCTACATGCAAATCTCTGCACAATCAGACAAAGGTAAGAACAAGTCTATTAATTTCAAAACCACACGAGGAGATCTGTAGACTGCAAAGCAGGCGGCGTGAAGGCTGCATTAACTCTTTCCGGCTCGAGCGCACCACTTAATATGTGAGCCAATGTAACCTTCCCAGGGAGGTGAGGATCTCAGGGTCTCTTGACCTAAATGTGCAATCTGAAAATAACACCGTCCGAGAACCTCTGTCTTTTCTCCTTAAAGAAATTCAACCCTAAGTACAACTGAGTTTAGAGTGACTGGCTGCTGCGAAATTGTCTTCGTCGCACTGTGAGTTAGACACGACGATAACTTTTGTAAGTAACAAAGGGGAGCTGCAAATACCTGATGCTTCCGCTCATGCCTCATTAGTTTCTTCCCCCGAAATATTAATTCCCTCCTTTTAAAATGGGCACCAGTTCCCTAATGAAAATTAACACTGTAAGTGTACAACTGGCGAAGGGATTAAAGGTCTTGAAAAAAGGCCAAGTCTTTGGTTGTTTGTTTATATTTATTCAAACAAATTGGATAGGCTCATAGTTGGGCACTGATGTCATGCCTCTGAGCAGTTTTTTGTTTGCTTTCAGGTTGAGAATGGCCTGGAGGACTGGTTGAGGAGCCGTGAAGAGGGAAGAGATGACAAAAACGAGGAGGTGGAGGGAGCTGTGAAGGCCAGAATCTCACGGGAGCCACAGATTTAGCTGACTTCTAATGATGTCACTCCATTTTTACTCTAGCCACAGGGATCCCCCACCCCCAGACTCTGCATTTTCAGCGAGGAGTAAGCTAAAAACTTGGCAAATCTCAGAGTCACAAAGTCCTGAATTGGCAGCCAAGATCTGGATGTGAATTTTAAGTTGTTTTCTCCCCAAATGTCCAACAAGATCTGCTGTGATTTGAGAAAGAGAAAAAAGGAGAGATTTATTGATATATAAAAAGCCGCATTTCAGAGTTGCCAGGGCTAATCAATAACCAGAATTTCACAAAAGACCGCGTTTGGGTCAATCACGGAAAGGACACACACATAAAGGCAAGTATAATTACATGGTATAAATAAGGAGAGGTTGCCAGAGTCTGCACGTTGCCAGATGCCTCAAATATTCATGTTCTTTGAAAGACTTATTTTTGTGTCTATGGAGGATGAATAAACCTTGCTAAAAAAAATAAGGCTCTTCCCAAACCTTTGCTCATTTCTGGAATTGAACCCTTTTGCAGGTTCTGAAATGTTTCACTTTGTTTTTCATGCATGTGATATGTTCACACATCCCCTGCACTTGTGGAGGTCTGCATGACACCAGCAGCAGGCACGCGAGCAGGGGAGCAAGGACTGCTCCCATAGTCTTGCTTGTCCCACTGGAGATGTGCCGCTGGTTTCTCAGAAGCCGTGAGGTCAAACTCTGCACCCCCTGTGAAGGCTGAGTCCTCTCAGAAAACCAGAGACTTCTTGGTGGATGGCCAAGTACGATCCCATCTCCAAGCCCTTAGTGACTCAGCCAGAGTTCAAATCCGCTCTGTGCTTGGGACTACCCATTGATACAGACATCGACTATGAAGAACACTGGCTGCTTTAACTAAAGGGGGCTTTCTCCTTGGTCCTCAGCTCCACATCCCTAGAACAGAAAGGCCATTTAAGACCCATGCTCTGCTTTGTGGCTCAGCTCTAGAAATGCAGGGAAAGCAAAGGGTGGTATCTCTCCCAACCCGGATCGATAACATCGTGGTGGGGCTTCGGCTGGATGGAGGCTGTCCTTTAGGGAGACAACCAAGGACAATGTTTGCAGAACAGAGTAGAAAAGCACACGTCCTTTGTAGACTGTGCATGGCAGGGCCTTCTGTATCCCTTAAGTTCGTTTTCGGTTTCATTTCTGAATCTGATCGCCATGAAGCTGCGATGAGCTGCATATGACAACCCACTGGGCACTCTCTTCAATCCGTGCAGGTGTATGGACTGCTCCGGGCTGCCAGGCTCGTTTTAAGTCAACAACGGCATCAGTGCGCTAACTGGTAGAAGTCTCTCTGGTAGCTGGAGGTGTTTTCTAAGCAGAAGGCCCAGAGAGACTGCTGGGCTGTGAGCTATCACTGCCGGCCCCAGCCATTAGCTCCAAGGAGAGGACGTATTGTGTTTACCACAGATTGATGGGACTAATTTACAGAATCATCAGTAAAAGCCGCATACCTCCTCAGACTCTCACATAGCCTTTTGTAGACAGAAAGATAAATCTGAAGCTCAGAGCGAGCTCATTTAATTTTCACCTGACAGCCAGTAATAACAGAAGCATCATATAAAGGTTATGTTTCAATGAAAAAATCTATTACTGCACGTACAAAACACACTTGCATTAATTACATTTTCTTTGCACTGCATTTGACAAAAGGTCAGAAATTACCAAAAAAAAAAAAAGAAAAGAAAAGGAAAGGAAAGAAAGAAAGAAAAGAAAAGAAAAGAAAAGAAAAGAAAAGAAAAGAAAAGAAAAGAAAAGAAAAGAAAAAAAACCCACAAACCCAGGGAGAACATAGAAAGAGAACTCTACTTATTATCTGGAATTTTCTTTTTCTAGTTCCCCAGGACTTCACTCATACACTCACTCTATATTGTAATTAGTGACTATGTTTAATTAAATCTGATGTTCTGAAGGTTACTAGCCAAAAATATTATCAAGCATATAACAAGGATCAATTGTTCTCCAACATATGATGTTTCTACATTTCCGAAGTTGCCCATGTCTAGAACATACCTTGCCTGTCAGGCTGGGATATTTGAAAAGAACAAGAGACAGAAAGAGCATCTTTTCATATTTTGTCTTCACAAAAGGTTATCAGGTAAAGTGATTTATAATAGACAATGTCGAGGCCCTGGTATTTTCAGAGTTTCAGGGTGGTAGTGGGTTAGGAGGGTGAAGTCATGTTTTTTTAAGGAAATTATGGTCCTTCGACTTCAAAAGTTGTAACAATTGAGGGAGATCTTAAGAGACAAGAAATTTTCCTCAACTAGGAAAGTTACCATCCAGGAGGGTAATAGGGAGGGTTTTGTTCTCATTCAGAAATCAGATACAAATAATTCTGTTCCCCTAATTTTAGTCCTGCTAACTGTCTCTTGTGTGATCTTAGACAAATTTTTAAAAAATCATCAAAATACTCTTGAGGGCAACAGTTTTCACACTTGAAAAGGAAAATAATAATAAATCCTTCCTAAGTTTTAAGCATCAGAGAATGCTTAATGGTACACAGTAGATACTAAAAAAAATTAGTTTCCTCACATCTCAACACAATAAAGGCCATACATGAAAAATTCACAGCTAACTTTATATTCAATGATGAAAAACTGGAAGCTTTTCTTCTAAGATCAGGAATAAGACAAGGATGTCCACTTTTATCACTTTTATTCAACACAGTACTGGAAGTCATAGCTATAGCTATCAGACAAGAAAAAAAATCCAAATTGGTAAGGAAGAAGTAAAACTATCACTATTTGCAGATGATAACACAGCAAATTCTAAGGATTCTACCAAAAAACTATTAGAAATAATAAATGAATTCAGTAAAGTTGCAGGATATAAAATTAATATACAGAAATCTATTGCATTTCTACAACTACATTACAACACAGTAGCAGAAAGACAAATTAAGAAAACAATCCCATTTGCAATTGCACCAAAAAGAATAAAGTACCTAGGAATAAATTTAACCAAGGAGGTAAAAGACCTGTACTCTGAAAATTATAAAACACTGATGAAAGAAATTGAAAGTTACACAAACAAATGGAAATATATACCATGCTCATAGACTAGAAGAACTAATATTGTGAAAATGTCTGTACTACCCAAAGTAATCTACAGATGCAATACATCCTTATCAAAATACCAGTAATATTTTTCACAGAACTAGAATAATCCTAAAATGTGTATGGAACCACAAAAGACCCTGAAAAGCCAGAGCAATCTTGAAAAAGAACAAAGCTGGAGGTATCACAATCCCAGATTTCAAGATATACTACAAAGCTGTAGTAATCAAGAGAGTATGGTACTGGCATAAAAAACAGACACATCGGTCAACAGAAGAGGATGGAGAGCCCAGAAATAAACCCATGCTTATATAGTCAATTAATGTGGGGAAAAAAGTCTCTTCAATAAATGGTGTTGAGAAAATTGTACAGCTATATGCAAAAGAACGAAACTGAACCACTTTCTTACACCATACATAAAAATAAAGTCAAAATGGATTAAATGTGAGACCTAACACCATATTACTCCTAAAAGAAAACACAAGCAGTAATCTTTGGAGCTCAACCTTAGCAATATCTTTCGAGATATGTCTTCTCAGGCAAGGGCAATAAAAGCAAAAATAAACTATTGAGACTACACCAAAACAAAAAAGCTTTTGCACAGCAAAGGAAACCATCAACAAAATGGAAAGACAATCTACGAATGGGAGAAGATAGCTGCAAATGATAGAATTGATAAGAGGCTAATATCCAAAATATATAAAGAACTTATACGACTCAACACCAAGAAACCAAATAATCCAAATTAAAAATGGGCAGAGGGCCTGAATAGACATTTTTCCAAAGAAGACATACAGATGGCCAACAGATACATGAAAAGATGCTCAACATCGCTAATCATGAGGGAAATGTAAATCAAAATCACAATGAGATATCACCTCACACCTGTCAGAATGGCTAGTATCAAAAAGACAAGAAACAAGAGTGAGTAAGGATGTAGAGGAAAGGGTACCCTCATGCACTGGTGACGAAATTGCAAACTGGTGCAGCCACTGTGGAAAACAGTATGGAGGTTCCTCAAAAAATTAAAAACAGAAATACCATATGATCCAGTAATTCCACTACTGGATATTTAACCAAAGGAAACAAAAACAGTAATTCAAAAAGATAAGGCCCTATGTTTATTGTAGCATTACTTAGAGTAGCCCAGATACGGAAGCAACCCAAGTGTGCACTGATAGATGAATGGGTGAAGAAGATGTGGTATACACACACATATACACAGAGAGAGAGAGAGAGAGAGAGAGAGAGACGCAATGGAATCTTATTCAGCTATAAAAAGGAATGAAATCTTGTGACAACATAGATGGACCTAGAGGGTATCATGCTAAGTGAAATAAGTCAGACAGAGGAAGAAAAATACCAGGTGATTTCATTACTGTGTAGATTCTTTTTTTTTTTTTTAAGATTTTATTTATTTATTCGACAGAGATAGAGACAGCCAGCGAGAGAGGGAACACAAGCAGGGGGAGTGGGAGAGGAAGAAGCAGGCTCATAGCGGAGGAGCCCGATGTGGGGCTCGATCCCATAACGCCGGGATCATGCCCCGAGCCGAAGGCAGACACTTAACCGCTGTGCCACCCAGGCACCCCTATTGTGTAGATTCTAAAAACAAAATGAACAAATAAACAAATGCCAGAAACAGAATCATAAACACAGAAAACAAATTAGTAATTGCCAGAGGCGAGGGGGTTAGGTGGCTGGGCGATACAGGTGAAGAGGGTTAAGAGGTACAAACTTCCAGTTATAAAATAAATAAGTCACAGGGATAAAAAGTACAGCATAGGGAGCACAGTCAATAATACGGTAATAACATTGTATGGTAACAGAGGGTAAAAACACTTAACTGTGGTAAGTATAGCGTAGCATATGGAATTCTTAAATCACGATATCATATACCTAAAATTAATACAGTATTGTATGTCAACCATTCTTCAATAAAAAAAAACATAGATATTAATTTCCTTTCCTAATTCAATCACTATAATCCATTAGTTCACATGTTTTGCTCACATGCTATGTTCTAATCACCAAGAGTCTAGAGAAGAGTTATAAAAAACATGTGGAAAAATTCAAGCTTCTTAACCTCCAGACCAAACACGAGCATGGGAAGAAGTCCAGCGAAGTGGAAGGGTAGCGAGAAGACGCCACTTCCAAGACCGCCTCGGCTCCTGCTCTCTGAAGTGGACAACACAGCTCTCCTCCAACAAAGGACACCCTGACGAGGTTCCAGCTAATGACCAAGAGCTACTGGCCACCAACCCTCCCACTCCCATCTGTGCTGTTTATTTGGATGCCAGGAAATGGAGGGGATTGGGGAGAACACAGTAGGAAATACGCCACAACCTCATATAGCCATGACCACTGTGTACACACGTCATTGTATGTTACAACCTTCCGCCTCAAAGTGTGGTCTTCAGACCAGCAGCATCAGCAACGCCTGACTGCTTGATAAAAATCCAGGATTCCCGGCCCCATTCCTATGGAAACAGAGTCTACATGTCAAGAGAAATGTAGGTAATCTGTTCGGGAAGCCCTGCTTCAAACACGAAATGGTGGTCCTCTCTCCTTTCTCAGACTTTAAGCTAGAGCATTGGCTCCGAGAGGGCAGGGAAATTCGACTTTCTTGGAGATATCTATCTATCTATCTATCTATCTATCTATCTATCTATCTATCTATATCTCCTGAAGGACTTGAGAAGTCCTTGGCACACACTGGGTGTTTAGTGCATAGCTCTTAAGTGAATGTCTTGTCAGGACTGATAAAATTTACCAGTGTCTAAATAAGATCATGACTCTCTTCAAGGCCACCGTGGGAAATGACTATTGTAATTGGCAGGAGCAAAAAAAGTTTATTCTATTAAATGCAGAAAAATATTTATTAAGCATATTCCAAAAATTCTGGGGCAGTAGTAAATTAAATAGGTGTTAGTGGGCTGAAATTGACTATTGAAGCAAAGCTTTTTTTTCTCAGATAATGCTAAACGATGATATAAGAAAAAGACGTCCCATGAACTGCTTTAAAAATTTACCTCTTTAGGGGCGCCTGGGTGGCACAGCGGTTAAGCGTCTGCCTTCAGCTCAGGGCGTGATCCCGGCGTTATGGGATCGAGCCCCACGTCAGGCTCCTCTGCTGTGAGCCTGCTTCTTCCTCTCCCACTCCCCCTGCTTGTGTTCCCTCTCTCGCTGGCTGTCTCTATCTCTGTCGAATAAATAATAAAATCTTTAAAAAAAAAATTTACCCCTTTAAACAACTTTATTGAGGTATAACTTACATACCGTAAAATTCACCCATTTTAAAAGTTCCTGGTATATGAAATTTAGTAAATTTACTGAGTTGTGCGACTTGCCATAATCCAGTTTTAGAAGACTGTTACCATCCCAGTGAGAATCTCTGTGCCCACCTACGGTTAGTCTTTGTTCCTACCCCAGTCTCAGGCAATGTCTAATCTACTTTCTGCAAAAAATTCACATCTTGAGGACTCTTCGATCAGGTACATGATTTCTTTTTAAAGATTTTCTTTATTTATTTGAGAGAGAGAAAGAGAGAGAGGGGTAGAGGGAGAGAGAGAATCCCAGGCAGACTCCACGCCGAGCACAGAGCTCGTCTCACAACCCTGAGATCATGACCTGGGCCAAAATCAAGAGTCAGCTGAGCCACCCAGGCGCCCTGGTACACGGTTTATACAGTATGCTTAATTCTTCTTGGGCACTTAGCAAAGAAGCCCGGTTAAGGATCTCTGTCCGCCGGCACCTGGCTAACTCACTTTGTTACTATCATGCACCTAAACATGGTTCTTTCAGCCTACTTTTCTTTAAACGTTCTCTAGCCTACTGAAATATCAATATTAGTATTTACAAATAAGTGTGCCAGTGGGTTTATTCCTTCCTGTGTTACAGGTGCAGAAAAACAGGACATACTCCGAGTCCTTAGTTACAATACCTCGATGCCACAGGCTGTGATGCAGCTGTTAAGAAGAATGTGTTAGGGCTACATGAATGGACTTGGGAGAAATACCCATAACATACTGCTAAAAGAGAAAAGCAATGTGCTGAGAAATAAGTACAATACGATCCTATTTTTATAATAAAAAAGAAAAAAATCATATGTTTGCACATTTGTATGTTTCTATAACCATCAAGAATGTACAGAGAGACATGCACCAAACTCTTAACACTTATTACTTTAGGGGGGAGTGTTATTGGGGGCAGGAGGTGAGGAAAACACTTTCTCCATTGTTATGAGCAAACACTGTTTTGCTGTTTGAAAACAAAAATTCCTTAAATGATATCTTTGAAAGGTACAGTTCTATTTTCCATTTGTCAGATTAGTTTCCTTCTCCCTCCCTCCCCACCATCAATCTAAATTAATATTTTTTTGCCAAATGTGTGGGTTAAAATATGTGGATTGTGGAGACCTCTGGGTTCTAACTTAGGTTCCAGAATTTGATTTCAAATTCACAGTACTGGTGCATGGGCAATGTGGTTTTATCAGGCAGCAGGAGTAGCCCGATGTTCAGGACAAACCTCACCTTCACTGGCCCTCCAAGTTTCCCTAAGTGAATGGGGCAGGGAAATACAGCCAATGCTTAGACTCACTCTGGCACGCAGAGGAAAGGACCTACAGTCCAACAGCACTGATCTCAATACTCCCCATTGTCCAATTCATTAAGACAAAACTTATTAGTAGAGCAACAAAGAAGTTTTTTTTTTTAAGGAAATAACATTTTCAGCACCACAAAATGAAACTGACTGTCCACATACATGAAAAATACATATTTGTGTGATAAGCCTCCTATAAAAATGCTCATGAAAGGTACATTTGCGAAGATATTTGATTAAACGACACAAATGCACCTGGATGCTCACAGCTAAGTTTTTTTTTTTTTCCTTTTTATAGGCTTTTGTTATTGTCAATTTTATCATCATGACTCTTTTAAAAGTAAAGCTTTTCAGTATTACACCCGGAAAACCACATCCATGGTCTGTGTACAGCTCAATTAGTTATTGCGAATTGAACACACTCGTGTAACCACCACCTAGATCAAGAAATAGAACCTTTCATCATGATTTGTAAAAAAGATTGAATCTTTAATTTCGGGGAAGAACGTCTGAATTACCAAATACATTCGGTGTATTTAAGCAGTTATTCCATCCTCTGGGATTTAGACTGGGCTGTCTGGGTAAAATTTAAATATGAGTGAGTGAGCAAATTTAAAAATGACTCCACAGAGTCTAGAGACAAAACATCCCTGGAAAATGAGTTAAGGCTCCATCAACATGGCTCGCCACAGGTCTTTTCCATTGTGTCACAGCACAGGCTGTCAAGACCAATGACTTGCTCATGTTTGAGTCACACAACTCAAGTCAAACTTTTGACTCATCTCTGGGTTCATTTTTACCCCAAGCTTCCTTTGTCACCAAGGTATAGTGCAATGAAATGCATGTGACCCAGCACACGGAACAGAGCCTCACTGTTCAGAGGAGGAAAAACAGACGATTAATTTGTCAGCACAAAGTGAAGACTCAGAAGCCCAGAATATCAATCTCTTGTTCAATCTGTTATTCTTTCTTTGAATAAAAGGCTGCTTAGAATCCACAATCCTTGAATAAAAGGCTGCAGAAGTTCAAAAGTGAGCGGAGCCTGCATACACTCTATACCTGACAAGAAGTATCTCCAAAGAATGGGTCTGGGGAAAGGATTTATCAACGCCCACTCTTTCCACCCACAGTAGATCCTCTTTGGGTCTTGCTCATACCAGATGCACAGGGATTTGCTGATTTGATCAGAACTGACATAAGGCCATCAGAAACAAAGCCACGAAAGCAAAGATCTCAAGAGCTAGAGAGCATTCCCGTGACTGTGCTTATAGATGTGCGGAAGCTTCTGGAAGGCCGGGACAGCTCTCGGAGTCTGAAGATCTCTTCTTCCCCACCAAACAGAATGACTATGAAAGACGACTCAGCTGCTGTGTATGAATTAACCAAAATTACTCGGGCCCTTTGTTTTTAAGTTCCATGCATGCTTTGTTAGAAGCCCGAATGGTTGCTTTCAGAGTCACTCTCATGACTGGAAAGTCAGGCAATGAGCCCCTCTGTCCAGAAATTGAGTAAAAGTCAAAAGGAGGCATTTTTCAAGTCCACTTTCAGGGGAGGAAGCTGGGCTAGGGGTTTAACATTGACTCTCTTATTTCCGTGTCAAGATATGACTGAGGACTTGGTGGGTAAATGCTACCTAGGATATGGAATATTTTATTTTGAACTGTGGAGTAGGTCTGTATTCCCCATGAAATACACGCACTGCACGGACGCACCCTCACTCCTAATCAGGAAGTCGGCAATTCGGGGTCGGTTTTCCTCTCTGCTTAAGTGCAGAAAGCTGGCACATCAGGTAATTTGAGAACAATTATTAAGGGTGGTTTTCAGAGCTGATACACACATATCACTGCCAAGTATCTGGCACAGATCCTTCTACTTAAGCTCAGAGATTTCCTAAAGCAGAGAGTAAATAAGACCTTCGCTGTTTCACTGACGCTGGTAAAGATTTGGGACTAAAATTATCATAAATAAGATATTTTAATGGTGAAAAATGCAAAAGTAATTTGATCTTCTAGTCCTTATATTACAAGCAGATAGTTTTGATTCTTCTTTGACAGAAAATGCTGGTAATTTATGGAACATGGAGTCCAAAATGCAAATTTTTCTCTTTTCTAGTCAACTTGGGAAAACAAATGCATTATTTGCCATAGACACTTTCTTAAAAAATTTAGCAATAAGAGACCACCAATGTTATATCACAGAGCAATGATTCTTAACCCGGGGCGATTTTGCCGCCAAGGAAACATGTGACAATGTCTGGAGACATTTTTAAGTTGTCACAATGGACTGTGTGGATGTGGGAGGGAGTGGGGACACACCTGGCACCTGGTGGGGAGAGGCTGGGGATGCTGGTAATGCACAGGACAGCACCTGGACCTAAGAATGAACCAGCCCAAAACGTCAGCAGTACTGGGGTTGAGAAACCCTATCCCTATTTGTAGACTATCTGTAAGAGCAGAATAGGAGACTGCATTCGTCACGGAAATGCACATAAAACCCCCACTCCAGCCAACACAGTCCAGTTCTGAACTTCTGAGAATACTTACGGAGTAACCACTCCAGTGCAGAGCTGGCAATGAAAGAAGGGGTTGGGGGGAAGACACGCATGAATTCAAAGCAGGTTTAGAGGTTCCAAGTTGGCTGTATTTGCCTTGATGTCGGGCCTTGGGTCTTTTGCAGTAAAATAAAAAAGTGGAAAGAAGAGAAGAGGAGAGGGGAGGGAAGAACCTTTATGGTTTCCATCCTCACTGAAGAATAGCAGCACGTCAAAGTAGCCATGTTACTCCTCTTAAAATGAGGACATCTGGGGGCTCATTTCAGACCCTTCCGGTCCACACTAAGCACTTCCTGTCTGATGTCACCTACCTCAGAAGGAGCTGGAGGCTGAATTCCATTTTGTGTTTTAATGGCACCATTGACACAAAGCAAGACTGGCTCATGATAAAACTGACCCAGCATTTAAAAAAGGAGTCATTATCCGATTTCTATGCAGTCATCATTTGCACCTAAAAATAGCATTCTTCCGAAATGAGACGATTCTAAATAAGCCATTGGAGGAAACTAATAACAGGTTTGTGAGAAGAAGAGAGGAAGGGGAATGAAAAGAGATCTATCACACAATTAAGATGCAGACACAACCAACACGCCTGGACCCTGCTGGCACCTCGACAGCCAGGATGCAAAGCTGGGTCTAAGCCCAAGAAATTAATTTGCGGTACACACAGTAGCATGACAAGCGTACGGTTATCTGATGGTCGCACTGTAACTTTCCTGTGTGGTGTATTTACATTTCAGCGGTAATAACAGTTCCTCCAAAAGGACTGTCTTGTATTTAACTGACAATTTAGCTCCAGCAGTTAAATCCCACTGCCTTTTAGAATTTTGCTGCCTTCCCAAGCTGACTCACACACATCTCGCCCTTCTCTTTCAAGTCGGTGTTGGCCACTGGGGGCAGCACTGTGGTGAGGGTGCCACTGCTTTGAGTGGAGAAGCAGGCATGCTCCTGCTGTCTAGGATAGAGCAGAGGCTTTTGTTCACAGACAGGCGTTAGGACGCTTAACTTTCATGAAATGCAGTGTAGTGGGATAACATTTCCTAACTCCACTAATTTTCCTATCTAGACTAGGTGAGAGGGGTGCTCTCCTATGAACACTGAACTAGTACATTAGCTGTGAAAGAGAGAGAGAGGGAGGGAGGGAGGGAGGAAGGAAGGAAGGAAGGAAGGAAGGAAGGAAGGAAGGAAGGAAGGAAGGAAGGAAGGAGAAAGGAAGGAAGAAATGGCTTTTGAGGAGTAATGTCTGATTTGGGAAGATGAAACTGGATACAGCCTGATTTTCTCTCCCCTCCCCAGTATGGCCTTGAGGGCTTAAGACTGTTGTTCTCTGTTTTAGGATGAAATCTGTGCATACAACAAACCGCCCCAATTCTCTATCCCTCTAATGGAACTCTTCCCTCGTTCTACAGCCATGTTGCTGGTTGCCTGCGGCCCCTGCGAAGGGGTGGGGCAGAATACAGCTGCCCAGTTCTGGAGGGCGCGTTCGCTTCCTCAGGCTGTGTTACGGATACGATGGGGGCTCCCCCGGGAAGCCTGAGCTTCTGCCTCAGTCTTTGGGACCAGCAAACTTCCACCTTATTTCTGATTTTTTAAAAAATACTTGAAAATAATTTATTAGGAAAAACCATAAACATATATGAAAGTAGAAAGAATAGGGGGATGAACTGCCAATCGCCTTCACCAACAATTATTAAAACTTTCCACATATGCTTCACCTATCCCTTTGTATTTCTAATATATTTTAGTAAATCCCATATAATTTGCCATTTCACTCCCACATAATTCAATGTGCATCTTAAAATTATATAGCTATTTTGTTACATAACTATAATGCCATTATCAAATTTAGCAAATTGTTGTGGGATTTGCTAAAACACAAGATTTTTTTTTTAAATTAAGTTTCAACAATTAAAATCATTTCAAAATTATCTTTTCAACAGGTGTTATTTGAATTACTTTCTTAAAAGGTATGAACATTACATTTTGTTGTTGTTACCTTCTTAGTGTCTCTATTTCTAGTCTCTGGGCTGGTTTCAGAAGGTTTCCTTTCTGGTTTCTGATGGGTGTTATCATGGGGCCAGTCATGCAGCAGATGAACTATCTTTAAGTGCTCTTACTTTGTCGAAGAACATGAAACGTGGCAGGGAAGGAAATTAAGGTTATATTACTATTAGAATATTCTTCCTACTTGTGAGTTTAGCTTCCACCTTATACTTTCCTAGTATTAGTGAGTATTATTTATTCCTCAACTTGTTTCAAAAATGATTTAAGAGAGGGGCCACCTGGGTGGTACAGTCAGTTAACTGTCTGACTCTTGGTTTTGGCTCAGGTCGTGATCTCAGGGTTGTGAGACAGAACCCCCCATCGGGCTCCATGCTCAGTGCAGAGTCTGCTTGAGACTCTTCCCTCTCCCTCTGCCCCTCCCTCCCCTCTCTAAAATAAATAAATAAACATTCTAAAAAAATTATTTAAGAGAGACTTCACTTTTAGAAAAGCAGATTCTGATTTTTGTATTGTAATAATTCTTCCCAAGACACATGCTTCAATAAGTCAGTGTAGTTCTGGAGAATTTCTGATTCTGACAGTAAATGCACGCTAACCAAACTGCAAAGTTTGAGGGCACAGTCTTCCACAAGACTGTCCTCACTTCTGACGTTATCTGCAAGTTTAGAGGGTTCTCAAGAACCATCCTTAGGTTTGGTAATTTGCTAGATGGACCCAGAGAACTCACTGAAAGCTATAATACTCATGGTTATGGATAATTCAGAGAATGAATACAGATGAAAATCATCCAAGGGAAAGACATATATAGGGAAGAGCCTGAAAGGATTCCAAATATGAAAACTTCTGCTGTCCTCAGAAAACGTTCATTACCTTCCCTGCATTGATATGAGACAATCCACATTGGAGTACTGCCATCTTGGTCTCCTGAGCTTTGGTGTCCAGAGTTTTTACTGGGGCTCCACTCTGTAGGCACGATTGATTGACTGCTCTTATGGTTGATCTCAGCCACCAGGCCGACTGATACCATGAAACCCAAAGCCCTCACCCTAAATTGCATGGTTAGTCTTCCTGGCATGTCCTGTCCAGCAATGTGGCCCCTATCCCTCTAAAAAAGACACTCCTATCAAGTATGACATGCTTTACCTCCCAGAACTCAAAGGCAAAGGAGAGCTCTCACTGCTCAAGGCCAAGTTTCTTACTACACACATTAATTCACTTGTTCTTATGGACCATGCTAATCCTATCCTAACCTATTCCTCTTACTAGGATACTTTACTATGGGAATAGTATTCACACAAAACTGCTGGGAAATTTTTAAATGAGAAGTGAATTATATCCAGCAATAAACATCTCTGATAATGTAAGAGTATCAAAACAAGAAGGTGACCTCCACATAATAGTTAAAAATAAAATGAGAGTTACAGAAGAACGGCTTGAAAAATATACAACATTTCAACTAAGTCCTAAAGAAGGGGAATGCATAAAAAGTTTTCACATTTTATTTTTGAATTTATTTTTTAAACTTTTACATCTTTACTTTCCCGTTGAAAGCTAACCAAGGTTTTGATTGCAATCGGTCTCAAGACCCATGGACCTCTAGGTGAGATTTCTTAACAGAAAAGAAGCTTCTTATAAAAATCAACATTTTATGAACTCAGATCACTTGTGATTCCTATAAGTGCGAAAAATAAGTGGACATATGGTACAAATTCTCACTCATTTCTACTTTATTTTGCAAGTGAAATGTGTAAAGCTCTTCAAGACCTTCCCTGCCATACACGAAAACAGACTAAAGAGTTCTGGATTTACACCCTTTTTTTCTTTCTTTCTCAATGTGAAATTTTATGAATTACATACAGTGGCAGGTCAAGAACTGATCTGAATAAATTAATGAATGATTTCTACTGCACTCAACAAATTGAAGAATATGAAGGGACTGTGGTTTAATTTCACCTTTTTTCTGCTTTATTAATTCATTTCTAGATCCAAACCCTCCCCCTGATGCGTGGCCAGCTGACACTGGGGCTCTATTTCTATTCAATCGAAGCTTCTGGATTACCTTGTCTACATACGTGAAGAAGTAGTTACTTTCATAAACGATCTCTGCTCCATTTGAAACTTTTCTTTCTTCATGATTTTAATGCAGTTAAGGCAATAAGTGAGGCTAGGAAACCTCCCTACGGACACATGTGGTCTCTCTTCTATTTGCTGGAAGTCGGACAGCCCCATTTGCGTCTTCAGAGAAAGCACCGGCTCTCTCCGTTCAAGGGCAGAGAACACGTGGGAAATTTACAATGAAACTATCACAAATTTAAAAGAACAGTGTTCATATGTTTCTTCCATCTCGAAGTGTTAAAGACTATAGACTGCAGCTGAGGGGAAATTAAGGCCCCTATTTACACATTTCACAGAGCCTGTGAAGCCGAAAAAGAAATGAACCCAGTTGCAAAAGTATACAGTTAGCTCAGGCAATTTCATTGTCTTAGTGTAGGGGAAAATGTCTTCTAATGTCAGCAGCTAGAGAAAGGTGAATATTCAGGAATCAAAAAAGGAGCCAGAAATGTTAACATGAAAAAGGAAGAGAAGAAGGGAAGGGAAAGCAGAGGTGACAGACTTAAAAAACGTGAGGAGGCACAAGGAGGAGGAGGAAGGAGGAGGAGCAAAGCTGGAGGGAAGGAAGCCCCCTGAATCAGGGATCCTCAGCTGCAGTGGGGAGGTGGGGTTGGTGAGAATGTCCTGAGGTCTCAGGGTAGTGTGAAAAAGGGCATTAGATATTAAAAGCTTACATTCTGAATACAGAAAAATATCTTTCATTTTTGTAACACAAACCTTGGCGAGTCCAGCTCTATAAAATCTTCTTGGCTGGTGGAGATAAGCCTGTTCTAACCCAGCAGCCAAGAAGATTCTCAACAGGAGAGGGAGTGAGCAGTCAGAGAAGGGAAGTACAAAACAAGTGCATCCCAGAGGGCATGGGAAGGGAGGGGAGGGGAGCACTGGGGTTGGGTTTATACTCTTCAAAAGAGGGGGCATTCAGTTTTAAAAGACTGAAAACCTGAAAAATATCACGAACACTTTAGAACTCTGTTCTGTAAGAGCCCTTACTGCAGTGTCAAGGTAACCTTGGGGGCACTTGACATTCTGGAATACAGTCAACCTGTGGTACTTTCCGGAACCTAGCTGACCCATGGGTGGGGCATTCTGTTTTATTTTTGCATCTGCAGGGCATCTCTTTTTTGAAAGGTTCAAACCACTTTACAGGTGTTTATTTTTAAAACTCTCCAAGTGCCTAAAATAAACCAGAATCCTTGTAACATTTCAGGTTTTGCCTACACTCTTCCAAATCAATGCATTTGGCTCTCTTTTATGTCCCTGGTGGCTGTGCATCTTGACAAGTCTCATGGATTCACCAGGAGACAAAGCTATAATCATGTGACGACCCCACAAAAAACACCAAGACATTCCAAACCTCTCTGCTTCCACAGCCTGTGTCAACGAATTGCAGCTGTCAATGAGCATAGATAAATTCGGTGACTGTACGTGGAAGCTGCTAAGGCAGATCAGTAGCTTTAATTAAAAAAAAAAAAATTAAATTGCATGTAGGTGATACACCATAATTCTGTCTCTGGCTCAGAGGATCAGTAGCCAATCAGGTCCTGGTGGGCCATATGTGTATTTATAAATATATCTGCTAATGTAAAGGTCGTGCTGCTCACTGCTCAGGGAAATCAGGCACATTTGGAACCATCCCTAGAAGATTTTGGTTTCTTAAAAAAAAATATTTTGACAATTTGTGACAAATGCAATCCTGCCCCCATATGTTTTGTACTATTTAAAGGGAAATGACACCCAGTTGCCTTCACATCAACATGTGAATTCTCTTTTAATAATGAAGTGAGGAGGTGAGAAGGGAGGAGGGGGGTTACCTTGCACACATATTTTAGAAGATGTAAATATCTTTTCAAACTTCATGTTTCCACATTTCAAGAGGACAGAGCTTCTAAAATCTACACTACTGTTCATGACAGAGGAAATAACAGAAAGTTCTCTTCCAGATTTGGGGAGGAAATGGGAAAATAATGAATGACAAGAAAACAGTGGTAAATTCTTGCAGGAAACACAGTCTCTGGCCCCTTGCTCACTTTTCCTGACCAGTACTTGCTGCCTGCTTTTCTGGGCACAGGGGATGAGGGGGAAGGGGCTCCGTTTAAATGTTACCCTCTGCCAACTTCTGCAGAAATCTGTTACAGATTAAGCTGGAACACCCAGGCCGCTCAGTCAGGCCTGGGAGTTACTCTACGGCCACAGACCCAGAAGCCCATAACGGACTTCAAACAGCACACACTCATCGGCTTGCATCCCAGTCCGTTCTTTAACCAACAGAATAACAAGGTTTCCCCATGGCATGGAAGACAGAAACTCAAAAAAAACCAAAAACAAAACAAAAAATCCACAAAAAAACAGCAACACTTGGATGATATCTTTGGTGAAGAAAAAAAAAAGCTTCTGACAAGAGGGAAAGGTATGAAAATATTTTGAGAGAACTTGTTTAATCGCTCAGAAATGCCTTCCGTTCAATCTAGCCCTCAGATCTGAATAACCATGACAGATGGCTCCTGCTAGTTTAAAAAAAAAAATTAGCTAAATTTTCAGATAACGCAGCCTTCTGTCATGTTCCCTACTCCGAGGCTTCTGCAGTGTGTTTCGCAGGCTCTGAACTGCGGGCTGCTCACTGGTGACCAGCTTTCGCTCAGTATCCGCAGAATTCACACCACTTGAAACCTTGTGCTCAGAACTCCAAGGGGGGAGAGAGACTGTCAGTCTGGATGACAAAAGACCTTGATAGGCCATCTAGGCCATCCGTCCCCAACCCAGATCTAAGATCCACATTTTATGCACAAAGCCATGTTTGAAACGTAAGGGCCCAGGGGAGAGCTCTTGGCTTTATCAGCCCGGCCATCTCTTTGTAGCAGAATAAACTCATATCTGATGCTATAATTACAAGCCTAATGGACACACTTAATTTATTTTGGAGAACTGAAGTTGATATCCACTGGTGCTATTATTGAAAAGACTAATGAGAGCTGCTTGGTAAGAAAATAAAAGATTTATTGAATTCCTTTTGGCACCCGGCACAGCTTAGCAATTTTGAGAGCCCATCAAAACAGCAGATATATACCCTGCTCAGATGTGCTGTACGGGATGTGAGCTGGGTTTCAGATTTTCAATAACAAATCTGTCACTCCGATTTTAATTAGACGGCTTAAAGCAGCGACATCAATAATGGCAGAATGACGGCTCAGTTCAAAGATCATAGAGACGTTGCTCTACTTTAATAGTTCTTTTATACAAGTACATATTTCAGAAGTTTGTGAGGCATTCATCTTGACTACCCCTTTCACCAGAGAGGAGGAAAAAATATTCCTAATTGAATTGAACCACGAACACTAGCAGTCACCACCGTTTCTGAGCCAGGCTGTTGTATCCAGCTGGTTAGGAGGTCTAATTTCACACCGCACAGCAATGAAATGCTGCTAACTTTTATTTGTGAGTGTAAAACAGTAATATTTCATGACAGCCAAAGGCCAGTTGATGCCGCTGGGTGCACCCTCCGCTGGTCTAAAACTGAGACGAATGGCAGTCTTGGTTGAGTTCAGACGAGCCTTTCCCATGAGAAGCTCACAGGAGAGCGCCGGGAGGACTTGCCCTGGGAGCAGGGTGGAAGCCTTCCTGAGAAGTGCACCTGCAGCGGGGAGCACCCGTCAGTCCCAGAGAAGGGGGACAGATGCCTCTGGGCCTCGCCACTTCTTCAAGGGGTTGGTGGCAGGTATAATTGTCATTGTATCTCTTTCCACTGATTCTTAGTACATGAATAACAATGCATCGATTGCATCAACAAACACTTAATATACTGACATGTATCTTTCTTTACTTTATCCCATGCAAATATATACATAAATATTGTAAATACAGATATAATTACACAAACCCACTTTTCTTTAGAAAATAAAATCAGGCTATATATACTGTAAGTTTTTTTGCTTAACAATTTACGGTAATTATCTCTCCATGTCAATAAGTATAGCTCCAAATCATCATTTTTAACAAATGCATAATATTCCATTATGGATTGCCTATCTTATTTATTCAGTCCCCTCTTGTTGGACATTTAGGTAGTCTCCAATTATTTACCAATGATATCAGAATCTGTATATACATATTAATACTAATATAGAGTACACGAACATGTTCTCTCTATATTATAAACATGTTCTATGCATATACATAAAATTTAAGTATTATGTTAGAATAAATTATCTTAGGATAAATTCTTTGAACTGAAATTCCAAGGTCAAAGTATCTACATTTAAAAAAATTTTTTTGGAACTAGATAGCCATTGTTTGTTTTATTTATTTGTTGATTTCTATGAACGGTTCCGTATCTTTTTTAAGTTTTTATTTATATTCCAGTTGACATACAGTGTAATATTAGTTTCAGGTGTACAATTTAGTGATTCAACACTTGCGTACAACATCTGGTGCTCCTCACAAATGCCCTCCTTAATGCCCATCACATATTTCCCACATCTCCCCTCCCTCCCCTCTAGTAACCCACGGTTCTCTATATGTAAGACTATTTCTTGGTGTGCCTCTCTCTCTTTTTTCCCCTTTGCTTATTTGCTTTCTTTCTTAAATTCCACATATGAGTGCAATCATATGGTATTTGTCTTTCGCTGACTGTCTGATTTCACTTAGCATAATACCCTCTAGGTTCCATCCATTTCGTTGCAAACAAGACAGCCACTGTTTCCATGCCTGGACCTGGAATGCTTGTTTCGGAAGTACCTTCTCCTGGATCAGATCCTGACAAAACCCCAAACCTGCTACTATCGCTTTCATAGAATCATACAAATCCCTAAGTCCATCTCCATTTGCTCAACAAGCTGCTGGTCACTCTCCAGGATGATGAGAACGTTCCCTGGACCCACTTCCTGAAAGTCACTCTGATCAGTCCTCAGTGATGCAGGCACAGCTGTCCTGACTGCCGGCATGACTGAAGTCTCGATACTGACTCTGCCAGGTTGAAATAGCACACGTTTAGAAGGGAGACCAAGGCCTCTGTGGCACTGCCATTTCATTGTTCTGTATCAGCTCTGCCACTTTGTCATGTATCTGACCTGGGGGCAGTGATTTATCCTTTATATGCCTCCGTTTCTGAAGTGCTCATGCTTCCTCCTCCAGGAAACCTCCCTGGACCTCACATGTCGGAGTCAGAGGCCACACCATCCCATACTTCAGCCAGCACAACACTTACTACACAGCTCAAAGGTTACCTGTCCTTTCCCAAACCTAGAGTAGCAAAGCAGGAACCATATGCGTCAATATTGGCAACTACTCATGCACCATTCATTGTAAAAGGTAATTACTGAGTACCTACTATGTTCCAGGTACTGGGGATACCTTGTTGCTAGGGATTTAGTAGAAAATACAATTCTCATGTGACAGGTACTCCAGGTGGGGTGGGGCAGACCAAAAGCCAAATAGGTCAATCTGCAGTATGGCAGATATGGTGACTCCGCTGAGACAGAAGGGGAAAGGAATGCCAGAGGTTGGGGGCTTTGAGCTTGGGGAGGGCGGGGTCAGAGGAGGTCTCCCTGAGAAGGTGACATGTGACAGTATCTACAATTGGGAGAGGTCACTCTCACTCACTGGAGTAACCAGCTCCTTCCTTTGGCTTCAGACATGAATGCCCTGCATAATATCTTGTTTAATAAAAGGGATCAGCTGCTAAAAATAATACTAGTAATAAGTAAAGAACAAAAATGAAATTTTAAAAAGATTTTTCAAATATTTCTCCTACTGCAAACAGCTCTGTGCTAGACACTAAAGTGACTTTATGGCCAGCATAAGTCCCCAAAGGACAAAAGCTTCTGAGAGGAAGCTTTTGTGTTTTAAGTTCTCAGTGTTGAGGGAACACACACGCACACATACATGCACATGGAGGCCCAAGCTGATGCCAACAGTGGCAGAACTGGTATTAGAATCCTTGTCTGCTACCTCGAGAATCCACGTCTCCACTCAAGCCGAGCTATCAGCTAGACCAGCAGGCTGCCAAGTCACCTGAATTCCAACGTGACAACAGCTCCCACAGCACGGGCATTGCTTTGTCCGAGCGTCTTTCCCTGATGACTGTCTTGTGTGTTTCAAGACCTTGGGCAGCTCACACGGAACATAACCTAGAGTGGTTTTCACTTTAAGAGTTCAGTGGTCGTGCCTCTGTATATTGCAAGTGATGATTTTTTTTTTTTTTTTAATGCGAAGGCCTTTCGACTGAGAATTCTTCTCAAGAACTAGGTAATTCTAACAGTCAATACAAGGTGAGTGTTTTCTAAGGGTGCGCCTAGGAAGTACTGCTTCTGGCCCGACTGTCTACATCCGATCACTGTCCAGTTCTGCCTTCTGTTCCTCACTTGCCTTTTCTTCTTTTTTTCCTGCTTGCTTCCCTGCTTCCAGCTGCCAGCAAGTCACATAATTAAATGCCAAAGTAGTGACACTTGGCATTTCAATGAGCGCTCTGTATTTACTCCACGATCCCTCTCGACAGCCCTCCCGCTCAGCGTGTGTGCAGCTCTCCGCCGCTCTGCCCAGCTGAAGGCTCCTCTGTTGCTGAGCTGGACCAACTGAAGAAAGATGAAGTCAGGCAGCGGCCCAGAGCCCAGCCCAGAAGCGAGGGGCGGGGGGGGGGGGGGGGGGGGTAGGGGGGACATTCCCAAACTTCTCTCCTGGTCACCTCTCAGAGTTCGTGTCCTTGATGCAATCAAACAAGGCTTTGTTAAGACCAGAGCCCTCCCTGTGCTCACACTCTACTGGGATACTTTTTAAGTGCATTCTGGATTAAACAGAACAGAGCTTTAGGTCTTCTCATGTGAGTCAGGCACTGCACGGTACACGAATGGAAGGTGATGTCAACTCTACGGCCCACCCAACTTTATACGAGACTTACTGGTCAGAACACTAATGGACATTGGACGTCAAAGTCTAACTCTAGCCTCCATGGCTGAGTTTTAGGCCTTGGAAGAACCGCATTCAAAATCTGCCTCTTCACCAAAGCTATCATGTGTTCAGGCTGCAGCTTAGCCATTGCCTCCTCCTGGAAGCCCACCTTGACCCAGTGAGTCTGGGGTCAGTGCCCTCCTAGGTGCTCCGATACAGCCAATCCTTCACACACAGCTCTCGACCACAAGCTCAGAGGATAGGGACCATGCCTCACTCACCGCCATGACCCCAGTGCCAAGAACAGTGCCTGGAGCAGAAGGTGCAAATATATGATTCCAACTAAATTGCTCGGCAAGTCAGATGGAAAGGTATTTTCAAATCCCTTTAAGTCATATTGAGCTAAATATCATCCTAAAATCATCAGCATGATTATTAAATTTGCAGATAATTTTTATTCATTCGTTCATCACTCAAATAATACGGACATACTGAGCACCTACTATTTTCCATGAATTGTCCAAAAGATTTGCTATTCAAACATTCTCTTACTTCCTCCTTTAAGAGCCTTTGTTTTTCCCTTTCAGGAAGGCAGCTTGTGGGCTATATCCAAGAAACTGGCTCACAAGTGCTCTAGGGGAAGTTTCTAATCAATGACCACATGATGCTTCGTCTGAGGCAGGCACCATCATGTGGCTGTTCATGCCATGGGTGCCTTGCAGAGCAGATGGCACCTAGTCGATGTTCAATGAGCATCCGTGGGGCAGTGAGTACATGAGCAGCCCAGACATGCTAGCCACTCCTGCATTAAGTCACTGCGTGGACACAGTTGCTAAGACGCAAGGAGACTATGAAACCCGTGAGTGGTACGCTCTCCACATTTGCCTCACTTCCCAGCATAGTCAAGATGGAGTAACAGGGACCAGATTTACCCTCTGACCTGAAACACACACACACACACACACACACACACACACACACACACACATCCCAGACAAAATATATGAAACAACACCAATATTGGACATCAGGCAATAAAAGACATGGGTCCCCAAGATGAAGAACAGATGAGGTGACACCTACTAGTGGCCCAGCTTTACTGCCTTGAGAAAATTTCCAGGTGGCAGCCCAGGGAAGAAGGACCCAGGAAGAAGGCAGTAGTCTCCCTAAATTGAGAAAATAAAGCAAGGGGATACCAAGGCAGCTAGAGTTTACAGGACAGAGTAGAGAAACCTACAGAGAAGAGAACAACCCAGAAAGAGGAGATTTGCAGAGGGTGCCCCCAAGTACTCTGCAGAGAACTAATAAGGAAGCACACACATTTGAGTAAACTCCCTGAGTGCAAGGAAAACACCAAAGAACTCGAGGGAACAGTGCTGAGAACTCAGGGAGCAGCCCTGAGACTCCCACAAATTGGAATGGAAAAACTCAGAAT
The DNA here is from genome assembly GCF_002007445.2 of Ailuropoda melanoleuca. Lineage (NCBI taxonomy): Eukaryota > Metazoa > Chordata > Mammalia > Carnivora > Ursidae > Ailuropoda > Ailuropoda melanoleuca. The sequence continues at coordinate 20,415,734 of NC_048234.1, read as the reverse complement.
TCACAGGGTGTGGGCTCAGGATGGTCATGCCAGAGTGGTGGGGAATAGTTGGCCATAAGACAGAGCACTGCTCCGGGCTGCCTAACCTGAAGGGTCAAACTGTTTTCAGGTAACTTAACTATATCCCAGAGCACAGTCAAGAACATTCACAAGAATGCAAAAATATCAAGCACCCAACAAGGCAAAATTCACATTGTCTGGCATCCAACAACTACCAGGCATGCAAAGAAGCAGGAAAAAGTGACCCACCATGTGAAAATAAAAAAAAAAAAAATCAACCTGGTTATGATGGATTGATAACTAACACAGATGTTAGAGTTAGCAGGCAAAACCATTAAAATAGTTGTTCTCACTGTATTCCTTATATTAAAAGAGCAAGAAGGACATGGCAGGTATTTTAGAAATCAAACTTCTGGAGATGAAGACTGCAGTGTCTGATAAGAAAGTCAGTGGAAGGGATTAATAACAGATCTGACATCGCAGAAGCAAAGATTATTGAGGCCGAACACAGAGCCTCACTAATATTGGGGAATACCCAAAATGAAACATGGAGAGAAGGAAGAATTGTTAAAAAGGAAGAGAGTTTCTGATTGTGTGACAGTACGTCTGGCTTCAGAACCCATGTTCCTGCCACCCTGTCACCCCACTTCCAGCTCCACGTGACCAGTGATGCCCTCATGACTGCACTCTGCCTAGCGGATGTGGTGTCTTGGGGTGATGTTCGCCGTGAAGCCCTAAGGGAGGGGAGCGTGTGGGAAAGTGTATATGTGGGGGGCAGCCTGTATGCACCGACCTTCCCGTACAAATACTGGATCTGGACTGAAGTGCATGAATAAGGGGGTAAAATATACCCAGTCCTACGCGTGCTGGCTCTGGCTAACGTGATTGGACCCAAGGAAAAACAGGGGAGCAGAGAGCTGCTTTTACACACTAAATTCCTGTGAAAACCCAACAAGTTCTGAATTTACTCTTCACACATTAGTATGGCCCAAAGGCATCTGAAAAACCAGCATCTAATTAAAAATAAAATAAAGTTTTTACTATCGCCCACTACCTCACACATAAAATTCTTCTCCCATGAAAACAGCTTACGTTAATGTGGTGGTTAGCTCAACTACTCTTTTTTTTTTTTTTTTTTTTTAAGGAAAACAGGCTTTGCTTCCTGTCTCCTCTCATGTGGTGGGCTCTCAGGGCCCAGGGCATGGACCTAGCATCTGGGCCATCCCAGCTGCTGGCACTGACACTTGGCATGAACTCAATCACCATTAACTCCTCTAACCGTTCAACCAAAAGATGGCGCAGAACCACCAAGTCACAACAGCCCGTGGTTGGAAGGGACAGTGTCAGATCATCTATCCATTTATCATTTTTAGTTGCCCAGTTTTTATGTTCCCTTCCTAATTCACCCACCATCCTTTGGCAGACTTAGATCTTCGTGAGTATGAGAGCGCAAATGAAGAAAAGAGTAAATCCAGGGGCAGGCCATTCTCTACCGAAACCCCAGGGACCAGCTCAGCCAGGGGTTGTGTGTGTTACTTACTAAGAGTTGGGCCAGTACTGGATATATCTCCCCTGAGCACTGAATTTTGAGTAAGCAATTTAGTTGTTAAAGAACTGGTTGGAGATTGTCATAGAGAAAGTGTGTTGACCAAAATAAGACTCATCCACAAACTCTGAAGATGCCTTGGAGTCCACGGAATCCCACGCATGGTCCTCAAGCCTCCCATTGATCTTGTGAAAGCCCCACCATCTGCCTTTGTTTGCTGACCTTTGAACTAGGGTTAATAATAGTTCCTACCTCAAAAGTGCTTAGAACAGTAGCTGACACACAGTGGATAATAAATGTAGCAGTAATAAGTCATGCTTTATCATTATTATTATTATTGCTTACTTAACATCTATGAATGGGAGAAATATACCTACTTCATGAGTTTATTTGGGATCAAATGCTATACTAGATGTCACTATTTGGTGCTGTACACATTTACGTGGTACTCATCATAAATATGAACTCCCTAGGTTAAGGAGACTGTCGCACTCCACGCAAGGGATTCACAGAATCCACAGATCCCGAAATAGCACGCAAAGCTGTGTGAGTGTGTGTGTGCACGTACGCCTCTGTACCTTTAGCTGGGGTGGGCGGAGTGGTCCATTGCCATCATGAGTCTCAAAGCCATTGATACCCTCAAGGGAGGCGCACCACTGTTTGAGAGCCTCTAGAGACAGATGTAAGGCCCCTTCGACCTCACCCAGTGCTCTTACAAACTTCTGGGACAGGGCTTACAATGAAAACAGCCGAGCAGCAGCTGCTTCCAGCCAATTCTTCGAGCTTGCCAGATATTATGAGAGCGTGCAAGATACTCCACCTGGGGGCTAGCCTAAGAGGCTGGTGCCTCGTTAAGGCCCTGCTGGCAGAGGGAGGTAGCCAGCTTTGGTTACAGGCCACACCATCAGCTGTGAAGGGGAGGGAATCACCTGGGTTTCTCCACTTTGGGGTTGTCTTTGGAGAAAGCAGGGTGTGAGAGCTGCATTTCTAGTACACTGAAGGCTCCAAAATTATTTCTGGACTGATTAAAACCTGCTGGCATACAAGGATATGAAGATAACTTCACTGTTAGAATAATGTGATGGGGTAGGGGAGGAGAAGGCAGCAGATTAGAAAGCCTGGCTTGCAACAGGACAGGGTTCAAAGGGAGAGTTATTTAGGAAGTTTTTAAAAGATATTTCTTTTGTACATGGTACCATGGGAATTTGAAGGTAAAGGATCAGGGCTTTGCTGCTCTCAAGTGTACTTCCCTTCTCTGTACTTTGGTTCCCTCACCTGTTAGGTGAAGCATCTGTGACAAGCTCTTGCAGTTCCTGCAACTCAATCATTTTGAAAATTAGTGGAAAAAAAGACAATTTTATACACAAAAAGGCTGAACATTTTACTCAATGCCAATTGCACTGGCCAGGCCTAAATTATCACAAATCTGAATCCAAATTCAAGAGTTTTTACAGCATGACAAATCTTCAGCATAGGCCAATACCCTGGCCACAGTTCTAATGACAGAGCAGAAAGCTGGACACCTCCAAAGGGCACTAAAGGGTGAATTTTCAAATATGACAGAGAAGGCAAAAATGGAGGTCAGATGAATCCAGATCTAAGAGGATCACTAAATACAGGAGAGAAAAAGCTGAGAAAATTAAAATTTCACTTGTAAATAAAACGAGGCTATTTCATTATGAGAATAATGTCTGCAAATTTTCAAGTAATTTAACATGAAATTCATTTCCCTTCTTTTTTTTTTTTTTTTAAAGATTTTATTTGTTTATTCGACAGAGAGAGAGACAGCCAGAGAGAGAGGGAACACAAGCAGGGGGAGTGGGAAGAGGAAGAAGCAGGCTCATAGCGGAGGAGCCTGACGTGGGGCTCGATCCCAGATCGCTGGGATCACGCCCTGAGCTGAAGGCAGACGCTTAACCACTGTGCCACCCAGGCGCCCCCATTTCCCTTCTTAATTAAAAATGCAGACTACGTCACATGTAATTTTAAAATGCAAAGTGGATGAAGAATGTGAGCGGCAGGGGGATGGGGGGGCGGTAGAGAACAGATTCTCTTTTGAGCAATGTCTGATAATCCAATTTACAATCCCTGAAGTTGGTCCTCCACAGTCTTGTCTATGGGGGGAGGCTGGCTTTGGAAGTTTGCACAACTATATACTCCACACTGGCCGTTGAAACTGCCTAAGACCTGAGCCACATATGAAGTCCAATGTTTCTTCCAAGACCTTCCTATGAAATCAGCCCTTTTGAGAAGGTCTAGAAACCAATCCTTGACTCTATGCCAACCCATCAATTTCATCTACTGTTCTCTCCTAAGAACTTATACAAAACCTGTGGGCCATTCTATATCACCTGCCCCCCAACATATGCAACTACACTCCCAGTCTGGGCTACCTAAAAAATAAACGAAAAGTAAAATACAATTAAAGTCTCATGAAATAGTTACAGGCCTCTCAACTAAATCGATCAGTAAGTGATTTTATGCTTCTACTGTTGCTAAGACACAGTGACCATAGAGGCCATAAAAGCATAGAGAAATGCATACAACACAGTCCCTACCTTGTAGGAGTTTACAATGCAAGAGAGAAGGTAAGAGAGACAAGTGAGAAGGTAAGAGAGACAAGCAACTCAGAGACTGTGCACAGCACTTGTGGGGGACAGACGGGCTGAGGGGAGAAGAAGAAACACCTCAGTAGCAGAAGATTTCAGTTGACAACTAACTGGTGATGCCCAAGAGGAAGGAAGGGAAGGAGGACGACTCAGGGAATCTCACGTTCTCTGGTTCTGGTAACTAAGAAAGGGGAGTTGTCATGAATGAGGTAAGGGAATAAAGGGGAAGAGAGAGATGTAACCAGGAGACAGGAGGCCCTGACTGGGCCTCTCTTTTCTATATGCCTCTGAGAAAACCAAGAACTGTGTCTGTGGGGCGGCGGGTGTGGGCTCCACAGTCTGACACCAGGCGCGAGGCCCCAGGCGTACTGCCTAGCTCCTTAGGCCGCAGTTTCTTCCTCTGCAAAGTGGAGATGATGTGAATGCATTACACAGCTACTCTGAAGTAAGGAGTCGGGAAATAGCACCAGGACGATGTTTAGCACCATGCCAGTCGCATAATAAACTTTAAATAAATTCTCTCCTCATCGGCCCTGGAGCTCAGGAGGAAAGTCTCCAGAGTGCAGGCCCCAAGGGTGTGCGGGTCACAGCCAATGACATCTCCCTGGTTCTCGGGACCTGGCTGCCTGCAGTGGGCGTGGTGCGTCTCCCTGGAGGGTCTGCTTTCCTTGCTGATGAGGGTTCTGACCAGGACCTCCCCCAGCCCCTCTTCACTCTGTTCCCACCTCCCGTCCCACCGCCACACACGGCCTGAGGTTTCCAGCACCTCCCACGCTGGCTTCATCACAGCCCTCATCCACTCTGGTTTCTCACTTGCCACCAGAATTCTCTGAAAGCCAAACGTGATTCTATCATTTTCCTACTTCAAAAGCCCACACAGGTGTCCCTGCGGCTTTCAGGAGACACTGCTGGAGTCTCCCGCCCTCTCTGCCATGACCTCATCAGCCCGTGGCCCTCACTATGAGGAGTTTGCCTCGCACGCTGCACCTCTGGGCCGCAGCACCCCCCCCCCCAAAAGGAGACACCTGTGTCCACCTCAGTGCACTGGGCCTGACCTGCACATCCGGGAAGATCGAGCTCCAGTGTCACCTGTGCAGCAAGGCCTTTCCTATTCTCACTGGGACAGTCACTCCTTCCTAACTGCTGTCTCTGATGGGTTATGGAGGGCTAGCTCACTGAAAAGTGATTGTGCTGGGTCCAGTTTCAGAAACTCCCTAAGAAAAGCCTAAAGGAAGCCCCGCTTTTCTGAACAGAAGGTCTGAGGCCACCAAAACCCTGTCTCAGGAAGACAGTTCCCTGTCTGCATGGAGAAAACCGGCATCAGGCCTATAGATGGGCACAGGGCTGTCTGTGATTTTTTGTACACAGCTGGGTATTGGTTCTTCCCCAGAGCTCTCCTACGTGCAGTTGTGCATGGAAGCCAATGGCCTTGGCTGCTACCAGGAGCTAATTCGTCAGTCTGTGGTGGAATCTCATCTGACCGAACACCGCAGTCCAGTCAGCTGCGTGCTGAGGCTTGCTTGGTGTGGATCTTTTCTTTACAGCCTTCATTTTCATGTTATACTTGAGGCTTCGTTGGTGAATGACGCCATTCTTCTGCAGCAGAACACACCTTACCTCTTCCCACGCACACGTTTCTGGACCACGCAGCATCCTGACAACCGTGAGCTTCCCCGCGCTCCCGAGGGTTAGAGCTGACACAACATTCCTCAAAAACAATTCTCACAGTCTACCGCTGGAGCTGTATCAAGAGTCTAAAACATCGCGTGGCATCCTCACCATTCAAAACCCAAATGAGACCACAGGGTGAAGCTTCTCCATCAGGTACCAGCAGCCAGTTCCAAGGTCTACAGGTTCGCCCAGGATGCCAGGCGGCCAGAGAGGAGCCCCAGACTCCAGGGACTCCAGCTGCTACTGTCTGTCGGCGCAGTGAGGACACGTGTGCTCACAGCGCCCCAGCAGGCCTGAGCCCCCCACGCCCTGCTTGCTCCCGTGGAGTCCACGGAAAGTCTGGCATCAGTGTCGCCACAGCCTGCGATGAGCGTTGAGATGCTTCTAGGGAGCAGGCTGTGCTAAACACGCTGCTTGACAAGTTGACGTAAAAAGGCCTATAAATATGCCATCGGTTCCCGGTGCTGGAAAATTCTTCCTGACGTGAGTATGGTGTTTCTCACTGATGCTGAGAAAAAGCATTTCAGATTAGTTTCAGGCCAGCCGAATCTGGATGAATCTCAGAGAAGACTCTTGGGGAGAAGCCCCCTCCCCTCAAATTGCCTCAAAGCACCCTGTTCCTTTTCTTTTGTGATTCTTAACCCATTTGAGGTAAATACCAGTGCATTATTCGCTCCCCTCATGGGGCTGCGAGCTCCACGGGGCAGAGATCTCGTGTGTGGGCTGCAGAGATCTCCCATCACTAGCAGAGGCGCTGACACACAGCCGGCATTCAACAGCTATCTGCGGGACGAGAAACTCTGCAAAAGAGCCTTGCTTTCCCTGCCTCAACCTCCTTCTACCACCTCCGTCCTCACGTCTCGTCTGTCCTGGCCCATGGCTGGAGTGTCATCAGCTCTAGGCAAGGCACCCACAGCTGGTCCCCAGGCCGAGAAGTACGTCTGCCCGCTAACCTTGCCGGCAGGTTGGATGCAGAATCATCAGAGTTCAGGACACTGGAGACACCGTACTCTGAACACTCCTGCCTTCACAGCAGGAGCAGTGACTAGCATCAGGGACAGTGTCTGTAGGGAGGCATGGTCATTACCCTAACTGAATTTATAGCTTAGTAGGGAAGATGAATCTGAAACATTATATCATGAGTAATAAGGCTACACAGAGAAAGTGTTTAAATGATACAGAGAGAAGGAATATCTCAAGCAAATGGAGCTACAAGAGACAGCAAAATTCCTGGTCCAGGTGTATCTTACTGAAAGTCACCTGGCTTGAGGCTATTCCACATCAGGCATTTTCTTGCTTTCAAGGGATCAAAGTTGATTCTGGTGCGTAAGGTACAATCCGATTACTGATCCTAAGTCTCTTGAATTTCAAGTGAGGTGCGAGAATTTCTTCCTTCATTACTCCCTAAAAACAAGTCTCCTCATTCTCTCGAGGGCCCCCAGAGAGATTGGGGAAAAGGGGCCACGTTAGCATGTTGGTTCCTCTTCCTCATCAACAAGAGGCCCTTGGGAGGCATGAACTGGGTCCCACAGCTGTGGTGTCAGCACACTGATCAATCAGTACCAGCAAGTGTCTACCACCAGGCCCAATGGAGCCACCACCTGAGCAACCTGAGGAAGAACTACCTCCTTCCTAGCCTCTACCCACTCGTGAGACAGAAGTCTAGCATATGAGATATGGAGAGAATACTGAAATGTTAAGAATTGGGGGATTTTAAGTTAGGGCAGTAAGATACTGAGAGAAGGGAGATAACAGGAAACCAGAAGGGTCACGGAGGCATCAGGATTGAGGAGGCATGGGACAGGGAACAGAGGAGAAAGTTTACTTCCACTGGGGAGGAGACCCCTGGGGCAGGGCAGGGGCTGGGCAGGTACTGGGAGTGTGGACATAGGTGAAGGGAGGGTGAGAAGTGATGTCAGTGTGGGAGAGGAACTTGGCACATGAGCTGAACACACAGCATAGAAGCTGAATCCCTAGACCACAGGAAACTTGAAAGATCCTCTACAGGGAAAAGAGGCCTCCTGTGGAATTATTTCTGTGGAATTACGATGTCCCACAGGCCTTAACTTTTATTCCCCTTGAAAGAAGATTAAAATGTAAGCAGTGGAAGGCGACACGAGGAAAACTATGCACAGTAACTGTGTGTTTGTCAAGGAGGCCAGTGGCCAGTGTCAGAGTCACTTGTTGGGGGGCTGGAGAGGGGCAGAGAAGAGGAATGGCACTGGCTAACTACAGAGTGGAAGGAGTCCACCCCAGAGGTAAAAATGCAGTGACACGAGGGGCAAGGAATCAACGCGTCAACCTCCGAAGACCCAAGGGTTTGCCCAGGCTCGCCTTCAAGTGGCGGAGACAGAGCAGAGTGACGCCGGGGGACGTGGGTCCCAGCGCCTGAGATGTTGCCCGAGATGTGGGAAGGGCCGTTTGTTCGTTCTAGGGCTGCCTTGGAGTCACACCACTTACTGATCTGTCTGTAAGACTAGCTACTATTCTGAAGACAAAGAAGTATGTAGAAACTGACCTCGCAGGCTCTTTGGGAAACACATCTTACTAACAGTTATCTCTAATAGTCACGTGCGGCACTTTTGTGGGGAGGGCCTGACTCTCTCACTGCCGTGGAGGAGACACAGCACAAATTCAAGGCTGTCTGTGGCTCCATTTGATGACTTAATAAACTTGGTGTGTCTTCCACATTATGAACAAATAAGGAATTCCAAACTCACAGAATGGATGGTTGAGCAGATGGACAGAGGGATGGGTGCTAGTACATTCATCCTTTTGGTAGCACAGTCACACTTTTTGAAGGTTTTCTAAGAGACTCCACAGAGAATCTTGCTAGTCACTGTTTATAACAAACTTACATCCAACCCAAGAACACTGAATGTCTTGGGGCTGGGATGGGCCCGTCTGCTTTTCTGGGGCTGTGGAAGGCATCACACATAAGCTAATCCTTGTCACGAGCCATCCTTTCTCATATCACTTTACCAGGCGGGTCCAGAAGACTACAACCTGTCTGGGTGGATGTCCGACCACTTGCTGGCAAGTTTCTTTCACAGAAGGACATTCAAAGCCCCTAGAGAGACCTCAGAAGTTTTTAGAGAGCACTGGCAGGCTCTGGGCTCCGCGTGTCTACCACAGAGGGAGGGAATCATGGAACAGCTTTAATCATATTCCACCTGCAAAGTAATTGCTTACACTTAAAAAAATCCTGCATTGGCCTATCTGATTTTATTATGCCTTTCAGAACGGCACATTTTAATTCTTTTGTTGTTTCCACGGAGTGCTATTGTATTTACCTGCTAATGCAGAGAACAGAAAAGAACATGACATTCCAAAATGTACTCTTTCCCATGATTTGCCCTTCCTCTACCAGCATGGGGTACCTTTACTTCATTTCTCCCCCCTACACAGCTACATAAATTAAAAAAGAAATCATCTGACTATACTGCCTCTTTTTGTCTCTTTTTTTCCTCCTTCATATTAAATATAGCCCTGTCCAGGGTGATCTTGGCATGGACACTCCATCTCCCCCCCATGCTCCCCAAGGTCCCCCTACCCTAGTAAAGTCACGCTTGCTTGTGCCAGGCTCCAACAGCGTGTTACGGATCCAGCCATTCCCAACTGTAAAGCTCAGATGTTTTGCTACACACTACAATGTTTATACGTCTGACTGCATTCCTCTTTAACAAGTGGCCCATGACAGAAAACAAAGTAGTTTCTTTTTTTTTCTTTTTTTCTTATTGATGAAAGCTGGGGCCCTCTATGAACACAGGAAAGGACGCTCCATAAATATAATATCTAAGTAAGTGCAAACCAATAAATATCGAAGACTTTTTGGTTTCTGGTCAGCCAGAAAAGCCAAGCCTGGCAAACAGAATCTATATCCTTGGACCTGTTTAGCCAATGGACAGTTTTAAACTCTTTTCTTTACCAAGACTTTTCTTGGAAACAAGAAAAAAGTTGGCTCGCATCTTAACCTCCTTTATTTTCCCCGTCCTTTGTAGAAGCCCTTAGGCAGCTAGCCAGAGAGAAGGTAGGACAATCAAGGCCTAAGTCACCGCAGGGTCACCGGCTCTTAAATATCGGCAGGAGAGATACAGGATCCAAACGTGCCTGAATCAGAAGAAGTGAGAGTCAAAGTCAAGGTGAAGGGCCATGACGGAGGCTCTCTTGCTCAGTAAACAACGTTCTCTTGTCCTCAGTACAGTCCCTGTCCCTGCACACAGACCTGAATTCACAAAGAAAATTTTTCACCATATCAGTCAAAATTAGATATGATTTTTCTGGGGCACCTGGGTGGCTCAGTTAGTTAAGCGTCCAACTCTTGACTTGAGCTCAGGTCACGAGCTCAGGGTCATGAGATCGAGCCCCAAGTCAGGCTCTGCGCTCTGCAGGAGTGTGCTTGAGATTCTCTCTCTCCCTCTCCCTCAGCCTTGCCTCGCTCTCTACCTCTCTTAAAAGAAGAGAAGAAAAAGAGATATGATTTTTTCTTCTGTCATGAAGGAAATTCCACGAGTTTAGGATTTCTTAATTACAAGGCACTGGTTCCTGGTACATGGGTATTTGAGGCCAGAAGGGAGACGTATGTTCCTCTCTAGAATACCATCTTCTACCACAGATTGTGTGGACATACAGCAGCTACTATTAGGTCCATTATTATTTTTTTTAATGAAATGTGTCACCTAGCAATAGTGAGAGATTTTTTCAAGTAATAACACATTTTTGCAAATAAAGCAAGGTTTGCTTTCCTGTACGAAGTCTACCGTTACTGTGGCAAAGAGAGAGGTTATTGATATGTAAGGCTCCACAGAAGTGGAGGTCATCTGTGTCAGGGAGAATATGCACGAACTGAACAATGGAGTGACGCAGCAATATAGTCCCATGGAAATGATTTCTTAATGTTTCCTCGTGGTTCTTGCCATTCCCAATTGAAGTGAAAACTTTATAATGTTACTACCCACATCAGTTATAAATTCGTTTGCAGAGAAAAAGAAGAGAAAAAAACCAGTCAGGATAATTAAAATAAATTAAGTGCGGGACTGTCAAGAATGACTTCCCTGAAGGAAAACGAAGTCTTCCTTAGTTAAATTAAAGAACAATTTATAGAAAATTAAAACTACCAAACAGATTCTCAATACCTCGGAGCCTCAGGGTCCAGCGAGTGGGGGCGTTCTGCACTTTGATGGTGTAGGCTGTGCTTTACCTGACAAGAGACCCTGCCTTTCGCCAGCACCTCCTGTTAGCAGACAGGGCTACCTGTGCTGGCTCGGTGGCCCGCACAGCCCAGGGGCCCGTGAAGGCTGGGAAATGGAGGCTGTGGCTATTTGCTGCAGATGATCTGCTCTGGGGCTTTGGTGGTTATCTGAATCAAACTTTTTTTTTTTTTTAAGATTTTATTTTTGCAAGAGGCAGAGAGAGAGAGATTGCAAGCATGAGAGGTGGAGGAAGGGCAGAGGAAGAAGCAGTCTCCCCACTGAGCAGGGAGCCTGATGCAGGACTCAATCCCAGGACCCTGGGATCATGACCTGTGCCGAAGGCAGATGCTCTACTGACTGAGCCCCCCAGGTGTCCCCTAAATCAAACTTTAAATATGGGCTGAAACTTGCTTGTATGATAATAAACTGTTCACAGAATTCCACCACCTCCTTTCCCCATCCCCATTCTGATCTCTCTGGCAGATTTACTGGAAACTTGTGTATAATTAGGAATATGTTACTATCAATCTATGATCTGATTTTTCATCCCCAGTGACATATATACCATTGAGTTCCCAATTAAAAGCTATTTCTAAAAGCTAGTTGTAGTTCAAGGCACAGAACTGGTCTCCCAAAATAATACTAAGTAAGTCTTGAGATCAGGCCCAGTGTTCAATAAAACATGGTAACTGGCAAACAAGATAATGCCACTTGCATAGACAAGGAAGGAGCTTCAAATTGGTAGGTCACTTGTTCGTGTGAGGTCATCCAAGTGGATGGGCCATGCAACTCCCTCCAGCTGCACTATGGCCTGGGAGAGGGGGAGAACAGAGAAGACAGAAGGGCATGGGGGGTAAGAAACAAGACCAGATCCAACAACGTGCACACAATCAAAAGCACGGGGGCTTAGTTAGCAGATTATTACAAACCAACCTGCCTAAGGCCCTATGGGCCTAATGCCACTTACCGAACTCCACACATCACTGACTTCAATGGAACTTTTGCCCCAGTAAGGGAGGATGGCAAGAGGCCCAGAAATGCAGAAAGAATTTGAAACCAGCCATTTATAAAAAGGGACAAAAAAAGAAAAATCTTTAAGAAAGAGACTATTTATAAACTTTAAACTAGATACTCATGTGGGCAAGTAAAACCAGTAAGAGGGATCCAGATATAGCCTGTGACCCACTCTGTGAATCCTTTTTGTCCCCATAAGCCTGACAGTCTCCTCCTGAACCCGGGAAAACTAACAGAGGAAACCCACCACACCCTCCCGCACTGAGAGACTTCCAGTGGTGAACTCAGGCAACACCAGCTGGGACCAGTGGGATCCCCAGGGGCACCAGATAAATCTAGCCAATCAAAAGAGCACCACAACGGCTCTGAAGATTAAACTGCCATTGGAGCCACAGGCCACTATAGTGGTCAAAGACCCCCATGCTAAACCTCAACAGGGTGACTGCCTACTAAAATAAAAAACTGAAATAGAATCTGGAGTTTCAAAACATAAAAGACAAAATATCGAGGATATAATAAAAAATCACCCATCAACCAAGAACCAAGAAAATCCCAGTCTGAATGGAAAAAAAAAAAAAAAAAGATCAATGGATGACAATAATAAAATGAATCCAATGAATCAGATGTTGGAATTCTCTGAAAAGGATGTGAAAGCAGCTTTCATAAAAACACTTGAGTCGATAAATTTTCTTGAAATAAGTGAAAAAAATAGAAAAATATCAGGAAAGAAATAGAAGCTACAAAGAAGTATCAAATGGAAATTATAGAACCGAAACACAAAAAAACAAATTTTAAAACTCACTGGATAGAATTGATCTTAGAGACAAGAGCGGACAGAATCAGTGAACTTGAGGACAGAACAAAAGAATTCACCCAATTTCAACAGAAAGAGAAAACATACTGAAAAAAATAATCCACAGAGCCTCTGGGGCCTGTCGAACAATGGCGTAAGACTAGTGTTCTCATCATCAGAGTCTCAGGAGAGAAGAAAGAGAGCAGGGCTGGAAGAGTGTATAAAGAAATAACAGCCGAAAACTTTCCAAATCTGGAAAAAGACACAAACCTACAGATCCAAAGAACTTAGTGGGTGCAAACGAGATGAACCCAGAAAAATCCACACTAAGATATGTCACAATTACAATTTTAAAAATAAAGGAGAAAAATCTTAAGAGCAGCCAGAGAGAAAGGATACACTATTTACACATGAACATCAATTCAAAGGACAGTGGAATTTTCGTCTGTAACCATGGAGGACAGAACAAAGTGGTCTCATGTGTTAACGGGAAAGAACCATCAACTGAGGATTCTATGTCCAGAGAAACTGTCTTTCAGGAGTGCAGGGAAAACAAAAACATTCTCAGACGAAGGGAAACAAAGAATTTGATGCTAGCAAAGCTACCCGTAAAGATTAGCTAAAGATAATTCTTCAAACTGAAAGGAGATGATTAAAGAATCCTGGGACATCAGGAATATAGAAGATAAAAAGGAAAAAGATAGAAATAATGCTACATACATTAGATGATCATTTATTCATGAGTTTTATAAATAACATTTGATGATTGAGACCAAAATTATAACATCATCTGATCCTCGAGACAATGATGTTTAAAAGTAGGGAAGGTAAAACGATTTAAATGGAAGTGAGGTTTCTATACCTCACTCAGAATCTGTAGGGAAGGCACAGGCCCTGTAACAGTTAACATGATCTTAACAAAGAAGAGAGGAGGGAGAAGAGTCGCCCTCTTTGCTAGGAAGGCTTACTGAGGACAGTGTCCTACTGATGGAAACACAGACATACTGATCAACTGTGCAGAATGGAGAACCCAGCAGCTGGCCCACACAAACGTGTTCAACGGATATTTGACAAAGTTGCAGTCCAGTGAAGGAAGGACAGCCTTTTCAACAAATGGTGCTGGAACACCATAGATAAATGGATGTCTATAAACAAAAATGAGTCTCGACCTAAGCCCCACACTTTATACAAAAATGAACTCAAAATCGATTACAGGGGGTGCCTGGGTGGCACAGCGGTTAAGCGTCTGCCTTCGGCTTAGGGCGTGATCCCAGCGTTATGGGATCGAGCCCCACATCAGGCTCCTCTGCTAGGAGCCTGCTTCTTCCTCTCCCACTCCTCCTGCTTGTGTTCCCTCTCTCGCCTGCTGTCTCTATCTCTGTCAAATAAATAAATAAAATCTTTAAAAAACCAAACAAACAAACAAAAAAACCCAAAATCGATTACAGGTGTGAACCTTAAACCATACAGATTTTAGAAAAGAAAAAAAAAAAACAGGAAAAAATATTTGGTGTCTAGAATTAGACCAACCAGGCCAAGATTTCTTAAACTTAACACCAAAAGCAAAATCCGTAAGAAGAAATACTGATAAATTTGTCCTCATCAAAATTAAAAGCTTTTGGTCTGTGGAAGCCCATGGGAAGAAGATGGGAAAACAAGCTATGCTTGGAGAAAAAGTTTGCAAACACATATGCAACAAAGGACTAGCGTATAGATTATATATGTTTTAAAAAACTCGAACTTCAAGGTAATAAAAGAAACAATCCAATTAGAAAGCGGGAAGAGACGTACGGATGCTTCGCAGAAGAGGATATATAGATGACAAGGGAACACATGAAAAGATTTCAACATCATTAGCCGCCAGGAAAACGCAAATTAAAACCAGGAGATATCACCACTTGCCTCTTAGAACAGCTAAGAATAAAAAATAGTGACAACACTAAATGCTGAGAGGGATGCAGAGAAACCGGCTCACCCATACACTGCTTGTAGGAACGTCAAGCTGTATGGGCACGAGGAAAAAAGATTATGGCAGCTTCTTATAAAACTAAGCATAAGGGGCACCTGGCTGGCTCAGTACGTACAGCATCTGACTCTTGAATCTCAGGGTCATGAGTCTGCGCCCTACTCTGGGTAAAAAGATTACTTTCAAAAATGTCTTTAAAAATTATCAGATGACCCAGAAATTGCAACAGTGGGTATTTATCCAGAGAAATGAGAACTTATATACATACAAAAACCTGCTCACAAAATGTTCATAACAGTTTCATCTCTAAAAGCCTCAAACGGGACTCAATTCAGATGTCCTTAGCCAGGTAAATGGGTAAACCAAGTGTGGAATACTGTGAAGCAAACATACCTTGCAATATTACTCAGCAATAAAAAGGAATAAAATATTGATACACACAACAAACTGAATGAATTTTGAATTGAATGAACAAATTGAATTTGCAGTGAATTAGGCTGAATGAAAAAGGTCAATCCAAAAAGCTTATATAATGTGTGACTCCATTTCTGTAACACTTTCGAACCGAAAAAAAAATTAGCAATAGAAGACAGATTAATGGCTGCCAGAAAAGTCAGAGATCGGGGGCAGAGGGTGGGAGGCAGGTGGGGATGATTATGAAAAGGCAACAGGAGAGATCCTTGTGGTGTGGTTTCAAATGTTCAGTATCTTGATTGTGATGGTGAATACGAGAGCCCACACAGGCAATACAATTGTATAGAATTACACATGTACACATGAGTACGTTTCTGTATCATTTCTTACAAGTGCATGTAAATCTACAATTATCTCAATAATTTAAAAAACCTGAATAGTGTCACAATTTGGATGATGAAACCAGGTAACATTTCCACTATGAAGTTAATTTTCAAACATGGAGTGTGGCACTCTCGGCCAGATGCACAGCATGGACACAGGGCCTTGAGCAAACTGCTTTTGTGGGGAGTTTTTTTAATCACTTTAATCACCACTGAAAAGCCACTGCTTTATGAGAGAAAGGGGAAGGGAATGTTATATTCAGACAGTAGTAGAATCCACCGGCATGAAGACAGATGGTAGTAAACACCCTATCTGTCAATTAGCAATTACTGATACCAACAGGTCTTTAACTCCAGAGGGCAGTCACACACCTGTTTTCTTCACCAAAGACCTATCAGCACCTGGCACAGTCCCTGCTCATGACAGGCACTCAACAGGGTTGATCAGTGAGTGAAGAACAAATTCACACCTCTCACAGTGTGGCTAAAGAAAGAAGTTCCTACCAACTAGGACTTCACAATAGTCCAGCTCTGTAGGTCAAGTAGAGACTTCCTGGTGTGCTAACCATACCCTTAGCTTGTGCCTTCTTCTACACAGAAGAGTGAAGAATACTTTCTAAAAATAATTTTTTATTTAAATTCAATTTAGTTAACATATAGTGTATTATTAGTTTCAGGAGAATTTAGTGATTCATCAGTTGCATATAACACCCAGCGCTCATTACATCACGTGCCCTCCTTAATGCCCATCACCCACTTACCCCATCCCCCACCCACCTCCCCTCCAGCAACCCCCAGTTTGTGTCCTATGGTTAAGAGTCTCTTATGGTTTGCCTCCCTCTCTGTTTTTATCTTATTTTACTTTTCCTTCCCTTCCCCTATGTTCTTCTGTTTTGTTTCTTAAATTCCACATATGAGTGAAATCACATGGTATTTGTCTTTCTCTGACTGACCTATTTTGCTCAGCATAATACACTCTAGTTCCATCCACATTATTGCAAATGGTAAGCTGTCATTCTTTTTGATGGCCAATAACATTCTAGTGTGTGTGTGTGTGTGTGTGTGTGTGTGTGTGTTTGTGTGTGTATGTATCACATCTTCTTTATCCATTCATCCATCAATGGATACCTGGACTCTTTCCCATAGTTTGGCTATTATGGACATTAGTGCTATAAACATTGGGGGGCATGTGCCCCCTTGAATCACTATGTTTGTATCCTTTGGATAAATACCTAGTAGTGTAATTGCTGAGTTGTAGGGTAGTTCTATTTTTAACTATTTAAGGAACCTCCATACTGTTTTCCAGAGTGGTTGCACCAGTTTGCATTCCCATCAACAGCATAGGAGGGTTCCCCTTTCTCTGCATCCTTGCCAACATCTATTGTTTACTGAGTTGTTAATTTTAGCCATTCTGACTAGTGTGAGGTCATAGCTCACTGTGGTTTCAATCTGTATTTACCTGATGCCAATTGATATTGAACATTTTTTCATATATCTGTTAGCCATTTGTATATTTACTTTGGAGCAATATCTGCTCATGTCTTCCACCCATTCCTTGACTGGAGTTTTTGTTTTTTGGGTGTTGAGTTTGGATACTAGCCCTTTATCTGATATGTCATTTGTGAATATCTTCTCCCATTCCATAGGTTGCCTTTTAGTTTTGTTGATTGTTTCCTTTGCTGTACAAAGGTTTTTACCTTGTTGAAGTCCCAATAGTTCATTTTCACCTTTGTTTCCCTTGCCTTTGGAGATGTATCTAGCAAGAAGTTGCTGTGGCTGAGGTCACAGAGGTTGCTGCCTGTATTCTCCTCTAGGATTTTGATGGATTTCTGTCTCACATTTAGGTCTTTCATCCATTTTGAGTCTATTTTTGTGTTTTGTGTAAGAAAATAGTCCAGTTTCATTCTTTGGCCTTTGGCTGTCCAATTTTCCCACCACCATTTGTTGAAGAGACTGTCTTTCTTCCACTGGATATTCTTTCCTGCTTTGTAGAAGATTAGTTGACCATAGAGTTGGGGGTCCATTTCTGGGTTCTCTATTCTGTTCCATTGATCTATATGTGTTTTTGTGCCAGTACCATGCTGTCTTGGTGATCACAGCTTTGTAATATAGCTTGAAGTCTGTAATTGTGATGCCTCAGCTTTGGTTTTCTTTTTCAACATAATTTTGGTTATTCGGGATATTTTCTGGTTCCATACAAATTTTAGAACTCTTTGTTCCACCTCTGTGAAAAATGCTGGTGGTATTTTGATAGGAATTGCACTGAATGCATAGATTGCTTTGGGTAGCACAGACATCTTAACAATATTTGTTGTAAGTGAAGGAATATTTGATGTAATGATCTAAAGCTGTGCTAAAGTCAAAATTAATGTTCAAATACCCAACCATATCCATGTTTAATATTTAAACATATATTAAATTTTACACAAACTAAATTTCATACAAATCCAAGAACTGAGGACACCCCCATTCCTTACACACACACACACCAAAGTTCATCCCTTACAATATGCATGCCCCAAAATTTGAAAAAAGAAAAGACCTAACTGACAAAGGCATTCTTAGAAGTATGGAATGTCAAAGTGAAACTGTTTCATCAGGCAGGGAACTGCACTGATGTTTCTGATGTGGAAACTGAAGGCTCTGGAACTTGACAAGATTCTCACAGTATCTGTACCCCGGCTAGCTCTCATGCAGAAGTAGCTCCCTGAACATGAGCAGAAGTGCCCAGTTCCTGCCACCACTTGTGCGGAGAGGGTGTTAAGAGAGAGGAATGGAACGTCAGACATCTTGCAACAGGAACTTGTGTCAGTCTTGAACCTTGGAAAGCATTTTACTGAGATGCCCTGGAGGTCAGTGTACAAACTGGTATGTCAGTGCCACCATTACAATGGGTGTCCATTTTACTTTTACCTTCTCCCCACTCAAAGCCTCTTTGACGGAGACGCACGAGAGTTTCAGCAGATGTCACAAGGCTCAAATCTGCAGGCAGATCCGTAAATGCAAAGGACAGCAAAAGTAAAACAGTGAATCGTGTAATTAGAAAACCGGAGGTTAACAGCTGAAGTTATGATTTCATTTGCAGGTTTAATACTCTGGGAGCACTCAGGAAAATTACACGAGTCCTGGAACCTCGTCACTCTACTTGCTGCATCTTCATATGTCATACTTTACATGGTGGTGGATGCAATTATCAATACTTTCATTTTTGCTTTAATTTTAGTTTTGTATTTTAACTGTGGCTTAACTTGGGAATGGACAATATTTTCTTATTATACAGCTTGTCATGACTTTAAGTGGGTTTGAATTTTTAATTGAAATTTTATTGTATCTTAAAGGCCAATTACTTTTAGAGGAACTGAAGTCAGATTTTATAGTGCAAAGTCTGTGAGAAAGCAGAAGTCTCCACTGAACACCTTGCTTTAGGGCAGCTTTGTCTGCTCATATCAGAGTCACAACTACGTGATGTTAGAGTGCAGGCACTCAGAGGACAAGAAGAGTGGCATTCGCTTTATTCTCATATGCTGCCTAGACTAATGCTTAGTGTTAATCTCTCTCTCTCTCTCTCTCACACACACACACACACACACACACACACACACACACACGTTTTCCAGAAGTAGTTTTGGGGGGGATAAGTGACTTTTGTTTTCAGCTATTCAAAACGTAAAAGCACAGAACCAAAGAAAAGGGATTAGTGAAAAACTAGTTGTTTGTATATCTTAACTTCAGGTGCTTCTTTGAGAAAGGGGGAAACAAGGAAATCCTTGTGAAAGGTTCTGCTGAAAAGCATTCAGGGAAACTGCACCACTCCCTTTACCCATGGGATAAACAATGAATGTATAGAGGTTCTAAACCAAACCCCTCTCAAAGTAAAGGAAGACATGATCATTTATGGGACAGAGTTGGTAAGATTCTTAACCCAGAAGCTCAATGTATTTCTTCCATTATTAAGGAATAAATGGTATTAAAGCTGGCTGATGAGCGTGTTTATTATAACAATTTTCTCTACTTCTGACAATTTTTGTGACTTTCCATAATAAAGTAAAAAAAAAAAAAGTTAACAGTGGATTTGCTGTCTTGGTAAAAGTATTCCTGCTCCCAAATATTATTCTAGTTTTAATTTAGCTAGTGTAAAACAAAAGACCAGACTGTGTGATATTCAATAATCTCAACTTTGACCAATTCTGATAAGGTCAAACACTTTTATCCCCTAGGAAGTGCCATACAAAATTGTCTTTAGTTTAACTGGATGTGTGTGACGATTTTCCACTTGGGAATAAAATCCTCAGCAAATCCTTGCAGAGTGTTTTCCCTGTGAGATGTGGAGCCAACCAGCTACGGCTCTCAGTAAGGCTGGCTGCCAGTGTAAATCGTGGCTTTCCTGGCTTCACACGTGAGCCAGATGTTGGGGATTTTCTGAGCTATAGAATCGTGGGGAAGAAGGTTTTTGCATTTCCTGTGCTCTCATTCCAGCTCTCAAACTTTCTGGATTTATGGACAGTCACCAGTGTCACGAACTGGCCTGAAAATATCCCCCGAGTAAAGCCCATTGACAGAGCACCTGACTCTGCCACGGCCCCATACCATCTGTTGGATGAGGGTCTCTTTGTACCGTGTCTTGCCCCAACTGTTCTGCAGAAAGTCAGGGAGGCAGGTGTCATCTTTAATTTTCTGAAACCTGCAATTCAATGCAGTTCTACTATGACTTAAAAACAAAGGCTTTTTGCCTTCTAGTATTTTATGATATTCATATTTGCCTATCACAGACAATTGAGAAATTCATGAAAGTACAAATGTATATGTGTATATATGTATATGTATATGTGTATGTGTATATGTAAAAAATTCCCATAATCTCACTGTCCTTGGAGAGCCAACATTGTTTTCATTTATTTCCAAGGATAACTAAGGAATTCCTGGGATCACAAGGAATGTCCATACTTGCCATCATTAGAATATATGCTTATATATGTTTGCAAACATGTATTTAAACATTCTATTATAAGCACTTTCCTTTTTATTAAATATTCCTAAATGACTTTAATGGCTGCATACTTTAATTGAATGGTTATACCATAATTCATTTTCCCTGTGTGGTACCATTGGATGTTTAGTTTGCTCTCAAATGTCTGTCTGTGTACACAATCTGCTTTGCCACATTTTGACACTGGAGAATCCAATGGAAAATGCTGTTTTCTGAACACTCACATCCTTTTGTTTCAACCAGCCTTCTTAGGAGCAGCACTTCTCAGACTCCAGTACACATCAAAATCGTCCAGAAGGTTTGTGAAAAACACCAATTTCTGGGCCCCACTTCTAGGACTTCTGCCTGAGAAGGTCTTGAGGCGGGTCTGAGAATCTGCATTTCTGACAAGTTCCGTGGTCTGGACCACGCCTGGAGAAACACTCTTCTGGACGAGCACCTGCTGGGTTGATGAAACAGACTCAGGGAGAGGTTTCCTCTCTACCCTCCCATCGAGAAATAGAAAGCTGCTTCAGTTGACACTTCACAGCACAGTCCGTGGCCTGGTACGTGCTCAGGTGCCCTCCTTATGTTGAAAAATGTTTGGCAAATAAGTAATGCTGGCAGGAGAGACTGCAGTTTTGACACCTACACCTCGATTTGGGATTCATTTTTCTCACTCAAGATTTGGCAAGTGAATCTCTTCCTTAAGGTTAGGCTGTGAAAATATACTCTGACTCACAAACCTAGTTTAAAATACCACAGAAAGTAATCAACTATTTCCACAACTAATGAGTATTAAACATCTTCATTTTGAGTTTTCTACACGTTTTGCCCGTACAAAGAGATCTAAGTATTTACACCAGATTTCTGCATTATTGTGTGAATACATCATCAGAACAAAAACAGTCTCTCTGCCTCTAGCCTCTCCCCAGTGTCGGCCTATACTCAACCCTGCCACCTGCATTGTCTTCCTAAAAATCCTTCCTTATTTACTGTTTATTTCTCTTCCCAGCAATATGGCAAATGAGATGTTTAGAAAAAATTACTTCTGATGCAGCACATCTAAAAACGCTGGTTAAAAATTTTTAAAGAATATCTTTCTTAATGCATGGCTGACCTGGCAAGAGTAAGGGAATGTTTTAAAGGCCGGAAACACACACACACACACACACAAAATGCCAGCCATCAAGGGTAAGCAAGAACTGGGATAGTCTACTAATCCCAGGCACCCTAGAGCTTGGCTTCTAAAGGGCCAGGTGGGAAAAACAACACAGCATGGATCCAGATTTGGATTTAAGTTCAGAGAGAGAAACTCATTCATAAAGCAGGGCTACTGAATGGCAACAAGGTCAGCCAACAAATGTGGAAAAAATATGGATGAACAAATCTGCCCTGCAGAGTGGGACACTGGACAATGATATCTCATCTCTTGATAAAGAAAAGGGGAAGAAAGGCTGCCTTAAGAATTCCTAACCCCAAACCCTGGATTTGGATCCTGAATTCATATTACTTGTATGGGCCAAAACACCCCAAAGCTGTTATGTTCGGTGAAAGTGATAGAGAGCTGATGGAGTCTCTGAGATTTTAGAAACAACAAAGGCAAGCACTCCCTGGAGGCATGCATTTTCAGTCTAGGCCTGGAAGAGCTCCCAAAGATGAAGCTTCTCAAGAGTGTGAGCTCACGGTGAAAACATACCACCAAGTGATGGTCAGCAGAAACTACACACTACAGAACAAGACCTGAAAAGACTGTCAGCTGTGGAAGTACTGAAATATCATGTCTATAAGTATTATTTAAATACTTTAAGGAATAAAAGAGAAAAATAATCTATGCCAAGCAAACAAGAAATTTTAAAATTTTAAAAACTGAGCAGGCAGTTCTGAAAAATTAAAAACTACTTCTGAAAATAGCATGTGCAGTGAAGAAAAATAAAAATTTGATGTCTGAGTTAAACAGCACAGAAGACATGGCTGAAGAAAGATTTAGTAACCCGGAGAACAGATGTGTATAAATTAGGTGGGACAGGCAGACAGCCAATGTGATAAAAAATATATATATATGAAAGTTAAAAGATATAGAAGGTAAACAGAAAACATATAATAAATAGACTTCTAATCAGAGTCCTGGGAGGTGATAGCACAGTGATGGAGGGAAGGTGGTATGTTAAAAAAGAACTGTCCTGAACTGAAAAAGACAAAATGCTAAGTCTTAGGAACCACAATGATTTCTAAGCAGGACAAATAAAAACAAATTCATCCCTAGGCACATTACAGTGAAACACCAAACACAAGGAGAAGATCTTAAAAGCAGTTGAAAGGAAAGTCAGATCACTTACAAAGGAATGGCAGTTAGACCCAACAGCAACAGTGGAAGCCAGGCAGAGAATGGCATCTCCAAAACGTTGCTGTGGGAACCATCTATCTAAAATTGCACACAAGGTGTAAATATCTTTCAAAAACAAAGATGAAATAAAAACGTTTTCAGAAAGGGGCGCCTGGGTGGCTCAGTTAGTCAAGAGTCTGCCTTCAGCTCAGGTCATGATCTCAGGGTTCTGGGATTGAGCCAAGCCACTGGGCTCCCTCTGCCCCTCCTCCCAGCTCATGCTCTCTTTCTTTTTCAAATAAATAAATAAAATCTTTTTAAACAAAATGTTTCCAGAAAAACAACAAACTGAGAGAGTCTCACTAAAGGAACTTCTAAATGATGTCCTTCATGAAAAAGTAAAAATTATTTCAGATTGAATTCTTTTTTTAATGAAGATTTTATCTATCTATCTATCTATCTATCTATCTATCTATCTATCTATCTATCTATCTATAGAGTACTAAGCAGAGGGAGGGGCACAGGGAGAGAGAGATAATCTCAGGCAGACTCTGCATTGAGTGCAGAGCCCCACATGGGGCTTGATCCCATGACCCTGAGACCATGACCTGAGCCAATACTAAAAGTTAGATGCTTAACTGTTTAACCAGGTGTTCCAACCTCAGATTAAGTTACCATAACAAGAAAGACTAGGGACCAAAGAAAATAGGAAAATTGTGGGTAAATACAAGTATTAACCATTAATATAACACTAAGATTTAATTTAGGGATTAAAAAATTTTAAAAATCAATAAATTCTGGAAGATGGCATAAAATTCTGGTGGGGAGTGAAAGGAATTAAAGTGATGTTTGGATAAAAGGTACAGATATGACTGGCTTTACTTTCTGTTGAGGTATATACGTACATTACAATGTCAAAATCTGTGGGATATAGCTAAAGGAGTTCTTCAAAGAACATTCATAATCTGCTATGCTTATGTTAGCAAATAAATTATTTTGAGTTAGGAAAAAAAAAAAACCCTGCAAAATTAGCCTAAAGCAATAGAAGGAAAAGATGATATGGATAAGAAAAGAAATTAATAAAATAAAAAACAAAAACACAAAATAGAGGATAAATGAATAAAAAATTGGTTATTTTAGATGAATAATAAAATAGACAAATCTCTGGTAAGATTAATGGGGGTGGAGAAAGATGACATAAATTAACAATAATAGGAATGAAAAGTGGAGATTAATTATAGCTGTGGCAGAGATTAAAAAGGTGATAATACTTTATGTCAATAAATTTATAAATCAAGATGATTTAAAAGACAAGTGTCTAGAATAACATAAATTATCAAAACAGACCTAAGAAGAAATAGAAATCCTAAACAATACTACAGCCGTTAAATAATTGAATCAGAAATTTAAAATCTTCCACTTGGTTTAGATGACTTAACAGTTGAGTTCTACTAACATTCAAGAACCAGAAAAGTTCCAATTTCCATAAAGTCTATCAGAGAATGGAAATAAAACAAGACTAGCTCAAGAAATAAAAGCTTTAGGTGATCCTCATTAACATAAATGCCAAAAATCTTGAAATATTGGTTGACAAACTAACTCAAGTCAATATATAAAGGATATTACACATCATGACCAAGTTCAACGTTTTTTTCTAGGGATGTAAGTTTCATTGATCATGTCAGGAGACAATCATATGACTATCACTACAGAAAAAAAATATGTTGAATAAAATGCAGTAACCATTCAGGATAAAAATTCTTTGCGAATCGAGCAAATAAAAGAACTTGGTAACCTGTTTAAACAACATCATACTCAATTGTGAAATACTGTTAAACATGACCTTAATGGAAACAGAGGAGGGCATGTGCTATCAGCATTTCTATTCAGCATCACCCTGAAGGTTGTAGTCTGTACAATCAGACAAGGAAAAGAAATGAAATGTATCAGGACTAGAAAAGAAGACATAATAATCATCATGTATAAATTATATAATCTTACACATAAAAACCCCCAAAGAATCTACAAATTACTGGAATTAATAAGAGTTTAGAGAAGCTTCATTTATTTTCTTTTCATAATTATTCAATAATCCATTGTTGTCAAATCCATTCAATAATCTATTGTTCCTTTTGCTGTTTAAGTTGACCCAAATGCCTGTGGAAATTCCTTTAGGCCAGCGCCTGTGTTCTTTCAACACAATCCCCATGACTCTTTGAGCAGTTCCTTGCTTTTTGGCCCCAAAAAGATGATCCAGGTTCATTCACTTTGGTCTTTCTGTGCTTCAGATCTGGAATTAGCCACTTCTATAAGAAGTCCTGCTTCTCTTTAGTGAAGAATGATACTGGAAACTTAAGACTGTGAGCTGAGTGTGCTCATTGCTAATGGGCTAACACTTTCCAGGTCCTTTCAATGCACAGGGCTAGGAAATAGACTCTTTTAAATCATGAGTTCATCAGATAGAACCAATTCAAATTTACTACCACAGAGTTTTTTTTTTCTTACTTTCTTTTATTGTATAATTATCTCTTTTCTAGGAAAAATATTGTGGTTTATAATTACATATAAAATATACATTATCTTTTTATATTTTAAAAAATACTCATATTTATTATCTATCTACTTAATCCTACAATGTATATATTTTTCATAATTACAATATAAATATTAACACTAACAATAAACCTACTAAGTAGGGTTTAAAATTTCTTTGCAGTTCTTTTTGTCCTTAGTATATATTTCAAAAGAATACATATATTCTGAGTACTGCTAAAAGAATGTGAATTAATTATTTGGTTATGTTATCTATTTGATATGCAGTTAGGATTCTTAGGTTTTTGTTTCCATTCAGTTTTAAGGTTTGGTACTTTTTCATCCTTTATGGTTTTAATTTTACTTTTATTAGGTAAAATAGGCATGTAGTTCAAAAGTCAAAACTACATAAATAGGTATACTCCAATCCTGATCACCCGTAACTCAGTCATTCCCTAGCCATCTAGCCAACCATTGTCATTATTTTTTCGTTTATCCTCCCTATATTTCTTTCTACAAAATTAAGTATATACACACCAACACACATGCACACATATGTAAACTTGTTTCCCTTTCTATGTGAAACAAAGGGTGGCATACAATATATATTCTTTTGTATCTTGCTTTTTTTTCACTTTGAAGCTATTCTGGATATCATACCATATCAGTTTATAGGAATATCCCTCATGATTTTAGAGCTTTATGGTATTCAATTGTGTATATGGGCCACGCTTATTCAACCATTCCCTATAGTTAAACTTTTGAGTTTCTGGTATTTTGTCATTGCAAAGAATACTACAACAAATAACTATATTTATGTTGCTTCCTATTTATGGAGGTATTTGATACAGGTAAATTTTTAGCAGTGCGATCGTTAGGTCAAGGATAAATAGATACATAGGTTTGTTAGATACCATGAAGTACCCCATCATGGAGGTTATAATCACTCTGCATTCTCACCCATAATGACTGAGAATCTTTGTTCTTCTAGATTACCCAGTAGAATGCTTTCTTAAGAAAGGATGCATTTCTATGCACGAAAGAATTTAAAATATAAATTTGTTAAAGTTATCATTTATAAAAGCAACAACAAAAATACATAGTATACCACGGGGGAAACATACTAATAAGAGCTGTGTGAGATTTTTCGGATTAAAGGAAAAATATAAAACTTATAGAAGGACCTTGAAGAAAATATAAATAAATGGAGAGACAAGGCATATCCAGGAATAAGAAGACTCATCACTATAAACATGTCAAAGATTCTCTAATTGAGTTATGTATTCAATGAGATTTTAATCAAAAAACCTAAACAGGATTTTTCAAGGATGCTGATGAGCTTATTCTAAAATGTATACAGAAAAAGAGGCCAAGAGAGGCTTAAAGAGAAACTAGGCTGGGGGGCTTGTTCTAACAAATAACAAGACTTAGTCATTATGTAATTTAGTATTTAAGCACGGGGACAGAAAAATAGACCAATGGAAAAGAATAGAAATTCCATAAACAGACCCATTCATATATGGAAACCTGATACATGACAGAGGAGGGAAAATATGGATTGTTAAAAAATGCTGCCGGAACAACAGATCATGGTGGTGGGGGGAGATTCTAACCCCCACCATTAAAAATTTATTTTGAAATAAATCAAGAACTTAAAAGTGAAAGACAACAGGTGACACATTTAGGCAAAAATTTGGACATTATTTTGAAAATCATAAGGTGGGAAAGGTGCCTTAGATAAAACATAAAAAACGCAAGCCATAATGAAAACATTGATGTTTAACTTAAAATTAAGAATGCTCATCAAAAGGTGTTAAAGTGATAAAAATCCAAGTCACAAACTGGCAGAAGATAATCACCAAAGAATAGTATTCAGAATAAATGGAGGACTCCTATAAATCAGTGAGTAAAGGACAAACAACCCTATTTAAAATCAGCAGAAAGACTTGTATTTCACAGAAGAAATACAAACAGCCAATGAACATATGAAAAGAGGCTCAGCCTCAGCAGCATGTAGAAAAATGCAAATTACAATTCTAGTGAGAGAGTATTTTATACCCAACAAATGGGCAAAGATTAAAAAGGCAATTAAAAAACTGAACACACACATCCAGTAGGACTCCGTGATTTCTCTCCCAGAGAAACTCTCACGCACGTGCCTCCAGTTTGCAAGAATAATTAAAATAGCACTGTCCACAATAATAAAAAACTTGATGTAACCCAAATAGCCATGATGGCAAGCAGGATAACTGAAGCTGCTATAATAATTTCATAACTATTTCATAGGAGATTAACGATCCAAAGGTCCACAGATCGACATGGATAAATATTGAAAACAACATGTGGCCATAAAGAAAGTCATAAAAGAAATGCATTCGGTGTGATTTTACTATACACACTTCAAAGGCAGACAATACCAAACAGTATATTTTTAGAGATACATATACATGTGGTAAAATTTTAAGGAAAAGCAATATAAATATTAATACAATATGAAAACAGTGATTTCCCCTGATGGGGAGAGAGGGGGAAGGAGACGTGGGAAGACTCTAAGACATGGATAACCATCTGTCTCATAAGCTGCATGTTAGATTAATCAGTCATTTTATTATCATTTTAATTGAAAATATACATATATGTTATACTCACTTTCTGGTAGATAAGATATATTTC
Organism: Ailuropoda melanoleuca; assembly: GCF_002007445.2. Taxonomy (NCBI): domain Eukaryota; kingdom Metazoa; phylum Chordata; class Mammalia; order Carnivora; family Ursidae; genus Ailuropoda; species Ailuropoda melanoleuca. The sequence continues at coordinate 20,387,649 of NC_048234.1, read as the reverse complement.
ACAATTCCAAAAAGTTTAATAAAAAGAAAGAAAAGATTATTTTTTTAGTCCTTTACCTAAAAGCTTCTAGTGGCTTCCTGTTGCCTATAGGACAAAATCCAACTTCCTAGCAAGGAAAACTATATGCTCTTCCCCACCAGGCCTCCATTACCTCTCTGGCCTCGTCCCCAGGTAAGCCCTCATCTCAACTCACCTGTATTCTAGTGACATCCTGTATTATCAGTGCCCCAAGCACACGCCTAAGCTATGCACCTGCTGTTCCCACATACTCCTCCCATGTCAACTTCACCAGTTCCTGTACTTTCAAATTCAGCAAATGCCACATACTCAGAAGAGTCTTCTCTGAAAATTCTTTTTCTTCTTTAAAGATATTATTTCCTTGAGAGAGAGAAAAGAGAGAGCGAGCAAGAGAATACAACCAGGGGGAGTGGCAGAGGGAGAGGCAGAAGCAGGCTCCCATCGAGCAGGTATCCTGACATGGGACTCAATCCCAGGACCCTCAGATCATGACTTGAACCAAAGTCAGACACTTAACCGACTGAGCCACCCAGGCTCCCCTTCTCCGAAAATCCTGATGGATGTTTTTTTCTGTGCTTTCACAAAGCTATATTTCAGTTAATCTGTTTCTATGTCCCATCTCATTTACCTTTGAGATCTCTGTAGGTAGGGCTCTATTTCAATTCAGTTCAACCAACATTTCCTGAATGTTAATTTTATGTCATGAGTGTGGTAGACATTGAATTTCTCAGGAGCAGTCCCTATTTCCTACCATCAGAGAGCTTGTAAGTTGGTCATACTCATGTCTCTTTTCTTTACGTTCACTGCAATGCCCAGCCTACTGTGGAATATTCAATTTATGCCTGACAAAATCAGCGAAGGAATCACTCAGTGAATGAACCAACTAAGGGACAAATAAGAACTGTTCTTTTCCAATAAACAAAGCCTTCTGGCAATAAATCATGCTTTTTAGTGGCTTTTAATTTATGACTTTTTAAGGCTGTAAATTTAAACTATCTGTCAAAAACTAAAGTTTGTCTAAAAAAAAAAGCCCTATCAAATATGTATCTAAATGAAGATATTTTAATTATTCTTATGAAACTTTCAGAAAAGATTAAATTCAACCAACCAATTAACACCCAGATTCATTATACAACACACCACGAAGCAATAATACAAGCTGTGTGGGGACATAGAAAGTATTAATGAAAGTATCCCTTTTTGATCTCCCCCATGTGAAGCTCTGTTTGTAAACATGTTTATTTGCTGTTCACGTTCCTTAAAATGAAAAAATTCCCAAGAAAGAGTTCAAATCAAGCATTCTTTTAAATTTCTCAATAGCTTCAGGCATCCAAGTAAGCAGTTTTCAAATCTGCCACTTATGAATTTTATATGCCAAGAAATACTTAAAATGATGCATTTCTCAGATAATAGCTTTCAACAAAGTACATGGAAAAGCAAGTAAAGATCATCGGTGTAACATGGCAACGCCATTCAGATGCAACTTCATTCTCCCTATGCTGGCCTCTGCTCCCCGGTGGAAAGAGGGACTATCATTCTCCCATGGACAACTTTTCGTGGCCTTCCTGGGTAGTTCTTGCTAGTCCCGCTATGGTAGGCTGAATACTGACCCTTCTAACCATGTGCATGTTCTATCTCCAGAGTCTGTGATACACGACATTACATAGTCAAAGGAACTTGGCAGGTTGATTAAATGAAGGGTCTTGAGATGGAGAGATGATCTTGGGTTCTCTACGCTGGTCTAGTGTAACCACAAGGGTTCTCCTAACAGAAAGGCAGGAGGATGGGAATTAGGAATAGGACATTCCACGACAGCAGAAGCAGAAGGCTGGAGGAATATGAGGAATGCACAAGCCAAGAAACACTGGTGGCCTCTAGAAAGCTGGAAAGGGCAAGGAAACGGATTCTCTCCTCAGAGCTCCCAGAAGGAACAGACCAGACCCTGCGCTGACTTTCACTCAGTAGGCCCACTAAACCTCCTTTTGGATTTCTGATTTTCAGAAACGTAACATAATTAATCTGTATTGTTTGAAGGGACGAAGTTTGTGATCAACATTACAGCAGCAACAGAAAACGAATCTCCTCATTTTAGACTTTATTCCTGTGTGTTATCTTGCCCCAGCACTGTTCTGGGCCCTGCAAACGCTCAATTCTCTCATCTCTGAAAGGATCTGCATGCCTCACTGGCTATCCCTCTGTACTCGGGTGTGATGTAGATTAACATGATCTTTGTTGGCTTCGGCAGACGCTGCTGATTAGTCACCCTGAAGCTCTTCCCCACTCACTCCCTTGCTGCCTCATGTGCACTGGCTAGAAAGTCGGACAGTCTTCTCCAGAATTTCTTGCCAGGAGGGATGGCAACATGACCCTGCTCTGGAAAATGAGCCATCTATGGATGTTCGCTGGGTGAAAGAGAAGGTGTGAGGAAAATCTGCTTTCCTAGAAATACGGAAGATGGGACCAGTGTGACCATTTCCCTCTTCCTACCTTGAAAAGGAGTGGTGGTGGTTAGACCTACGGTTGCTGTCTTACTATCATGAGCAAAAGGCCAAGAGAAGGACAAAGACAGACTCTGATATTGCTGAATCATGGAGCCAAAGCCATCCTACCCCTGGAAGCTTCTGGTCTCATGAGGACCACAGCTCCTGCTTGTTGAAGCCACTGCAGTGTGGTCTGGTGTCACTTGCAGCTGAGAGCACACCCAACGAATACATGACCTCTCTCTGGTAGCCCCTTGAGCCACAAGCAACCGGACCACTGAGGCTTCAGAAATTATAACAGAATCCTCCTTAGCACAGAGTGTTATGCATTGCTATGTTAAAAAAGAAAAGAAATAAAGAAAATAAGAAGGAGACAGAGAGAGGGAGTGGGAGGGAGGACAAAAAGAAGAGAGGTCAGGAGAGAACAACAGAAAGGGGGCAAGAAGGGAGATAGAGGAGGGAAGGAGAGACGGAAGCAAGTCAAAGCCAGGCTTTAGTCACTGTTCTCCGGCTGCACACTGAGAAAGAAATGCTGGAGACAGGAACATCCACCTTCATCGCCCGGGTCTCACAGAATCCCATGCTATAAATACACATTGAGGGACTTGCAGTGATAATCAAGGTGAGTCTTTCAAGCACTCAATCACTCCTTCTGGCATGAACGTAACATCTGTAAGTCTCCCCATCACCATTCTGCAAACCTGAACACCAAACCAACTCAAAGCATTCCAAAGGAGATTACAAATAAAATTTCTGGACACCACACATAAAATTCCCAGAGCAATAAACTGGATCACCATTAACTGTCTAGAGGAAATCAATGTCAAAGGAGATCGAAGCTTGTTCTGGGAATGAAACTACTCTGGCAAATTTCTAAAACTGTTTCTTTGGTGCTCGTATCCTGGAATATCTTATAAGTTTTGAGATCTTTTAAGGTTTGTTGGTAAATCTTTTGTGGCTAAGGCAGAGATCCAGAATGAGCCCGGTCATTAGAACACTCCACTTATTTATAATGACTGTTACTGTGGTGGTGTCTGAGTGTACAAAACATTCAGAGGCTGAAGTCACAACCTATGTGGACAGCCTACTCAAAGTAGTAGGAACAGAGACAAGGAGAAATCCTAGTTCTTGTCCTTGTGAAGTTCAGATTCTTGTGGAATAGCAGACATTAACAAATAAATACATGTTACAGGATGTAAAAGGGGAATTACAAGTTTTTTGGGGGGAATGAGAGAATAGAATAAAAAAACATGAGCAAAACCACCCCTCCCTTTTCCATGCTCATAGACTGGAAAAATTATTATTGTGAAAATGTCTATATTACCCAAGGCAATCTATAGATGCAATGTAATCTCTACCAAAATACCAGTAGTACTTTTCACAGAACTAAAACAAATAGTTCTAAAATTCATATGGAACCATAAAAGGCCCCAAATAACCAAAGCAATCTTGAGAAAGAAGAACAAAGCTGGGGGTATCATAATCCCAGATTTCAAACTATATTACAAAGCTACAGTCGTCAAAACAGTATGGTACTGGCATAAAAAGAGACACATAGATCAACAGAATGGAAATAATGCCCAGAAATAAACCCATGCTTATATGGTCAATTAATCTATGACAAAGGAAGCAAGAATATACAAAGAGGAAAAGACAGTCTCTTCAACAAATGGTGTTGAGAAAACTGGACAGCTACCTGCAAAAGGTTGAAACTGGACCACTTTCTTACACCACACACAAAAATGAACTCAAAATGGATTAAAGACCTAAATGTGTGACCTAATACCATAAAACTCCTGAAAGAAAACATAGCCAGTAAACTCTCAGACATCAGCCTTAGCAACATTTTTCTGGATATGTTTCCACAGGCAAGGGAAACAAAAGAAAAAAACAAACTATTGGGACTACATAAAATTAACTTCTGCACAGCAAAAGAAATCATCAACAAAAAACAAAGAGACAACCTACTGAATGGGAGAAAATATTTGCAAACAATACATCCAACAAAGGGTTAATAACCAGAATATATAAAGAACTCATATGACACCAAAAACAAAAACAAACCCCAAAACAAACAAAAAACCCTCACAAATAATCCACTTAAAAATGGGCAGAAGACCTGAATAGACTTTTTTACTAAAGATACACAGATGGCCAACAGACACATGAAAAGATGTTCAACGTCACTAATCATCAGGGAAATGCATATCAAAACCACGGGATACCACCTCATACCAGTCAGAGTGGCTAGTATCAAAAAGGTAAGAAATAAGTGTTGGTGAGGATGTGAAGAAAAAGAGAACCCTCCTACACTGTTGGTGAGAATGTAAACTGGCAAAGTCACAATGGAAAACAGAATGGCAGCTCCTCAAAAAATTAAAAATAAAAATACCATACAATCCAGTAATTCCACTCCTGGGTACTTACAAAAGAAAATGAAAACACTCATTTGAAAAGATACATGCACTCCTTTGTTTCTTGCAGCATTATTTCCAATAGCCAAGATATGGAAGCAACCCAAGTGTCCATTGGTAGGTGAATGGATAAAGAAGACGTGGTCTATATACAGTAAAGTATTACTCAACTATAAACAGAATGAGATCTTGCCATTTACAACAACATGGATGGACCTAGAGGGTATTATGCTAAGTGAAATAAGCCAGTCAGAGAAAGACAAATGCCATATGATTTCACTTACATGAAATCTAAAACACAAAACAAATGAACAAACAAACAATAAAACAGAAACAGACTCATAGGTACGTAGAACTGGTGGTTGCCAGAGGTGAGGGGCTGGGGGATGAGCAAAACTGCAAAATTGGTGAAGGGTATTAAGAGGTACAAACTTCCAGTTGTAAGATAAATAAGTTATGGGGATGAAAAATACAGCATAGGGAATAGATTCAATAATATTGTAATAACTTCGTACGGTGATAGACGGTGACTACACTTCTCATGGTGAGCACTGTATAATATACAGAATTGTTGAATCACTATGTTGTATACTTAAGACTAATGTAATACTGCTATATTAGTATATTGAACTAATATACATCAATTAAAAAAAAAAAACCTCCCTTTTATTGATGAATTGAAGAGCAGACCAAGGTAGAAAACAAGAAAAGAGTCCTTGACAGTTTGATAGGTCAACAGAGCAGGGCTGTTTAAAGTGAAGAAATAATAGGATGGAAGTGATGGGGCAGTGGGAGGACTTTAATACCTGAATTACTTTAATTCCTCCACAAATGGCAAAAACGTCTTTGGAGACAAGGCTGGAGAATGAGTTAGCAGCTAGTAACAAAGTCATCCAGTAGATGAAAGAGTAAAGGAGAACCCGGACAAATACTGTAGTGTGAATAGGACTTGCATGAGTTTGGAAAACTGGAAATGCTGGTCTACAGGAAAAGTCAAGTTTGGGGAAGTTCTGTGTCCCTGAGCAAGTCCATACCATGTCCAGGGGTAGCAGGTCTCTTGGTTCAGGGATGGGGAGTGGATACTGGAAAAGGGGACACTCCTGATGGGTTTGTGGGGTTTCAGAGAGAGCACCTGAAAGATGCAGACTACCGTACTGAGAAGATACCGTGTGATCCTTACATGTTAACCCATTCAATCCTTGCCCTGACCCCGTGAGATACCCATCAGTATCCCCACTCTTCTAGACTTAGAATATGGATTTTTGAATACACTTAGATTTGAGTCATGGTTCTCTCAAGCGCTGTATCTCTGATGACATAAATTTAAAATGAGACTGAATGAATCAATGGAGTAAAGCAACCCTGCCCATGAATCACAGCAATGTCAAAGTAGAAATAAAATTCACATGTCCTCCATTTACAGGCTATGGACTAGCCCTCTGAATCACAATGCACCCAGTGGTGAATCCTCCCGTCTACTCCGAACTGTCATCAGAAATATTCAAACTTAAGCTCCCACCTTCACACATTTTTGTGTCACTTCTGCATTCAGTATTCTCTGTGGCACCTGGCACTGCAAAACATGTCTTGAAATAACTGTTGTAAGAGAGTAAATTGGTGCACTCTATTTTGGGGGAATCAGAGTGGGGCAGGGAATTTGGCAATAAGTATCAAAATTTCAAATGCACCCACCCTTTACGTAAGGATATGACTCCTTAGAACTTAACCTGCTGCTACACAATAGAAGTATGTCTTGCCATTCATACAGATATACATTCTCACACACATAAAAGGCTAACAGGAGACAGAGCAGCTGAGTGGATCAGAGCATGGCCTCAGGAGCAAACGTGCAGGAGTTCAAATTCGACTTCTTCCTGCTTCTACCATGCTGGGCTTCTTGGATCGCTATTCCTCAGTTTGCTCATCAATAAAGTGGGGCGAAGCATAGTACCCACCTCTTAGACTTGTTGAGAGAATTAGTTATACTTGCAAAGGCCTTGGGCCAGCAAGCATGAAGTACCATATAAATGTTAGCTGTTATTATAATGATTTTCAGTCAAACACTCTAAGAGCAAAACAATCTGAAAATAACTTTAACACGTGGCAAGAGTAGAATGCCTGAATTCACCGTGGTACACCCAGAGAGAAGAGAATACGACTGTCACCGAAGATACCGAAATATATCTGTATGAGCTTCTTGTCCAGACGAGAGAAAACACAGATGTGTCAGGCAATCACTTCTGTCTGGGGCTTCGATCTGGGATTCTTCTTCCGTGCAGGTGTCTGTTAGCCACTTGTGGAAGAAGCACAGTACGGATGTGGTCTGAAGAGCTTCAGGATGAGCAGAACCAGGACACGGTGCAAAGATTAAAGTGGGCTGTACGTGCGCACAGACGTATCATCTTTATAGACCCACACGGGTCCTTCCTGCCTGCTGCTTCCCTGCTCAATTCCCTGCTACTACGGGAAGAAAACACGTGAGCTACCTTCGCCTCTTCCCTGCTTCCAGAAGACTTTCCACAGAAGCTGCCAAAATAATTGGGAGAATTCATATTCTCCTGCCTGGGTCTATACTGTCAGGCATTTTGCTATGAATTCTCTCTCTCACCCTCCTCGCCTGACAGGTAACCTGCATGAAATCTCCTTGTACAGATTATTCTGAGCACTGGTTTTTAACTCAAGTTAGTTATATGGTTCAAGAAAAATAGAGTATTTCTAAGCCACACTTAACCACTCATATGGAAATTTGGAAGAGAGCAAAGGGCTAAACCAGCCAATGAGAATATAACTTAGCTGTAGTCTAGAATATTAAAAAAAAAAAAAAGTCTTCTCTGAATTCAGAGATACCTTGAGCTTATTTCTGAGATGAGGAATAGGTGATGACTTAGGGCAGACTGTGGATGAGTGGGGGGAAAGGATGGAGAGTCAGCACATGCTCCTTGACCACCAAATGCCTGGTACTCTATAGTCATTGGGTACTTAGACCAACCCTGTGAACTAAGAGTCCATGCTGTCCATGAAAACGTGGAGGGTGGCAAAGACTTAACCACATTTATTGAGCAGGAAAGTGACAGAACTAGGGTTTAAGACCCAGGTGGACTGGTTCTAAAACCCATGCTGTTTCCTCCAAAGCTCAATGTTTCTGGGCAGAGTCTGATTTCAGTAATGGTAAGGGCTAAAGGAAAAGGCATCAGAACAAACAGAAGGTCTATCAAAAACTCCCACTGGTGCTCCTTGACCCAGGGAAATACTGACAGGCAACAGATGTTTCCAGAAAGTCCTTCTGGATCCAAGCTGCCTGGGGAAGAGAAGGTTACAGCCACAGCCCAACATCATGAAGGTAGCTTGTTGTTGGACAAAATGAAATGATGAACCCTGGTAACCCCATGTGTTCCTGGGAATCACTTGGAAGTTCTCATTTATGCAGAACAAGCCCCGTGACCAATAGCCTGACTCATCTTCCTGAGGAAAGCACTACTGGGAGAAAAGCTCAGGAAACCAGCTGTCAATCCAAGCACCCAACACAGTCTTGCAGTGCTTGGTTCAGCCCTGCCTGAGCCTGATGGGTGCCGCCCTGCCTCGGGGGCCCCTGAAAGAGAGGGGACATCTGGGATTAGGGGATTAAGGGGATTAAGTAGTAGCAAAAAACCCAGACTAGACAGCAAAACAGCCAAGATCTGAGCTTTGGATGGTGCGACCCCTGCCCTTGGTGCCCCCCAGGCTAACACTCCCTGTGTCCCTCTCCTTCCTCCTGGTTCAAGGGCCCCTCCTTCACGCTGATGCCAACTGCAATCGTGTCTGGATGCCATCCTCTCAGTCTTCGGCCAGTGCTAAGAGATGTTTCAATCCCTGCTTGGTTAGCAGTTAAAAAAGAAGTGTGATACTAACAATCCCAGAGATGGTTGGGATTTCAATGGGGACTCGCTGACAATTTAAGAAAAAGCCTAAAGAATGACTATCTAGTGGTAGAATTTCAGATCCTATGAAAAATCGATAATATATTCAAAACTTGCACACACACATGGGCCCAGAGATACACGTAAGACAGACAGAAAAGAAAGATAACACACACATATATAATTAAAAAGAAAGTATATCCATTGCATATAAATCAAGAAGTATCTATGTGTACTCTTGCTTTGGAAGATTGAGACCTGGGTAGCAATCACAGACTTCCTTAGGGTATCGCCTACCTCCTATGTCCCTGGGGTGTCACGCCAGCCCTCGGTGAGGCAGTGTATGCTCTTGGGACTGAAGGATGGTCTTTCGTTGGTGTGCTTCTCTCTGCACACATCAGGGCAGTTATGTCCACACTCTCTCTGTACATAGGCTCCCACTTGCCCAAAGAAAGTCCCTAGTTCCACAGTTGCTTAAATTCTATTTAAACTTAACTCTAACAAACTCTCCCATTCTCTAGAAAGTCCACTGGCAATAAAAGGCCCGAGAGTGGCTGAGAGGGGGCCTGGCCCAGTTTGTCCGTGGCTCAGAAGGGGATGCCATGAGATCCCTTAGGGTCATTTCCATAGGCTCAGCACAAAGCATGGTGCTTGGCTCACAGCAGGCCCAACATGTATGTTTGTTTGGTGTTTCCGAACTGCTGGGCTGGGACAAGTTCAGCATTTCAGACAGGCTTAGAAGTTGCCACCAGCCTCCAACATAAGCAATGATACTGACTGCAGTGGGCAGTACCTTTCCCTGACCTCAATCTAGTCCTAGGTGAAGAGGACGACAGAAGCTGTCCAGAATGCTCCCAGGGTACGTTCAAAACTCAGCCTCACCACTACCCACGAATAAAAGGAGTGGGGCCTGGAGAAGTTTGTGTGGGTCCCTCCAACTTCACGGGCTCCGTCATCCTTAACATGACGTCTTTCATTACAGGGGGTAAAGACTGATTTATGTGGCTGGGGTGACTCTCAGACCACTCCGCATCCATCTGTCCATTTAGACCATGAGTGGTTCATAGAGGACATGCTCCACAGGTTTGCTTATGCAAATTCTGTGACATAGTCAAAAGGGTCAATGGCTGGCGGTCTGGAAGCTTCCAGCCCGGGCCTCAATGTTATGAACTGAACTCTAAAACCACTGACATTTAGAACTGGAAAAAGGTTTCCAGATGATGCTACCTACAGTTTACAGATGAGGAAATGGTGGTAAGAAGGGAGGTGATGCCGCCATGATCGTGCACTTGACCCCACAGAGTCAGAACCCACAGCCCAGCGCGCTCACCACGGCAGCATCGCCGTCTCCATGGCTGGACGTTCTGAGATTACAGGTGGCATTTCTGTACTCACAAGACAATGGAGGAATATACAGATGAATCTCATAGAATCTCAGTTAAAACACCGAGTCAGTCCGTCTCTCCCTCTCCCTCTCTCTCCTCCACCCTGCTCCCTCCAGAGCCGTTCCCGAACACCATGTGTGAGAGAAAACAACAGAATGGAAATTGCTCATATGGAGCACGAGGAGGCTGCCCACCTCCCTCGCACAGCCCGTGCGCAAAGACAGCCCCTCAGCTGTGCCGCAGACACAAGGTGGCTCAAGCTCATTGTTTACTGTGACAGCTGACAAGCCAGCTGGCACAGATCACTCCTCACTTCCAACAGAGATGCCACCAGGACACGTGTGACAGGTGCCAGCTGCCACTCAAGAAGATGGGTGGTGTCCTTGCCAGTCAGCAAGGTGCAGCCCGTGGTCCAGGCCCCAGGTCCGCAGTCCACCAGGGGGCTTCCCAGCAGAGAGCAGAAGCGGGACCAGCCCCACGCTGGCCATTTGTGGGAAGGGGGTGGCAACACACTTGCGCTAGCCGGGTTGTGGGAGCTATGGGTGGAGCCAAAGTTTGCTCGAATGCCCCGGCAGGTCTGTGTTATATTTGGCAAAGGAATGGCAGTTCTGGACAGAGCAAAGAGGAGAAGGAAGAGGCAAAGCATTGCATGTGAAAAACACGCCGGGCACCACCAGAAGTGTGGGCCGGCCACTAAGGGATCTGGCAGTCTCAGGAACAGGAGGGGCCTCCCGTCCCCTAACCTTGGCCAGATCCACCTGGGTTCACTGGAAAGGGAAAAGCAGTTCCTTGTAGAGCTGGGGGAGGGGTGAAGGAGAGGGGGCTGGTGCTCTGACCCAGGGCACCGGACACAAAGAAGGCTCTCAAGTGGCAGGCCCTAAGGAACACAAGAAACTCCTTCTGCTCTCAAGTTTTCCCCTGCCAACCTGCTCAGCAGAGCATAGAGGAGGCGCTCTCCACCTCAGCACTGCTGCTATTTCGGGTGGGTAACTCTTCATTGTGGGGGGCTGTCCTGGGCACTGTAGGAGGGAGGCTCAGCAGCCTCCCTGGGCTCTTACCACTAGACTCCAGGAGCAACTCCCCGCCCCCAGTTGTGGCAATCAAAACTATCTCCAGACATGTCCCCTGTACCCCAGCATGACTCCCAACTGATAAGCCACTGGTATCGGGGTCAAGAGCACAGAGTCAGGCCCCAGGTGGCTTAGGTCAACTGAATCCCAAATCTGTCACTTACTGGGCAGATAATTTTGGCCATGTCATTCAATCTTTGTGCTTGTGTCCTCAGCTACAGAGTAAAAGGGTGATAACAGAACACACCTTTATAAGGTAGTCCCAAACGTTCATTTATTTCATACAGGGAAAACTCTCAGAGTAGTGTCTGGCCCACAGGAGGCATTCCTCTCCCACAGAGAAGCCCAGGAAATATTCCATTCTTCCAGAATCCCTACTGACAGGGTTCAGCTTAGAGTCTGCCTTTGAGAAGCCTCTGTGTGCAATTTGGAAAACAGAAGAGAAGGAGAAGCCATTATTGTCCCCCAGGATAGGCCCACAGAGACGTGTGTGGGAAAAGGTGGGAGGTTAGCCTTAGCTTCCAGACCTCTTGCAAATGCCCTGCTCTGGTGCCATAATGATTGAGGTCATCTATGGCTGTTTCTTTTGATTTCTGCAGGCTCCTAATCTTTGGAAGCCAGATGCAGATTTTCCTGACCCATTCTCCACCAGCCTGCCCAATGAGAGTGTAAGACATACTTCCTGTATGAAATCCCTTCCTGCATAAAATATCTAGAGCTGGTCCTTTTTTCCAGACCAAATTCTAACTTATGAACCCACTGACTTGCTCAAGAAACTAAAATCCTGGGGCACCTGGGTGGCTCAGTTGGTTAAGTGTCTGACTCTTAATACCAGTTTGGGTCTTGATCTCAGGGTTGGAGTTCAACCCTGCTTTGGGCTCTGCACTGGGCATGGAGCCTACAAGAAAGGAAAAAGGAAAAAGGAGAAAGGAAAGCAAAGGAAAGCAAAGGGAAGGAAGGAAGGAAGGGAGGGAGGAAAAGAAAGAGAGAAAGAAAGAAAGAAAGAAAAAGAAAAAGAGGGAGGGAGGAAGAAAAAGAAAGATACTAAAACCCTACCATCAGGAATACTGCGTAGGTATGTATCTATCTACGATAGAACCTGTATTTCCAAAGAAGATTCCAAAATATAAAACAGGTAACAGTAGAGCTTTTCAAGATGGCCAAGTGTGTGGAGAAGGGGTGTGGCCAGGTGGTTTACCTTCCCACACCTGCAGAATCCTAAGGCTCTGAAAGACCCTGTTTGTAAATCTCTGTAGTAAGAGAAGAACCCTAAAATATACAGCAGGCCCAGGCACACAAAGTGTTCAAGTCGAAGTTTGCATAAAGCCGTTCCAGGGCCAGAGAGGAAAGCAAATGACCGCTGACTTGATCTATTTTGTTAGATGCACAGTGCCCGGCCTGGGGAGAGAAGGGACTCATTAAGAAGCAGATTCCCTGTCTTTAAGGATTTCAGAGTCAAATGGCAGATGAAAATAGAAGGTCCGAAGACCAGGAAAAAATGGTGACGTGTCTTGGTGAGAGGTACGTGGCATTTGGTGGCTGATGAGGACCTGTGGTCCTATGAGCCTTAGTGAGCAGATGCTGGGCTTTGCAGCATGAAGGGCTCCCTGACTCCCAGGTGTGACAGGAAGCCCACTCACAGGGCATCTAGAATAGACAGCTGCCCAAGCAGGGGAAGGAGCCAAAAACCTGGCGTCCCTTCTCCCTGGTGAATAACACACCGAGTTCCTCCCGGCCTGCGTCTCCTGTCCAGGCGGTCCCACCGATCAGGAGGGAATTGCCATATGGTCATTATTTTCTAATTGATTTTTGGCAAATTGCTTTCATCTGGTGAGTTCAGTTTAGGTGGGCCAGACACCTTGTTCCCCATACTTCACTTTTATTCTGCTAGGACTTTCGGAAAACTCCAGGTATTCATGGGAAACTGGGCATATCTGCTCTGAACACTTTTTTTTTTTTTTATTGTTTTGACACACCCGCCAAGAGATTGGTCTCTCTTTCCAGCAGTGCTTTCAAAAGTTAGATTTTTATGGTTGAGAATTCTCATTAAAAATGATTACTTTTGGCAGCACAAGTCGGAAAGGTGACAGGAGAGAGGGAAGTATTAGAGGCACTGAGGGGTTTTTTTCCTTCCATTTGCAGAAAGCCTGCCTGTAAAACAAACATCATGCGGAGAATGAAAAAAATACAAATATTTGAAACACACAACGAAACCCCTCCTAAGTTTTATATGTGCTATTCGAAGCAATTTTCTAAGTACAGGAGCTGAAACCACTATCCCCATGCCCTGTTCCTACCTCCGCGAAGGCTGTAACCCCACTGAGTGGCAGGCATGTTTTCCCCAAGCCTCTGCAGTCGCTGCAATGCTGGGGCCTGGTGCGCAGGACCGACAGAGACGCCCCATGAGCAAACAGCCACGGCGGACGGTTACTAGAACACCGTAGAGAGAAGAAGCCGACACACACCATGGACACCAAACGTAGGGACTAGAAATCTAGGCAAACCAAACTTTTTGTGGTAATACTGTATTTCTTGTTTTACCTATGTCATGGGCAAAAATAAAATAAAATACAATCATTCCTAACTCTGCAATAATTCTCTAAAGGAACTGAACGTATGAACTTTTCTTGATGCTTCTATTTAGATAGACAATTTCTTAAGGACATTGAGATTCAGGTTTCTTTAACTATCATGCAAAAATATTCCTCCTTACATTTTGTTGTGTGTGTGTGAAAATGGCTGCGTCCCCTTAGGGGGTGTCAGGACATGTGGGGACCTGGTGGGCCCCTGCCACCATTTCTCCTGAACTTTGTTTTCCTACTCTACTTGTTCACATGTTGGATCTCATCCCTGGTTTCCTGTCCAGAAATAGAGTGAAAATGTGGCTGTGGTTGGGAATCTTCAGCTCTCCATAACAGCCTGGCCCACAGTGTGGTGATGCCTGTCAACTATTCTGGGTCCCTTTGTGGCCCATGATGTCCCATGTCCTCAACCCTCCAAACACCAGCACCCGCACTTTGCAGAAGATGAGCGAGTGTGGACTCGAAGTGACAGACTTTAAGAGCCTACAAGTTTGGAAACCACTTCCATGGCAGACTCCATTTTTCCTCGTAGATTTCCTGTTTTGATGAACGTTGTGACTTTTATTTGCAATATCCCAGGAAGCAGTAACAATTACGCTAAAATTCAAAGTACACTTGCCCATGATATAATCAATTTCCTGCCCTTGGAGATTCACTGTTACTTTCTGTATGATTTCTGTACTTACATATGTTAATAGGAATAAGATGCCCACCCTGTGCAAACATTTATACATTTACAATCCGGATACAGGGTCTGGCACATACCAAGGCCTCAATAAATGTTATTTGGCTTCCGTATCAAACACGGAACACAGGTAGGTTTGAGACCTATGATTCCTGGCTTGCTATTTTGTGGATATAAAGTATTAGGTCAATCTTCCCTTCACTTTTCTAAGTAGTGCTTGATATCTTGATGGCAAATGGGAAGGCTTGAGGCTAAGGAGTCTACAGCCAGAATTACCCCAAGGTTTAGTACAGTCACAGGCGGGCTAGGTAGGCAGATGCAAGCCTGGATGACTCAACTCTGAAGGGACAAGGCAAGACAGATGACCAGAAGTCCAGGTAGGCATTGGTCAGGAATTAGGAGAGGCCAGGGCCTCAGCATGTAGTTGGGCAGGTTGTAGTCAGCCAAGATGCCCAGTAAAAGGATGATGGGAACTAAACTCCTAAACATAGGGGACACCATTTACTTCTTCATGCAAAAGTAGCTTTTGGGCTCCCTGTGATTCTCAGAGAGCCAAGGACAATGAAAGGCAGGCAAATTTGAGGAGAGAACTGACATGGGGCTCAAGAATCAAGAAGACTTCCATTCGGACTCAACATTTTCTCCCAGCCAGCAAGCTTTGATAAGTTCTCTGCTAGTGGCAACATAAACCCCTGGATTTGGCCTCCATGGAACCTGCAACATTTCTCAGACCTACATGGGGACAGTGGGGTTATGAATAAGGGAAGAAAGCATCGTATGAGTCTAGGTCTCAGAAGCAGAAAACTGAAAGGGGGCTTCAGAAATTGTACTGCGCTGTAGAGTGTCCCCAAAATTCACATCCACCCGGAATCTTGAGATGTGACCTTATATGGAAATAAGAACTTTACAGATGTAATTAATTAAGATGAGGTCATACTGGAGTAGGATGGGACCTAAATCCAATCTGACTGGTGTCCTTGGAAGAAGAGGAGACACGCAGACACACAAACACACAGAGGGAGGAAGGCCATGTGAAAACAGAGGCAGAAGCTGCAGTGATGGAGCCATGAGCCAAAGGCCGTCAAGAACTGCCGGTGACAACCAGACAGGAAGGGGCAGGGAGGGATTTTTTTCCCCGAATTATCAGAGAGATCATGGCCCTGCGAATGCCTTGATTTCAGATCCAGCCTCCAGAACTGTGAGGCGGTCATGTTCTGTTGTTTTAAGCCACCTGGTTGTGATACTTTGTTATAGTGCACAGAAGACATAATACAGAAGTCAGCTGGTCCAACGGCTGCAAAGTCTCGATGTGTGCACCGAGACCCAGGGAGACCTGGAGACTGACTCAGTGGGACAGGGCTGAGTCCCAGCAGAGCTGGGACAACCGAGCCATTCACTCACTTGTTCATTCATTCTGTCAACATTCATTGGGTGCTTTCTTACTCAGAAGACGTCACTGCAGACTGGACAACACAAAGACAGACCTCTCCCTCATGGAGCTTTCCTTCTAATAGAGTTAGCAGATAATAAGCAACTGTCTACACAAGGCATTATTTAATTACAAATAAGGAAAGAACTACAGAGACAAACACACCATCCAGTGATGAGATCACAGGATGAGGATTCTGGAAATTAAGCAAAGGTCCCCGGGAAGTGCACTGGGGAGGAAATCTAAAGGACAAATTGGAGTTAGCTCACCATGCCATAGAAGCGTGTGTGTGTGCAGGCGCATGATGAAAGGGGTTTTTGAAAAGGTGAGGAGGTATAATGAGAGGAGGATATTTCAGATAAAGATTGTGACATTTTCATCAATCTTCCGTCCACCATACTGCCTTTCCTGGAAACTCATACAAAAGCAAGAGAATGTCATTGTCCTATCAAGTTATGTCATACGGATGCTAACCACAAAATACTTACAGCCTAAAAAAGACCAAGGAAACTCTCGTTTGCAGTATGCACTGGACTATACATACCCTAGAAATACTACAATGTTCTATCTGAAATAGTTCACATTCTGTGAGGCCAAAAACACCCTCTCTCCGTTTTCCCCCACCCTGTAGATAAATAGATAAAGTTACGTTGTTGCTGGGGTTTTTTTTCCTGTCCACAAAGAAGCTCAACAACAATAACAAAGACTTCTCTCCACAAGAACTGGCATAACCAATCTGGCCTTGATAAATAGGAATTTGTAAATACTGTACAGCTGATAAATTCTGTCCCAATTATACATGCCTATCAAATTCAAAGGTGGTTTTGTGGTAGGCTATTAAATGCATGGTTCAATTACAACCTTCCTGCACATAACATTTCTTCCCTGGTTAAGGCACCAAATGCTAATTCAGAGATCGGTCATATTTTCCACTTGAAGTTCATTACATTCAAAGTAAATTGAGTGCAGTGAACAACTGGCTGACCCCAACTACCCCTCACCCGGAAAGTCAACGGCCACATAGCAACGTGGTCCAACAAAAAGCTTCACGCATCTGAAGCTAGTTTATATGGAGTCAACCACGAAGTCAGGAAGAATCAGAAATTACTGGAATTCCCATTGTTTCTGAAAAAGAAAGAACTCCTGGCCAAACTGTCTCCTCTTCTTTCGACAGTGGGACCTTAAGTTTCGTGACTCCTTTACTTTCTCATTTCCACTTCACACTAAATAAGTAAGAAGAATTATATATTCCTCAACAGAACAAAGGGCCTGAATGAGCTCTGGCATAATACATCGGGCCAGAAATGCCACGGGGGCGTTTTACGAGACTTCAAGTGAAGTGACAGTGGGGCTTCCCAACACTGGGAAACAGTGCAGCTCCTCTGCCCTGGGATTTCTGAGCTTGTTTGCAGTAATTGCCTTTGCCCACCCATCCCATCGCACTTGGGGAAGGCTCTGATGTTTTCCTGCAACTGCTCGGCTCTGATGCTGACTTGAAAAACCTCCTCCACATGGATGCACTCAATCACCCAGCATTAAATGAGACATCTAAGGATTCTGCCACTCACCATTTCTGTCATGTTTTCTCAGCCCTCAGAGGACTCCATTGTTGTGCAAAGCCACTACAATCCCATTACCAGCTGGCATACGATCAGATGATAACTAACGTGAACACAAACACTTAAACAGCACAAGGAACTGCGGAGGCCTCCCTCTTGGGCAACGCAGCCCAGGAGATTTTCTGACACCCGATCCACAGACTGAACAATCACATTGCAAAATGCTTTCAATGTCGAGGAACAAGCATTCAGTCAGCCCTCATGTGCCTGTCATCTGGTCCTGGGTGCTTATGAAACAGTCAGCTTGGCCTTTATTCTTCTCTAAAAACTTTTTCAGAAACCACTAAGTTGTTCCAGCCTTCTTCCCACTGCACCATCACTCAGATGTTTGTGAAGGCCAGTTATTAGCGCCTGGCCTCGTGCTCGGCTCTGTACAGCGGCTGGAAGTTTGCTCGGAAAGACTGAAGAGAGGTGCCGGTTTGGTTCTAGGGGAGTAGCTATAACCAGCTGAAGCCGTTGTTTACGCCTTGACCAGTCTTCACTCTGCAGCAGGAAGTAGCAGGCATTAGGCACTTCCTCCACTGACCCATGATGAGGTCCGGGTGCTGGACACCATGAGACAGTCAGAAGCTGCACCATCCCTGCCTTCAGGAAGCTGCCAGTCTACTCGTGGGCATGGGCACGTGCTTGCACCAGCACACACACACAAGTAATACAAGGCCATATGTAAATGGAACAGGAGGGACAGAAACAGGGTGAGGATGAGCACTTGGAGAAGGGAGAAATCTCCCTGAGCAGAGATGGTCCCCAAAGTCTTCCAGAGTACAGGGGATCAGAGAGAGTCGTGAAAGTGGGTGAGGGTTTAGATCCCCAGCCCTGAAATGTATGGAGATTCCCAGCAGGGCAGTGTCGCGAGCAAAGACAGAACCCTGAGGATGAATGGGCTGACACGAGCGAGTCAGTGGAGAAGCTGGGAAGGAACAAGAGGAGTTTCCCCTCCTTAAGGTTTGTGCTCACCAAGTGGTGTCCTTTCATCAATATTTCAGCGTGGGTGCTAAGGCCGGTGGAGAAAATTCGGCAGAACCTGCAGCTTTGAAGGTCAGTCAGTTCCGTGTGTGACTGGCACAGCAGCAGTCAGACTGACGGCAAGTAACATCTTTTCTAACGCAGCTGCTCCCCACCAACTGCGGGGACAGGCCTCGTCCAGCCCCATGGAACATGCTTCCAATAGTAAAACATGGTGGAACTTCAGTACTGCAGGTTTCTTCACAAACACTTTATTTCTGGATGCTTGGATTGAAAGGGCAGCCAAAGTCTTGGGGGAAGGAAGGGACAAAGCGAGCCCTAGGACTTGCTAGTGGCCTCTTGTCAAGTCTTGCAGGGAGGGAGACTGAACAGAGCAAGGGCAGGCTGCGAATGAGGTACGGAGACTCATTCCAGGCTGTGCCCTTCGTCCTCCCTCCTTGGTCCCTCAGGAGTGGGCTCTGGCAGCCCAGGGGGCACAGCCCTGTCCCCAGGACCCACAGCTGAAAGAGAAGTCATTGAGGATAGAAATAAGGTGAATCACCTCCTATGGGTTGTTTTTCATAAATTAAAGGACACCTGGGATGTTCTTTCTCAGTGACAGTTGATCATCTTTGAATGAAATTACAACAGACTAAAAGGTAGGGGGCTTCACAGGCTCCCAGCTGTAACTGGGATCTTGACTGGGACTCAAGGCTTGAAGAAGAGAAAAGCAGAAGAGGAAGGCTTAAAGAGTGGTTCTCAAATCATTTCCGACCCCAACTCTGGGATCTGACAGTCCCCTTGGTGGCAGCTGTGGCAGTGAGGCTGGTCCCCAGCGCACACTTGGAAAGAGCTCCCCCCTGCCTGTGTGAGGCTGCACATGCCCCTTGGGGATCCCTGCAACAGAGGGACAGACTACACATGGTGGCAAGCTAATGAGAGCAGTGTTCCCGGACAAGAAAGGAAAGATCAGGCCTTCTCGCTTAGAGGAATGAGTGTGAAGAATACGTCAGTGACACAGGCTGGGGTTCATGTTCTGGCTGTCCTACTTCCTGCGCGTGGCCCTCTGGGTCTCGAGGTCTGAGTACCGAGTGAGGCAAGAGCAGTTTCTTCCCACAACGGAGGGTAAAGGCCCCAGCATGGTGTCCTTTAGCTGGCACCTAGGAAGTGCTGGTTCGATTCCTTGAATGCAGCACAAAGGATGGAGTTTAAGAATCAGGTGAAGATATAAATAATCTGGGCCCTTCCAAATGTTAAAACTCAATAAGAAAGGATCAAAGTTTATATGGGATGTTTAAACAGTGTTTTTGTTATTTATGACTTCTTTGCCTCTCAGAAGCATCCTCAGGGGAACCCCGGCAGAGAAGTTTCCGTCGTTTGCCTGACATCACACATCTAGCAAAGAACGAGACCAGAACAGGCCCTGTGTGTGGACCTCTTGGATTAAATCACACAGCGTCAGAGTCTGGCAACCTTACCACCCAGCATATTTTTCTTCCCCATGCTCATAACACAAATTTGTTCCCTTAGCGAACATTTACTGAGTGCCTGTTAGATGCCACTTGGCCCTGTCAGTGACCAATGCAGCAAAGAACTCTGTCCTCAGGGAGGGACCTGGGGAGGAAAGGCCAACACTGAGCAGGAGACATAATAATAAATAATAAAGGAGGACATTCTACAGCATGCTGGAAAAGACAGAGCAGAGCAGGGTAAGGGGCTGGGCAGAGTGGGGCTCGGGGAAGGGTGCATGGGCTGCCACTTTAAATAAGGTCACGGGAAGAGATTTCATGAAGAAAGTGACGACTGAGCAAAGCCTTGAAGGAGGTGAAAGTCAGCAGATGGCGGGACAAGAGAGTGCCAGGCAGAGGGAACAGCCAGTGTGAGGACGCTGAAGTCAGGGGCGAGTCTCGTGTGCAGGAGGGGGAGTTGGGGCCCCATGGCCAGAGTGGGGGGGGGGTCCCCGCGCTGGGAGAACGCTGCAGTTTTCCCTTGCACGGCCTGGCACCATCAAGGTCCTACGATCCAAAAGTGCCACCATCTGTTTCCAGGTACAATGCACCTAAACACCTGGGAAATAATAGGAAAATGGCACCCACCCTTGGTTTCCTATTCCAGAAGCCTGGTTTTTAAAAAGCTGTAGTTAGTAACATGGATTCTGCCACCTTGGCTTTAATCTTGAAACGAAGTAATTCTTCCAGGAAGCCCGGGCTTCCAACTATGAGACACTTTTCAGACTTCTCCCCAGTCCTTTACATGGCGTCAGCTTACAAATGTCTGATACCCTGAGAATTAGTGCCGAGCTGCACCGAACAAAGCGAACAATTAGCAGCAGCACACGTGGCCGATTCATTTCAGATTATCTCTTGCTGTCACCCTGATGGAAGCAAATGATAGTGGTCACGCATCTCCCGATCACAGCCGCGGGAACACGCAGGACAAATCAACCTCCACCTGCTTGTCGTGCCAAAAATAGAGCAGCCCAGAGATTTCTGTGCACTAGAGAAAGCGGCAGCCTCAGGGCCTGACAAAGACACAGGTCTGGTGCAGAGCTTGCTCAAAAGGAAAAGGAACAGGCATCTGCAATCCTTGCACGAGTCCCTGAGAGGACGCAGAAGTTTCCGAGACTGCTCGCCCAGCATGCTCTATTATTACTACAGTATATGTAACACAGGAACACCATGCTCTGCTACACTAGCATGTATGTCCCAGCCTTTACTATGTTAGGAAAAAAGATCAAGTTGGGAGAATGGTTCAAAATAGATAATGCAGCCCATCAAAGAACAAACCAGAATTATTCATCCACATTCATTTTTAAGTGATTATAACATTTTATGTGTCATTCTGATGCAACTCGGTAAGAAATGTCTCTGTTCTCTGCAAAAGCTCCCCGAGCCAAACTTACCTGACTAATGCTTAGTTTAATGAGTTAACATCACCAGCAGGCAGACACAAGATTCTATCCTCTGCACAAAACCGCACGGACTACAGTGGCTATCACGATCCATTGCTCAAAATCTGCCCCATATGAGGTAACGACAAGTCTTGGGTAACCTCCCGTCGTTCATCTTGTGCTTGGCAAATGCAAGCATCTGTTGTGCCCTCGTCAAACTTCCTGTTCAGCAATTTAAGTCAGAATCTCATTCTTTTAAAGATTTATTTACTTAAGAGAGAGAGAGCGCACGAGCAGGAGGGGCAGAGGAAGAGGGAGAGAGAATCTCAAGCAGACTCCCCGCTGAGCTTGGAGCCCAACACAGGGCTCAATCTCACGACCCTGAGATTATGACCTGAGCCAAAAATCAAGAGTCGGACACTTAACCAACTGAGCCACCCAAGTGCCGCTAGAATTTCAATTTTAATTAATAAAGTGTAATACTGCATTTAACATAGAAAGGCTGCTTCCCCGTTTCTAACAACACATACCCAAGGGTCTACAGACTTTCCCTGAGCTGGCTCTAAGAAGCTTCTAGTTTTCTGTCAGAAACAGTGTACCGAAGCACTTGTCAAACTACGTTTTCCTGAACTAGGCATGTGACCAGCTGGCCTTCACTGGGGTAATTCACAAAGCGACGTTTCAGTCTTCTCAGTTCATCTGCAACAACAGGTCTCTACAGTTTGAAGCTCCCAGAGCAGTGACTTCGGTGCACTGCACAGCCAAAGAGTAGCCATCGGATACATCGAATCACAAACGAAACGTGTCCAACAGCCGTTCAGTTGTTTTGGTCTCCCACGCAGCTTAGGCACTTCTCAGAGGTTTTGCTTAAGATCCCTGCTTATCTACAACAAAGATGGTGCCAACTCCAGGTCTGAGGACTTGCTATGGTGAGGCACTGTGTGAAAACCATGACCAGGTCTTGCTCATTCAACTCTTACAGCACCTCTAAAAGGCCACCCAACCACCATCACTCTCATTTCAAAGATAAGCAAGTGGAGGTCTCAGAAAAGCTGAACGACTGGCCCAAGTCACACAGTCAGGAAACGGTGGCACCCAAGCCCCAGGCCCTGTACTTGGCTTGATGTCTATATGACAAGAATTTACTCCATTCCAATCTCAAATTTTTCCTTGTCCTGAGAGTCTATTTTACAAAAGCACATTTCAGCACACATTTTTACAGAATATCCTTACCTTCCCCCAACCTGGTTCTATGCATTTATGTAGAAAAGTTAACCTTCCCAAAATGCAAAGATATATTCATTCCCTGGCCAAATTTAGCAAAACTGCCCTGTCCTGATTCCTTAAAAAATTAAGCATATAACTACCAAATGAACCACACACTTTATTCCCAAGTATTTGCCCAGGAGAAATGCAAACATATGTCTACACTGAGACTTGCACACAAACGTTCATGGCTTTTTTATTCACAACAGTCATTAACTGGTAACAGTCCAACAGGAGAGTGGTTAAATAAAATGCGTTGTATCCACAGAATGAAATACTATTCAACATTGTAAAGGAATGAATTATATAGATACTCACAACAGCACGGATGAATCTCAAGATAATTACAGCAGTGAAAGAAGCCAGACACAAAAGCATATATGCTACAAGGACCATCTATTTAAAATTCTAGAAAATGTAAACTAATCTGCAGTGAGAAAATCCAGATCAGTGGTTGCCTAGGATCACCGGCTGAGCGAAGAATGGATCACCAAGGGGCCCGAGGAAACTTCTGGGGGTGACGAGAGTGCTTGCTGTATCTTGCTAGGGCCAATGATGTCATGAGTATATACAGCTTGGATTCTCTCTTTAAAAGGATGTATCTTATTATTATGAACAGAATATACCCTCAATAAATTTGAATATAAAGTACATAGGTTTATAAAAGAAACCATTTATATATTGAACTCCAGTTGAGGAAATCTTTTTTAAAAACATACTCAGAAGTTTTTGAAAGTGCCCAGTCCTTATCTGGTACAACACTCAGTTTCAGCTAGCTACACTGTTTATTTTAGTTTCTGAAACTCCTGGTAGTCAAGAACCAGTACTCATTTTTAGCTTGAGTTCTATGCAGTTCCCAACACAGCATTAGGCATTGCAACTGTTCAGAACATTGCATCTAAACATATCTCCATTCTATTTTTCCTTGCTTTGCAAAGAGATCCTTGGAGCAGAATCTACAGTGAGCCTGCTAGCCTGGCCATCGGATCCTAAAAGAATGTCACCAGGAAATGTTTGCATTTGTCCCTAAACATACAAAGGCTGCCAACGACTCAGGATTCTGAGTGAAGTACTGCCCTTAAGTAAGTCTCAGAACTTCTCCAAAACCCTCTTTATTAAGAGGCATGTTAGGTGGTATAGGCCATACAGGTGGTGTTGCCTCTGAAAGTTACGTGCAACCCTGAGCTTGAACTTTAGGTTTTCTGCATGATGAGGGATAAGGGGAAGGAAGGTGATGAGACAGAGGGTAGCCTATAAGACATTAGAGACTCAAAAGTTTCCTCAGCCTTAAATGTGCTCCCACCCTCTTCCCTGTCTCAAGGAAACTGAAGCCTATTAGACTACTAGTACTAAACGATGTATTACTGACCCTGAAGGAGACAGGTACAGAATTCGAGAGTGTTTAGAAGCTTATATGGCAGCTTGACATTGCTGTGATCTGCGACCCCAATTCTCATTGAACAGGCTTTACACCAGGTCTGATACTATCAAAAACTTTGGGTGAGACCAGTCATGGACAGTTTCATGTACAGTGGCTTAAAACGTAAAAAGAAAAAAAGAAAAAAAAACGACCTAGTCTTCCCCCACACATGGTTCGAGAAGCATAGTTTTATGGCACAGCTTACTCTGTAAAGGTTCATTTTTCCCAAAGTGATAGTGGGAGCCAGAAAAAGGCCACTCTATCATCCAGTCAGATCCATGCACCTCCCAGCCTGTCTGTAGGTGCCAGGACTGAGACGGTAAATTGAAATTAAATAAACCTTCTCAAAGAGGAAGTTTATCAAAAATGCTATGTTTCCATTCTAATTAAAACCATGGCAATACCAGCTGCAAATATGGTTGCCCTCACGTCAAAAATCAAAATGAAGGTCATGATATTGGCTGTGCGGATGGAATTAATTTTTTTTCTTTCTTTTTTCCTCTTCCTTCTTTTCTGCCTTGTTCTCCTTCTTCTTTCTCTTTCGTCCTTCTTAGGGGAACACACTTAGTTCTCATGCGTGTCCGGAGCAGCACAGGTAGCTGACACAGATGGGGCTGCTCCTTGTGGCCTCTGCTTACATCGAATTAGTCCAGGCAACTCTGGCCCCTCACCTCTAATGTTTTCCAGAAAGATGAGTTGGTGGGGAACTCGGAAGGTGGTGGACAGGCTGTCTCCCACGACACAGGGCGTGCCTGAGAGGAGGTGTGCCCCTTATAACAGCCCCCGAAACTACAGACTGAAACAGGCAAGAGTGGAGGCCAGGTTTTTGACTTGAAAGGCACAACTGTCTTAATGTTTGTTCTTCCTTCCTATCTCGGTTCAGTGGTCAGTTCCCCAACTTTCCTGAGTAGACTGCTTCTTCCTGTTTATTACAGGCGCCGCACACTCAGTCCTGTGACTCTGCGGCTGCTGCCCACGCCCTCTGTGTTCAGTAAGTTCCACAGGACCATGGCCATGCCCGTCCTATGAACGAGTCCCTAGCACCTAATGGATCACAGTGATGAACATCGGAACATGCTCGACAACTGTCTGCTGGAAGGAGAGATGAAGGAATACAGGCATGAGCATGTGAGGTCTCTAGAGTATGGGCATTGGCATCTGTACACAGTGCTTGGCCTCGTTTCTAGATAAAAAGATGAAATTAATCATGAGTCTCACATAACTATTACAATTTTTAAGAAGACTGGGTAGCCCAAGGAAGCCTTATTACTAACTCAAACGGTAATAAAAATTCCTAAGAATTCAGGAGTGAGAAATACACTGAGAGTATATGCATCATGATTTTTGCCCACAGGGAGTTTTAGAAATGAAATAGCTCTTTTTGGGGAATAATCAATAGAGAAAAAAACTTGGGTTACTCCGTATTTCAATTGGGATAAAATGTTACAAATAATTTCTGAAAACGGAAGTCATGGCAGAGAAGAATGAGTTTTATAACATACCTCCATTTCTGCTTTGGGTCAAATCATGATCCCAAAAACATTATCGATTACAGAAAGTAAAAACCTGAGAGAACATGGTTAACCAATGCTGTAGACTGCATATGTACTCCCAAAGTTCATGGAGTGAAACCTAATCCCAGTATGACAGCATGTGGAGGGGGTGCTCCTGGGAAGTGATCAGGTCATGATGGCATAGCCTTCATGAATGGGGTTAGTGCCCTGTCAGGAGACCCCAGAGAGTTCCCCTGCCCCTTCCGCTGGGTGAGGACGCAGCAAGAAGACTACTGTCTATGAACCAAGAATCAGGCTTTCACCAGACACCAGATCTTGATTTTGGACTTCCTAGCCTCCAGAACTATGAAGAATATATTTCTATTGTTTCTAAACTACCCAGCCTGTGGCATTTTGTTATAGCAGCCCAAATGCTTAAGACAACCTACAGGCTTTCTTCCAACATCAACATTATACATGCAATAGCACTTTACTCAACATCCCTGGAGCTAAGAGAGAGCGGGGTTTACCCAGTTAATATTTACTAAAAGAGGAACAGTAAGTCATTCAATTATCAAGCCCCATAAGCACAGGTCCATTATTATTATTATTATTATTATTATTATTATTATCATTATTTTGCTAGCAAATACACAATTACTGTTATTGTTTCCTATCTGAATAATGTTTTTTGTTAACACAAAGCAATCATGATATGGTCAGTTTTATTAGCATGCATTTAAGTACGAAAGCTCAATAAGTATCAAAATGGATGTATTTTAAATTTCTTCATTGTCTTCCATTTTCCAAAAAAATCTTTGGAGGGGCACCTGGGTGGCACAGAGGTTAAGCACCTGCCTTCGGCTCAGGGCGGATCCCGGCGTTATGGGATCGAGCCCCACATCAGGCTCCTATGCTATGAGCCTGCTTCTTCCTCTCCCAGTCCCCCTGCTTGTGTTCCCTCTCTTGCTGGCTGTCTCTATCTCTGTCAAATAAATAAATAAAATCTTTAAAATAAAAAAAATTAAAAAAAAATGTTTGGAAAGTGCCCCCCCAAAAGTACGCACACATATACCCAAACACACAGAGAAAAAAAATCATCTATATATCTAATGTTGTTCAACTAAAATAATACAATAAAATATAAATATTTTATAATGAATAATATACTTCCAAACCGAAGAGCCCCCCCCCCAAACTAGAAGATATTTTAACATCTATTTTCTTTACGCTACTTATTAGACTTTATTTTAAATATGTGTTAAAGACCCTTTTACCAATACTATTTCATCCACTCAAATTATCAGGTGGGACAGAATTAACATTATTTTCCAGGTACCGTAGTATCTTATTTAATTCTTACAACGTCTCTTCAAGATAGGTCTTGGCACTCTCTAATAGATGAGCAGAGAAAGCAGAGAAAGAGCAACAAGTCACACAGCTGGGAAAGTGGGCTTGGATTCGGAGCCAGGTCTGACTCCAAGTTCCACGGGTTTCGAGGCCCTGAGGACACACGCTGGTGCATGCCCCCAGCCTGGCACCTGCCGGGCAGGAGGAGGGGTCAGTCAGGAGGCTCCTGCCAGTCACTAGCCTGCCCCATCTTTCTCTCAACAAAGCCTGAGTCTGTGACACGGTACTGAGCTCCGCCAGTGTGGGGGTTAACAATCCACTGGGACACAGTTTTACCAACCCTGCTAAAAGGACACATCTCTTTAACTGAACAACCCTTAGTCCTTTCAAGAGCAGCTAAAATGACTTTAGAAGATTTTGAAAGATCTATCCAAACAGGTTTTTAAGCCACAAGAAAACAAGGTAGTTCAGCAGCGGCTCACAGCAGGGGCTTGGCTAAAATAGCTCACAAATGGATACACTAGAATGCCTTTCCCATTCCCNACCTAGCCTGCCCCATCTTTCTCTCAACAAAGCCTGAGTCTGTGACACGGTACTGAGCTCCGCCAGTGTGGGGGTTAACAATCCACTGGGACACAGTTTTACCAACCCTGCTAAAAGGACACATCTCTTTAACTGAACAACCCTTAGTCCTTTCAAGAGCAGCTAAAATGACTTTAGAAGATTTTGAAAGATCTATCCAAACAGGTTTTTAAGCCACAAGAAAACAAGGTAGTTCAGCAGTGGCTCACAGCAGGGGCTTGGCTAAAATAGCTCACAAATGGATACACTAGAATGCCTTTCCCATTCCTGCAGTTGGTAAAGGACAACCAGTTCATGTGAGGATTGAAACGTTTTCAACTGCACTGGAAAATCAGACATATTTCTCGCGCGCACTCCTTCCTCTAAATGTGAGGCTCTTTCTTGTCTCCCGAATCTATTGTTCAGTTAATCTGTGCACGGCAGAATATTCTAATTTAAATCTGAGCCTGGGACATGCTATATTTTGTTTCTAGCTGCAAGAGTGCGAATGCCATAAATAACACGCACTGTGCTGTTCTCTGCTCCTAAACAGTCTGATCAGCTTGTATTGAAACCATCTCAGCAACCACACTTGACAGCTCACTAGGAACCTGCTCAATCCAGCCTCCCAACCAGTCCATCACTGCTGCCAGTTTCCAGGCGGACCAGGCATTCAGACACCAGACTCTAAATGAGAACAGCCCTGGCAGAACCCTCATAGGAGAGGTACGCTCCGGCTAACAGGCCGTCAATCTGTCAGTAGCTCTTAAGATTCCTCAGTCTTCTCCAACTGAAGGCCAGCTCAGTGCTGAGAGGAAGGGGGGACACAGCACGGGGAGGGCATCTGTCAGCTCCATTTCCAGGGACCCATCTGCAACCCTGGCCTGGCATGCCAGACCAAACCAGCACAAAGCTGGCACAGCTGCAGAGCACTTTCCTTCCCGAAGTAACTCAGTCATCCTTTAAACAAATAGTAATCCAACAGCAACTCCGTAACAAAGACACCATGTACCCAGACAACCTTGAAACCGGACCGCTGTAGGGCCAGTCCCCAAGTCCGTTACACACAGCAATACGAGCTTCTCTACATTTCTGAAAAATTTCTGGGCCTCAGTTTCTCCATTTGCAAGACGGGGATAAATTAATACAACATTTCTCAGGACTGCTGACAAGACCAGATGAGGTAAGGCACAATGTAACAAAACGCTTGACTCCAGGAGAAATAGTCAACAAAAAATCAATCCCCTTCTTTCTTCTCCTTTCACTGGGATTTAAGATTTTCTCATTGGCCGAAATCACGCAGCCTTTGTCTTAAAATCAAAAACATATAAGACATAGAGGAGAAAGGAGGGTTTTTTCCCTTCTTTTTATTTTTTGGTAAAATGTTTACTGAAGTGTAACATACAGAAGAGTATAAATTATCAGGCTCCAGCTCCCTGAATACTCAGTGACACCCCCTGCAACACACTGGGAGCAGGGAAGAACACAACCAGGCCTCCAGGAGCCCCCTCGTGCCCACTTCCAGCCACTTCTCTCTCAACGATACCCTCTTTCCTGAGTCCCAGTCCCATAAATTACTTTTGCCCGCTGTTGTATCAAGTAACATTTTAATAATGTTGACACAACAAAAACTACAAGCAGAAATGCAAGATATTTGATGGATTTGTGGCCAATGAGCTACATCAAAGGGACAGCACATTATAAAAAGAAAGAAATACAATGACAGCAATGAAAGTAATAAAGGTAACATGTTGTTAAGGCTTCTGGGCTCTCTTCTCTGCTTCTTATTTTTATCCAAATGCTGCAGAACAAAAATAAGAAAATCTTACACCTTCCAGTGACTCATTCTACCTGCTTTCTAGTGTGGTACAAGCTTGAGATGGCTAACACTACAAGACAGTGGAGAAGAAGGAAATGTATTTTGTAGAAAGAATTATTTCATTCTGACAGTAACTGCCATCACCCAAACTTAAAATACAAATAAGTAATTTCCCCCCAAACACATCTAAAATGTAAACCTAACTGATCTCCCCCTTAATATTGTTAAAAAAAAAAAAATCTTTGAAACCCTTGGGACCCTTGGAAAATAAATTTTAAAAATTCTCATCCAGTCAGCTGTAATGGTCTTTGTCTCTTAGGATTGGAAATTCATAATGATGAATAACTCTTTTCTTCCTACTAGACCAAAATGGGTGCCACCTACCATTTTTTTAAAAGATTTTTATTTATGTATGTATTTATTTATTTGAGACAGAGAGAGAAAGAGTTAGTGTGAGCAGGAGGAGCAGAGAGGGAGAGGGTGACACAGAATCTGAAGCAGGCTCCGTGCTGAGCATGGAGCCTGTCACGGGGCTCGATCTCACGACCCTGAATTCAAGACCCAAGCTGAAACCAAGGGCCGGACGCTTAACCGACTGAGCCAGGCAGGCGCCCCCTTCCCCGACCATTCTTGATGGCACCACGGTGAGAGTCCACGTGGCTCACACTCACCCGGAGGGTAACTGCTTACAAGAGGTCAAGATGAGGCTAGGCATGCCACGCCGTTGGTTTCATTCAAATATCCCACTACCACATGTGCCTTAGTCCCTGACAGCGTGGCATCATGTGCTGACTTATCAAGACACTGTCCACAAAGGTGTGCAGCATCACGTAGGGAAATGCAATCAAAAGCACCATGAGACACCACTTCAGCACCCACTAGGACGACCATAAACAAATAAAAAACAGCAGGTGTGGAGAGGATGTGGAGCCGCTGGGGCACCGGGCATCACTGGTGGAACCAGGGCGACTGCTATGGAAAACGGCTCCTCGGAAAGTTAAAAAAAGAATTACCAAGTGGCCCAGCAATTCCACTCCTAGGTATACACTTGAAAGAACTGAAAACAGGTACTCAAATACTCATACACACATGCTCACAGCAGCCCTGCTAGAACGGCCAGAAGGCGGGAACGACCCAAATGTCCATCGACAGATCAATGGCTAAACAAAGTGCGTACACACAAAGTGGAGAATTATTCAGCCATAAAAAGGAACACAGTACTGATGCATGCTAAGTGTGGGTGGACCTCAAACACATGGTAGGTGAAGGAAGCTAGGCGCAACAGATCCCACGTTGTAGGATTTCATTTATAGGAAACGCCCAGAACAGCTAAATATACTGCATTTCACTCAATGATTAATGTCACATTATGTGAATTTCACTTCAATTTTTTCAGTGTCGAAAAAAAAAAAGAGACAGAAAATAAAGGGAAAAAAGGGAAAACTGGGGTCAGGGGTGAGGGGGAGAAACTGCTCAGAGGTGCCAAAGAAAGAAACACCCATAGGGGTATAAAGGAGATGAGGTAGAAATGGCTCCAGTAGTTCCGGTCCCTTTCTCTTTGACAAAGCCATAAAGGTTTGAAATCCTTTGTAAGCCCTTAGTTTTCCTTCCAATATACGGGTGGCAAGGAGCCTGGACTGCAGCTAGCCAGGAAAGGCCAGGCAGACACTGAGAATCCAGACAGACAGAAGGGTCAGTTCAGCGAAATCCAAAGAACGGAGCAGGCCATCTGACCCTTGGCAGGAGCGGCAGTTGTCTGGCAGGTGGGACGGAGGCAGCACAGCAGCACTGAGAGCAAGGAACACCTACGGAGAGATCTGCAGCCCAAGCACCTTTGAATCTGCTCACACTGCCTGCTTTCCTGGGCGCGAGGGCCCTACAACTCTGCGTTCAGAAGAGGGTTTCAAAAGTGCAGGTACGCACTCAGAGCAGAGCAAGAGGTGCTGGGCTCGGTCCTGTCACTGAGGGTCAATCCTCCAACTGGCATCTTGCATCCCAGCTGGGAAATCTGGTCCTCACCAGCCTAACCACCAAGAACCAGCTTGCAGTGAAATGTACCAAAACTATAAAATGTAAAAGTGTATCATCTTTTCTTTCTCAAGAATATTCTTAAAAATTTTACATTAACCTCTATAGATCCTTTTAACTTTTTTTTTAAAGATTTTATTTATTTGAGAGAGAGAGAGCGAAAGAGAGTATGAGCAGGGGTGAGGGGCAGAGGGAGAAGCTGGCTCCCTGCTCAGCAGGGAGCCAGCCTCGGGGCTCAATTTAGGACTCCAGGATCTTGACCTGAGCCAAAAGAAGACGCTTAACTAACTGAGCCACCCAGACACCCTATAATCTTATTCTTAAAAGAACTTCTCAGCTGATAAATACATTTAAAGATGGCAGAACGGCCCATAAAACCAACTATAGGTGTAGAACTGTAAACCATATAGCAGCCTAACAAATTTGAATAATTCTAATGTGCATCAAGGAAAATAAATATATGCAAAATATCAAATGATGAAGGGATAGATGATCTCACTCTTTTGAGGTCATGCGGCATATTCCATGAGACTTATCCTAACACTTGAAGGACAGGGCTAGAGGACGAATGGAGACCCACAATATTATATGCCATAAGGTATCTGCTCACCTGACTCAAGTCAAAATAGGCAAGTTCTGCCCACGAGGTGCCCCTGTCTCTACTGACAGTGGCGTCTACCTTTTAAGTTCCTCAAAGACTCTGAGGCTGGAATCCAGGCTGAATCCTGTATTCTTGAATTTCCCAGGGTTCTATATCAGAATGGAGCAGCGCCAGGAGAAGTGCCCATACCCTGAGTTGTCTCCTTCTTTCCATCTCAGTTCTATCATATACCACCACTGGGCTCTAATACATACCCACAACAGCTGTCCCTTAGCCACCCTGCAGACTTGGGGTATACCCACCTCAAGTGAATGAACCAGAGAAAGACTCCAGAGAAGACCCTAGAAGAAGGCGCGAGGCCATTTGAACAGGAAACTCTAGGACAAGTACCTACAATGAGGTCTGGGAGGAGGGGGCACAGACTGTGGGTCAGCACATCCCCCTTGGACCTGTGGATTCTTTGCCCCACAGGGAAGGAAGAAGATGGGGAAGGGCTCAAGTGAGGCCCATCAGAGTTGGGCTCCTCAAAGTGTGCTCCATCAACAAAAGCGTGGACACCACCTGGGAGGGAGCCTGCTAGAAATGGAGAATCCCAGGACCCACCCTGGGCCTATTCAATCAAACTCTCTTGGCAATTCCTATGCACATTCAGGTTCAAGTGTGGGGGCTGGCACGGGGACCCCTTTTGTCCCAGTCGAAGCACATGGTGCTGCATCTGGCAACTGTCAATTCCTTGAAGGTACTAGTACTACTTGACCAACTTTGAAAATGAAAAGCCAGCTCTTTTAGATGAAATGACACCCCCTTCATATGCATGACAACACAAGGGCTTGTTTTAGTCCCTGACAACTCAGGCAAAGCTTCCAAGAAAATTGGAATGCCGTGGGTCTTATCTACCTTTCTGGGTTCAGACTGAGTCATGGAGTTTAAAAAAAAAAAAATTGTAACAGATTCCCAGAAACTTTATTAATTCTGTCAGGGTATAATATCATCAGAAAATAAGTAGACCCTGAGAAAAACCTGGCTCTATAATTAAGAGTAGGATTCCACAATCTAATTATTGTATTTTCAATTAAAGCTGAGCTCTTGGTGTGTTTTTCAGCTGTTTCTTGAATTAGCAGAGACCTGTGAGCACATTCAGAGCAGGGATATGTTAATTACGGAGAGAACTTCCCAATAAGAAGCTAAGCCCATGATACCTGGTAATTAGGAATATTATAACAATCCACTGACCCTTCAGAGACCCTTTCCTCCTGTTAGCTGCCCTCGGGGATTCACAGTAGGCCGCATCACAATTTCAACTACTTGTCATTTTGGCTGCTGCTTTTGCAGACTGTCACATTTACAGGTCTTCATGTACTAGTTTGGGGAGCCCAGTGGAACCACAAGCTCTGGCACTCCCCTTGTCAGCAGTGTCTGCCCTTCTATCCTCAGGGAAACTTGAACTGAATGTT
Source organism: Ailuropoda melanoleuca (assembly GCF_002007445.2). Taxonomy (NCBI): domain Eukaryota; kingdom Metazoa; phylum Chordata; class Mammalia; order Carnivora; family Ursidae; genus Ailuropoda; species Ailuropoda melanoleuca. Next base: position 20,354,244 of record NC_048234.1, on the reverse strand, counting down.
ACTTGGTTGGGGTGTTGAGCAGTGCAAGGTCCTCACACCCAGAGTTCTGAATCTTGTCTTCAGAACTCGAACGTCGCTCGGCACCCTACAGTGTCCCTCTTCACCTAGTGGTGACTGAGGCCAAAGCACAAATGTGGGGGGGGGGGCTTCATTACTTCAGATACTCAGGCAGCAGCACAACGGCGCCTGACTTCATCCTGGGGCTGTGTGTACTCGGACTGCTGGGCGAGCCAGGGCACTGAGGCTCTGGATACATGTAGCAAGTGTGGTCTCCGACAGAACCGTAGGTGAGACAATAAAGCAGAAGCACAAAGCGAAGAAGGAACAAGGCCAGCCTAAAAGTACCAGGAGCAGAAGTAATCCCAGTGAGACTGCTTACTAGGGCTTCACAGTGTGTAAAGCACTTTCCAAATGAGCACGTTCTCCTTCAATCATTACCACAACCGTTCATGGTTGATGTGATCCCCATTTTACAGATAGAAAAATGAAGGCTTGGACTGCTTCTGGAAGATCATAGCTAGTGAGCTATGGTTCCACACGAATCTAGTCAATATTAGTCAAAGTTCTTGACCAGTCTTTCACTGCAGCAAAACCGGAAAAGACTCTAGAAGGTCCAATCAGATCCTCATGAACTGGATAACCTCAGCATCTCCCAAATCTACCTCCTGAATGCCCTCCTGTTCCATGTCCTACCTGTCTCCTAGTTAAACCTCCACATCTGGCCAAATCTTTTTACGTTCATCTCCCACAGACTCCCCACTTTCTACTTTTCATTTCCATTGCCACTGGCCTATCTGGGGCCTGGCCATTTCTCTGTTATTGCAACTGTGCCCTAATTGATGTCCCTCCATCAGCCTCTCGCTTCTGTCACACAGTGGTCACAGGGTGACAGAATGAGCCTCCCCAAGCAAGGTCAGGACACGGTCCTTCCTCAGAAGTCACCCAACTTCCTAAAAGGCACAGTGTCTCCAGACCTCCCTTTCTGTCTTGCTTCCAGGTCAGTATCCTCCTACTTGACTCAAATGACTGTCTCCCGTAGCCTCCCAAACACAAGCCCTCTAACCTTGACCACAGCTGCCAACACTGCCTGGGGCTGGAATGCCCATCTCTTCATTCTTCCCCAATCAAAATCAAACCCTTTGAGGCTCCCTCGGGGGGGTTTCCTGTCGCCTTCCCAGACCCCCCCTGTCAGAGTCTCTCTTCCCTAGATGAGCCACAGGCGGGCTTGCCCTTAAGCTTCTTTATCTGTAGGTTTTGATTTGCTTGACTCACCAGCTAGATGGAAAGGTCCAAGGTCACCTTTATCACGGCAGTGCCTACAACCCTTTTCACTGGTAATTACCATCTGAAAAGAGTCTCAAGTGAGAATTTTCCTTTAATGGCTTTTTTCTCTTCCTCATCAGCAAGAATTCTGGAATTAACTGCATTTTGCATTTTGTTTTTGTTTGTTTCTGGCTGAGAAGCCAGAAGTCACACCTCTTTATCCTCAAGCCTTGCCCTCTTCTAATTTCTATCTTCTCTCATCCTTATTTTCTACTTTCAAATAGGTGTATACATAAAGATTAGGATTTTGAGAAATGACTGACACTTTGACCTGAAGTACAATTCCCCTTGGAAAATAAGTGGAGACACCAGCTCAAATTCATTGCAGTTTCTGTCAACAGCCAGTAGAGGCGGCACAAACAAGCAGTTTGCTCCCTGAGGCTCAAAGGGTGCTCTGGTGGGAAACAGGGGTGACCCCTCCTCCATAGACCCATGGCCCGAGGCACTGAGGTCCAGGCACAAAACAGGTACCCAGTAAACAGAGCAGCACCCGGGAATGTTCCACTTCCCTTGGACTTCCGAGATCCACCCCACCACACAAAGTAATTACGAGTTGTTCAGGGGGCAGGGATTGGAGGAAAAACTAGGGTGATGCACCAGGAAGAATGACAAAAGAGCTGGTATTTGGAGGACCGGTTCTTGACGCAAACATCCCTCCACCCTCCTTGTATGTGAGTTAACCGACTCAGGAGACGCGGAGGCCAGAAGGCGGTGGGCTGGCAGGAAGAGCAGCAGGCTGCTCGCGGCAGCTACTACCCCACTGCGGCTAAGGCGGACAGAAAGCCAGAGCCCAAGCCAGGGGGCATCCAGGTTCCCACCTCTCGTCCCCGTAACTCCCCACCCAGGGGACTTTGGGAAAATCATCCACCTGTCCAGGCCCAGTTTTGTCCATTCTAAAATGGAAAGAACTATGGCTTCCTTACTGGTAACTTGGAGGATCACATGTAACCACCGGGAACTTGCTTCATAAAACTCTTCATAGATAAGGCTTATTTCCATTTCAACAAGGATTTATTGAGAGAAGCCACACAGGGGCAAAGATGACAGACTCCCAAATCACAGGTCCTGGGATTTAAATTCTAGTCTGTCACTTCCTAGTTTTGTGACCTTGGACAAGTTACTAACCTCTCCAAGCCTCAATTTTCTTGTTCGCAAAAGGGGATAAAATTGCCTGACTATCCGACAGGGTTACCATGAGGATTGAGTTAATTTTTTATCTAAAAAAGTAGCTGGCATCTAATGACTCATAAATATGCCAATTATGAATATCTCATTAGGCAGGTACTTTGTCAGGTGCTGCAGGCAACCATACACACACACACAATAATAGTGGATCCTGGTAGAACTTTCCAGGCCCAGGCATTACCTTTACCTATGACCCAAGCAATAGGAGATAAACAGTAAACTTCTCAGGAACAGAAAAAGAGATGACCACCTTGACAAGGGAATCATAGCTGGAATTCTCTTGAATTTCAAATTTCAGATTTCAGATTTTCATCCTGCCCTGTGGTCACTTGATTAATTTGCAGTATCTTTCCAAGAGTTAGTGTGATTCATTTATGCTTATGAAATATTCAAGCAGTTTTAAGAAAAAACCATTTATTTAATGAACTATTATTATGACAGCTGTAGAGAAATTTCACTTTGGTGTTCAGGAATATTTTATACACACCTTCCAGCTGCCCACATTCAAGGAAGACACAAAATCCAGGAAGGGCAAAATAAAAATCACTTCATTGGATAAAAATTTTACAAGATCTCCCATCCATCGTTAAGAGCTCTGTAGCTTTCTGTTTTTGTTTATGTATTTGTTTTAAGTGGAACATCAATGAAGGAGAACATCTTTTCCCTCTTCCTGTTCACCTGGCTTAGAGGAGGTGACCTGGTAGAACTTCAATGAGGCCCAAGTAAATTTTGTCACTCTTGGATAATTCATTTTGCAATTAATCAAGGGTTTTATTTGGGGATGATTAGCAGCCAGCCATATTCCAGTTCTGACATTCTACAAAAATTATCCCATGATTGACTATTTCTTTTGAAGTGTGGCAGAAAAGTTGTCCAACTTGTTACCAAGCTCCAAAAATCGTCTCTGTTGACACAGAAGGAAACCTCTAATTACATGAGTCACTGTAGTTTTACAACCGAATAAACTGTTAACTAAATTGGAAAAATTGTCATCAAGATGATAAAGGCCATTCTGGAACTCCACGCCAAAGCACTCCTGACTTGTACCTTTCAGAAAATGACCTCTTGTAAAAGAGACTGATGTGTGGGAGATTAAAGGTGAAATCCAATACACTTGTCCAGGTCTCAATAGGCTGCTTTATCCTGATTAAAAGGAAAAAGAATTTCCTGGGCATGTTCCTTTAATGTTTTTAGCTTAGGAGTGGGCACAGGAATCCACTCTCTAAAGCACTGCTATGCGCATGTTACAAAGATAACCGGCCCTCTGGCTTGTGCCAGAGTTTAGCCACAGGTATTCAACTCTCTAGGGCTCTACTGTTCATTCTTTTTCTCAAAGTCTACATTTGCACAGCTTCCTTAATCCTTATTTCTTAAGGGCATGGGCCAGGCCTTTGCCTGCATTAAACGTGATGCAGATAGGTGTCCCCATCTGTGGAAACATCAGGAAGATGATACCTTGGGCTCCCTCCTAGTTCTGCTCACCTGCTTCCCCACTTTGTGATCTCCAGGGCAGCCTCACGCACACAGCTGAGGAACGGCCCCATGACCCTGTCTTCTCTCCCTGTAAGCCACTGGAGAAAGCCGGAGAGCCCAGCTCAATAATGGGGGCCATGACTCTCCCACAAATTTGGGGAAGACAGGAAAAGGAAAAGCGACATAACTTGGGCTGGGCACCAGATCTGACTCTCATCCTGCCTTTTTGGGGAGATTTTAAGAAAGAACACCCGGGGTGCTTCCACACACTACCTGCTTAATACAGAATTTGACAGGCCAGCTAGTTATCCCAGCAGACCGTCTGGCACACTCATCCAGCAAGCTATATTTGCATTTATAAAAATTGCCTGTGAGGAGTAGCATTCAAGGGCTTGACTGAAAGAAGAAAATGTTTTCCTAGCTGCCCACTGCAGTATTATTTCTCCGTTGAAAGGAAAAACAGAGAGGTGTCCAGACACTCTCTACTGATGCCCAAACACCTGTCTTTCCCTCCTCCAACCAGTGTATCACCCTGACTCACTAACTATGGAAAGAAGTCCAGGTTTCTCTCACCGGAGCAGCTGGGCACCCACAGGTCTGTTGCCTACAGACTACAGCACTCCTCAGAATTACAGGATAGTGACAGTGGAGGGAGGCTTACAAACCGTGGAGTTTAACTCCCCCAGACCAGAGACATGAAGGCAGAATAAATGCAGCTACTTATCCAAGGTCACACCACCAGGTCGTGCTGGAGCCTGGACCAGAGCCCGCTTCTGGCTTCCTAGTCCGATGTTCATTCCCACTATATCTCCCAAGACATACCTTTTTTCTTCCCAAATCTGTCCAAACAGCTTCTGCTAGGGTCATAGGAATGTCTGTTAGAAGTTGAGTCTGCAAAGCCAGTGGGCAGACAGCAAACACAGGGACAGTCCACCTCAAACTGTGTGTCGAGAGGCAAGACAAGGGCAGGCAGCCCAGCTTTAAAGGGACAAGGATGCTCAGGGAGTACCTCTGGGTCTGTCATGGGTGTTGCTGCTGACTGGGGACAGTGGAGCCACTGTTGCTCAGGTAAGACGGCTGACGGGAGGGTCATTAGCAAGGGCTCTCAGAGGAGCTTCATGGTCCAGGGCCATCAGCACCACGTGGGAACTTCTCAGACATGCAAACCCAGACCTCAGGAATCAGAAAGATTTCTTAGTGTCTGGCCCTGCAGGTGATTCTGCGGCATGCTGAGGTTTGAGAACTACTGGTCTAGTCAGCTATGTGGAGTGAATACCAGCAGGAAGCCGTTTAGTGACGCAGGACATCTGCCAGCCAGAACACTGGGCCACATCTTACTAGTGACTGTGCTTTAAAGCCTTTAACGCACTGGTTCTCAAACGTGGCTGCACATTGGAACCCTTGGGAAGCTTTAAAAGACCCTGATGGTGTGGGTCCCCCCCACCAAGATTCTGATTTGATATTGGGACGCGGCCAGGGCATCAGGATTTTTAAAAGCCCCCAGATGATTCTAATATGTAACATTTGGAAACCAATGTCTGAAGGAGCTTCAATCACGTTCTGCACTTGATTTAAAAAGACTTCTAGATCCTCTCCTCGTTGGTCCATCACCCAGGTTCTGCTTCATAACCTGGTTATCACTGGGAAACCGAGACCTGTTGGGGTCTGTTTCCCACAGGCCAGTAATTCTCAACTGGGGGCAATTCTACCCCCCAGGGGAGGTTTGGCAATACCTGGGGACATTTTTGGTTGTCAAAAGACGGGTAGGTAAATTTTCCTACTGAAATCCGGTGAGAAGAGGCCAGGAAGACTGCCAGACATCCTACACTGCCCAGAACAGCCCCACAACAGAGAACGACCTGGCCCAAAATGTCATTAGTGCTGCTTTTGAAAAGTCCCGCTGTCGACAAATCAACTGCTCCTCTCCATCCGTTTTGGCCCTTGCACCTCAGGCTGGGTGGAAGGAAGGTTGAGTCTATGCCACGGGCACGCCGATTTTGACTCACTTCGGCCCTACCAACGCCCCCTTTCTTGTGTGGGTGCTTGTGTGAGGTTCTCAGGTGCTTGCTCGATTGCTAATAAAACGGTCCTTCATTTTCTATTTGAATATGGTTCTTTTTGTATATGCTCTGTTGGTCGGGATCCCTAGAGGGAAGAAAGGACAAGTGGAAGGACGTGGGTCCCAAAATCTCATCTGACACCCTAGCAATTCCCACAACCAGACTTGACTCCTCATTTGCAGCTATCCAAGCTTTAAAATGTATCAAGCCCAAGGGTAGGTGGGATAGAGACGTGAGATGGAAGCAGGGTCAAACGTGCACCAACCCCAGTAGCTACATGCAGAGAGACGCTGGGAGCCACCGCGGGTTACCCTCTGAGTGCGCGACGTGCCTGCTGCAGACAAGCCGCTCGGCTAAGGAGCCCGCCACTTACTTGTCTGTTTCTATTTTGCCTAAAAAGAATGAGTAGAGCATAAAACCTCTCACCAACCCCTCTCCGTTTTATCCCCAAATCTTCAACATCCACCGTTCCAAGATTTCCACACTGATTCAGAGTGATTTATGTCGGCCCAGGTGTTTAAAGTTCCAGGTTGAAACATTTGGTTAATTAACATCATGCTGCAAACACTCAAAATCACTTCAGCTGCCACGAGAACAGAACAAAACTACCAAAAACAAAAACTGTAGGGAAAATACAAACAAATGGTGGTATTCTGTGAAAAACAATATATGATTTTAGCGAAAATAAAAGCTGCGAGAGCTTTCTTGAACACGGTGTTGCTGAAAACTGCTTTTCTAAAAGAAATTCTGACTCTCAGTAAAGACTTGAAAGTCCACATTTATAAGGAGGACGTGGCTATGTGCCGGGACGCCGAATCATTAGTACTTTCTCGAAAAGAAAAATGGTGCGTGAAAAAGCTGTGCAAACCCCAAGAGTGGCAATTTTGGAAATCTCAAAAGAAATGGCCATTCTGAGAACCAAAAATCATTTTTCTCCCCCAGTTTCGGGGCCACAATGTTCTCAGCTGCAGTTCTTTGTGCCTACAGCCCCCCAGCTCCCTGCCCTCCCCACCCCACCCCAGCCCAGGGCCCAGGTTAACTCCTGCATCTTAATTCTTGTAAACACCCATTTGTGCCTTTCTTTCCAATCACTTTCAGTAAAACATCACTTCTTTGGAAAGAGGCCTGGGGTGGTTCTGTCAGAATTAATTTTTTTTTAAAGTATGAACTGTAGACAGTTGAGAAAGAAAGGCAGTTTTCTTCGTTTTGAAGCAAGGGTCAGGGGGAGGGACACTGAGTTTTCCGTGTCTTTTCTCCTTTTCCAAGTATAAGGAGGGTGGGGAGAGTGGGAAGCAGGTCTGGCCTGCGCCTTGGGTGGACTCCCAGGTGGTGTCCAGGTGTGGCTGGTCTGCGGCCAGCGCCAGGCTGAGGTTCCGCAGGTCAGTCCGCAGGAAGGGCTGGGGAGGGCTAGCACATCAGATCCTGAGGAAAGAGACTGGCAGGCCCACAGGCTGGTCCCGAACAATGTCTTGGTCACTGGAAGGCTGGGAAGGTGTGGTTTTGAGCAGTGTGTTTTGTTTGTTACTCAGACTGCTCCCAGGAAAACCTTCTCACCCTCCAAGTCCAGGCCGCCACTACAGACTTGTGCGTGAAGCCCCAGTGAATCATCGGAGAGATGTTGTCCCTCCATGTTTGAGCTACTGGGAACCCACACAGTGCCTGTTTTGGAGAATATAACCCACTAACACTAAAGGGAGATAAGAATCTCATTGAAGACAAGAACAAGATGCGGCTCTAATTCATCTGTGGTTCCAGAAACACAATATAAAACTGGTGGGTTGGGGGCTGACAAAGACTCTCACCTTGGGCTCAGGGCGTGATCCCAGTGTTCTGGGATGGAGCCCCACATCAGGCTCCTCTGCTGGGAGCCTGCTTCTTCCTCTCCCACTCCCCCTGCTTGTGTTCCCTCTCTCACTGGCTATCTCTCTCTCTGTTAAATCAATCAATCAGTCAATCAATCAATCTTTAAAAAAAAAAAAAAAAGGCTCTCTCCTTGACCAAACTTCTAGCAGGTTTCTCCAAGCTNCTGCTGGGAGCCTGCTTCTTCCTCTCCCACTCCCCCTGCTTGTGTTCCCTCTCTCACTGGCTATCTCTCTGTTAAATCAATCAATCAGTCAATCAATCAATCTTTAAAAAAAAAAAAAAAAAGGCTCTCTCCTTGACCAAACTTCAAGCAGGTTTCTCCAAGCCNTCCAAGCTCTCCTTCCAGCGAGCCTCCCGCTGGGCTCTATCCTTGGCTTGTCCAGCCCACCACAGCAAGAATCCTCCATCCTCCATGCCTCCTCTTGGTAATTTTCCATCTACTGACCCCTTCCTGCTGCTCCTTGGCCATGAATTCTCGCATGTCCTTGTATTTGGAATGGAGCCCACTTCTATACTGGCAGCTCTTTTCCTCAATTGCAATAGTTACTGAACCAAATCCAGCTCTGGTACTCTCCCAGGTGTAGCAGCTGCAGGAGCGCCGAACCTAGCACCTGGAGCCCCGGCTAGCACCCACTGCCAGCTGGAGCCCCCAATACTGGGGGGCGGCATGCAAGAGACGGTTGAGAGCACAGGTAAGGGCCAAGAGGTGAAGCTAGCAAACATCACCAATACGGGCCGGCAGAGAAGAAAATGAGCAGACACCCTTAACACATCCCAGAGAAGCTGGGACACCTTCAGGGGATGCCCAGCAGCAAGAATGGGAGGGAGGGGTCTCCTCAAGAGGGAAACGGAGCTCCTACAGTAGAATAAGGAGTAAAGCCTTTGAAACAGTGTGTAGCTCCCAACTCTCCTGCAAAATGTCCCACTTTGCTTTCCCTCGTGCGGAGCTGTACGAAGTAGGCTTACATGGTATCTACGCGTGTGATTATATGGATCCGTCCAAAGACTGTGGGAGACATGAAACAAACCTTGCTCCCTTCCCTTAGGAAAACAGGACCTAGTCTTTTCCTGGCCTCTCACAGCTTCTCTCTGGGTTTTTATCTCCTGCCCCTGTTTGCCTGGCCCGAGTCCCATTTTCCATGAAGATCCTTCAGAGAGAAAGAATCTGATTCTGAATCTGATGGCAAGCAGTCATCCTCAGAAAGAGACTGTGGGCATGAGTTTTATACTGGGATTGCTTACAATACTGTCAAAGAGTTAGAGATATTAGCAAGTTTCCCCATGTCTATTTGAAAAGGAGAGCATTACCCTGAAAAATGTTCAGTTCTAGGACAAGTACAAGTGATTTAATTTCTCAAAGACTTTGGGCAGATCCCTCCCTAAATTATTGCAGAGACCATCTTAAAAGTCCTCCCCCACCATGGGGCACCTGGGTGGCACAGCGGTTGGGCCTCTGCCTTCGGCTCAGGGCGTGATCCCAGCATTCTGGGGTCCNTCTCTCTGGGTTTTTATCTCCTGCCCCTGTTTGCCTGGCCCGAGTCCCATTTTCCATGAAGATCCTTCAGAGAGAAAGAATCTGATTCTGAATCTGATGGCAAGCAGTCATCCTCAGAAAGAGACTGTGGGCATGAGTTTTATACTGGGATTGCTTACAATACTGTCAAAGAGTTAGAGATATTAGCAAGTTTCCCCATGTCTATTTGAAAAGGAGAGCATTACCCTGAAAAATGTTCAGTTCTAGGACAAGTACAAGTGATTTAATTTCTCAAAGACTTTGGGCAGATCCCTCCCTAAATTATTGCAGAGACCATCTTAAAAGTCCTGCCCCCCCATGGGGCGCCTGGGTGGCACAGCGGTTGGGCCTCTGCCTTCGGCTCAGGGCGTGATCCCAGCATTCTGGGGNCCAGGACCCTGGGATCGAGCCCTGCATTGGATCAGGCTCCCTGCTCAGCGGGCAGCCTGTGTCTCCCTCTCCCCCTGCTTGTGTTCCCTCTCTCGCTGGCTGTCTCTATCTCTGTAGAATAAATAAATAAAATCTTTAAAAAAAAAAAAAAGTCCTCCCCCCCGCCCAACCCCTCACCCCTGACAAGACAATGGGTCAGAAATGGACCACAGGCAAAGTTTTGGCTGAGTCAGAAAGATGAGGAAATGTGAATGCTGAAGGAGAGAAGAGTGACTACACTGTTTGGTATCACAGCACTGAAAGACAAGGCAAAGAAAGGACCTGAGCAGAATTAATTAATTAATTAAGACTGAGGTCAGCTCCAGGGCCGGGGCGGGGGGGGCGGGGGAGAGAGGAAAAGAAAGGAGTGGGGTCTGTTCTTGGCACAGGGCAGCTACCCCAGTAGCCAGAACCCCAGTGCCCAGAGCTGCCATCAATTTTCCAATTCCAAGTCCTGGCCATTTCTTGATTCAGTTCTGTGCTTCTGAGGAACAATTTCTGCTAGTCTGGCCATCGCATCCTTATAAGAAGCTCTATTACTTGAAGAAGCCTGCTTTTTGCTATAATATTGATTTTTTTTTTCTTCTGCACATGCAATGTAACAACTCGGAAAAAGAAGTAAGTTCTGGTCCCAACAGCCAAGGCCTGGGAAAAAATCAGACAGCCAGCTTAAGGTGAAATTAAACATAGACTCAGAATCACAGCCTAGAGATCCGGGTCCCGCAGTAGAGACCACCAGTGCTCCAGGGCCGTCAGAAACTTTTGAGTAATCATGGAAAATGGAAGACGTGCCAAAGGCTGGGGGACTGGCAAATGTCATTCGTGTTTTCAAAACGAAGAAGGTAGATTCAAAAATCGTACAGAGGTCACCTTGGGAGATCTTGGGAAAAATCAGAAATGGTTTATTAAAAGGATTTTTCATGGGAAGCCAGAAAAACGAACTGCAATCACCATGAGGCAGCAAAACTGGACTCAGAATTGGCCGTATCTGCCTCGGTTCATTCCTCCTTTGATTATGCCCAAGTGCAGACTTCAACAATGCATTTTACAAGGGCTCTTGTGATAGTCTTATAAATTACGGGGTAAGGATGTAAAACTTGTCATAAACCACTCTCAAAGTGGCCGTCCACCTCAAGAGAGGTTTCTAGCAGCATGCCACAGGACTCTGTCTTTGGCCTGTCCAGCTCGACATTTTCCTATGAACTTGGGTAAAGACAGTAACAGTAAGGTGTATCCCTATCAATCTTTGGAGGTCACATGCTAAGAAAGGTAACAAATACACAGAATGGCATGGTATGGTGCCAGAGAAGTTTCGCAGACAGGAGAGATGGGTTAGGTCTGGCGGGATGTGTTGTTCTCTACATGGGTCCAAAGAAGCACCTACCACAGCCGAGGCTGGGAGATACCTGGCTTAAGCTGCAGCATCGGAAAATACTATGTTTTCATCAACAGGAAGCTAAATATGATTCAGAGATGGGTCAAGGTCATTGACAGAGCTAATAAGGAAACTTGCATTAATGTGCATATGGATTCTAGAATTAGGTAATAAATGCTTTCTATGCTNATTTTTTTTTTCTTCTGCACATGCAATGTAACAACTCGGAAAAAGAAGTAAGTTCTGGTCCCAACAGCCAAGGCCTGGGAAAAAATCAGACAGCCAGCTTAAGGTGAAATTAAACATAGACTCAGAATCACAGCCTAGAGATCCGGGTCCCGCAGTAGAGACCACCAGTGCTCCAGGGCCGTCAGAAACTTTTGAGTAATCATGGAAAATGGAAGACGTGCCAAAGGCTGGGGGACTGGCAAATGTCATTCGTGTTTTCAAAACGAAGAAGGTAGATTCAAAAATCGTACAGAGGTCACCTTGGGAGATCTTGGGAAAAATCAGAAATGGTTTATTAAAAGGATTTTTCATGGGAAGCCAGAAAAACGAACTGCAATCACCATGAGGCAGCAAAACTGGACTCAGAATTGGCCGTATCTGCCTCGGTTCATTCCTCCTTTGATTATGCCCAAGTGCAGACTTCAACAATGCATTTTACAAGGGCTCTTGTGATAGTCTTATAAATTACGGGGTAAGGATGTAAAACTTGTCATAAACCACTCTCAAAGTGGCCGTCCACCTCAAGAGAGGTTTCTAGCAGCATGCCACAGGACTCTGTCTTTGGCCTGTCCAGCTCGACATTTTCCTATGAACTTGGGTAAAGACAGTAACAGTAAGGTGTATCCCTATCAATCTTTGGAGGTCACATGCTAAGAAAGGTAACAAATACACAGAATGGCATGGTATGGTGCCAGAGAAGTTTCGCAGACACGAGAGATGGGTTAGGTCTGGCGGGATGTGTTGTTCTCTACATGGGTCCAAAGAAGCACCTACCACAGCCGAGGCTGGGAGATACCTGGCTTAAGCTGCAGCATCGGAAAATACTATGTTTTCATCAACAGGAAGCTAAATGTGATTCAGAGATGGGTCAAGGTCATTGACAGAGCTAATAAGGAAACTTGCATTAATGTGCGTATGGATTCTAGAATTAGGTAATAAATGCTTTCTATGCGGAACCACTTCTGGAACATTCCTTTCCTATTCTAGCGATGTATTTTTTGAGGAATGTGCATTCACGGGAATGCATTCAGAGGATAGCTACCAGGATTGTGCAGGAACTCTAAATTGTAAATATGCAGAATGGTTGAATGAACTAGGTATGTTCACGTGAAAGTGTGGGTGGGGAGACATGGCCATTTGTCTGGAAATTAATGAAAGGTTGCCATGTGGAAAAAAAGGAATACTCTGTCTAGGTATCTCCAAGAGACAAAATTAGGGATTGAGCTACAGAGGATATTTTAGTTTATTGTGAAAATAAAAGAGCCTGCCTGGGCTGGTGTTCAAAGGCCCAGTAACCACTACTAGGAAGCTACAGAAGAGGGTCACCTTTAGAATGGGTAGATGGGGGGCACCTGGGTGGCACAGCAGTTAAGCATCTGCCTTCGGCTCAGGGCGTGATTCCGGCATTATGGGATCGAGCCCCAC